>NC_064622.1:488514479-488821284 GCF_023898315.1 Schistocerca nitens
ATCTTAAAAAAACATCTAATAATAAACAGATAATGAGTGGCTAAAGGACAAGCATTCAAGCCACCAGCCAATTGCCCCTGAGACTTAGCAATATTAATTTTAGTACATTACTGATTTTGATGACCACATGGGCAAGAATAAATTATTATGCTAACATCAATTGAGGTAAACTGACATCTTGTTGCAATGCAGTCTGGATAAATTGAAGAAAACAAAGGTGGTTGAATGTTTAAGATGGAGCATTAGGTAGCTTCGGGCTGAAACAGGGGAAATGAATGCAATAGAAGGTGAAATAATATAGGTAATGCAGCAGAAGATCATGTAGGTGAAAAGACAAGATCTACTATAAATCTCTGGTAACACAGGAGATATTTACTTTGTTTGATAAAACAAGAAAATATAAAAACAAAACAGATGAAAGAGAATACAGACTTCTAAAACACAAGACTGGCAAAGTGCAAAATGGGCAAGCAGCAATGGCTAGAGGGAAAGTGCATGGCTATTGAAGGGCCACCAGTGGACAAAATTGTCTGATACATCATTTTTCGATAGGGATATTTCATGTTAAGTCAGACTGTAACAAATTGATTTCACTAACAATGTAAATTGTGAAACTTCCTGGCAGATTAAAACTGTGTGCCCGACCGAGACTCAAACTCAGGACCTTTGCCTTTCGCGGGCAAGTGCTCTACCGTCTGAGCTACCCAAGCATGACTCACACCCCATCCTCACAGCTTTACTTTTGCCAGTACCTCGTCTCCTACCTTCCAAACTTAACAGAAGCTCTCCTGCAAACCTGCAGAACTAGCACTCCTGAAAGAAAGGATATTGCAGAGACATTGCTTAGCCACAGCCTGGTGGATGTTTCCAGAATGAGATTTTCACTCTGCAGCAGAGTGTGCGCTGATTTGAAACTTCCTGGCAGATTAAAACTGTGAGCGGGACCAAGTTCCACACTTCAGACAAATCATTTGCCAAGCCTATTCCTTAGACATTTATCTAATTTTCCACATAAGAGTCTCCTCTTTCTGTTGAATGCCTCCTTCACAATGGCAATTCGAGTTTTCACCTCCTGGTGACATCTCAAGTCTTTGGATATTGTGCTTCCAAGATATTTCAATGCACTTACTTAGCTAATGGTAGATTGTCCTATTTTAATATTCGACAGTCTGTGCCTTCTACTGATGATCATACTCTGTTTTTGCTGTGTTTATTTGCATCCCATATTCCACACAAGCTTAATTCAGGTCTTTCAGCATGTTATTCACTGTCTGCTCACTTAATCAGTGAAAATGATTAAGGTTCAATAAATCCTGTACATACACCATTTGTTTTAAATGATGCTAGAGGAGGAAGCCCACTGGTGTAAGATCCAGTGAACTTGTGGCTGTTATCGACTGCAAGAGTTGACCACCTCATCTTTGAGAACTAACTTCTTTGAAAACTGTTGATCTCAGTGTGTTTCGAACTCTGTATTCGAGCGGATGTGTTTGCACTGACATGATCAAAATAAAGTTAATTCATTATAAACGAGCGAATACTTAATGTTGGGTTCGATATTACCATACGTAACATCTCGACCTCCATACTGATGACCCCAATGCTCATGAACACCGCTTACGATGCCAGAAATGTGTACTGGAACATCGCCATGGACAAACAATGCAGCAACCCTTTGTCGGATTTCTACATCCATCAACTTCGCATCGTGCCACATCTAGATGCAGTGTTCAGGATGTGTAATTAGTGTGTAAATTCCCAACTCTTGTGTGAATCGTGCTTTTTGGTAACTTTCGTCACCTTCTCACACATTGACAATGCGATCGAGGTGCACACGTCGTCCGTCGAAACTCACTCAACGCATCGGTAATTTCACTTCCGGACAGTGCAGTGCTCCTTCGCCAATTAATTTGGACAATTTTGACTTGCTTTTGTGTAATGAATTAACTCTGTGCAGTACTTCAACATTGGACAATCATGCCAAACAATGGACTGCAACAAACGGGGACTATGTTGCAAATCCCAGTTCGCACGAACTCTGAACTACAGCTAAATCGCATGTCTGGTTGAATTCACAAACGCCCGTCACGGCTACCACGGCTACGTGTCTTCTGTGCCGCGTGCAAATTCGTTCAACCCGGTTTTTGCACAGCCCGTCTTTCAGAGTTCGAATGTTCGCGGCAACTTTTCTGCCACTTCTCCGCACTTGTCCCTCATTTGCAGCATTCAACTACCAACATTTCTCTCGGACCAACTTCCAATGTGGTTCATGGCCACTGAGTTTATATTCTCCTCTTATGGCATCACCGACGAAAATGAAAAATACCTTGTACTCTTCAGGCACCTACAGGACTATCATTATATAATTATGGACATTATCTGTGACAATTTGAGTGACAAGTACACCAGACCGAAAGCCGCTTTACTTCAGTGCCTGTCACCAACATCACAGGAACAATTTCATCAAGGGCATCCTACCAATCAATGACAATGCACCAATTACACCGACGACAATGCCGCCTGTTTCTCACTGCAACACTGGACGTGCCACGCCTCCCTCTACACAGCACCTGAGCTGCACCAACTCTGCTCGACCGCTACCGACAGCGACGTCACGGCCACCGCCTGCTGGCTCACTGACCTCGACCCAGTCAAAACAAACAGCTGCGTGACATATGATCCCGCCACGGCTACCACACCCGCATCTTGTCAACAACTCACCGACACTACGCATGCTTACCGCCTGGCCGTTCACCATTCGATCATTCCAGCAACTTGTTCATCCACCCCAGAAGACGATTTCAGCCGTATCAATGCTTCATACAGCAGTCAACGTGCTCTCACTCCGTCGTCGCCGAGTACTGAGTTTCACATTCATGATCGCACATACGATCTCTTCTACTCTAACTGTTACGTCAATACTGTGACGCCGACCTTGTCTTGTAAGTCAGGTTACCCTTTGATAGAGACAGATTCCGATTTCAACCCCATCTTACTCAGTGATACACAGCAGACTGCTTCACGACATACATTTTCGCCTGAACAACTGCAACAGCTATGTGAGCAAATTGTGACATACAACTTATTGGTACAAGATCAGTTACACATGCCGCAGCCGACACCGATGGAGCACAACATGCAACGAGATGCTCCTGTCATTGTTCCACCTCCAACTGCTGATGATACTTCACCATTACTACCAGCTACAACTAATACCCTGACGATCACACTACATGGATCTATGTCCCAGATGTCACAACTGTCATCATCACGCCGCCTCAAGTGGAAATTCTATGTTATTGATGTGATACAAGCAACTTATTTATGCCGCTGCCACCTTTCCTTGATAGTTCCAGACACTTTGTTTCTGTACCATGGCATAACCAGCTGCATTCCAGTGCCGCTTGCTTTGCCACCCTCTTCACTACCTCCGCAATGTACGACCAACACACATCTGCCGTTACTGCTTCGACGAGTGAGCATCTTTCCACTCTGACACATGACCATGCAGCAATTTCATGCGAGCGGCTTGCAGCCTTACAACTCTACTGCAGCACCATCAGCGACCGCACACACGCAGCTCCAGTTCCATCGAACTGTGTCACCTCTTCGCCATGGACCAGTAGTTCAACCATCGATTCAACTTCTTCATGTTCACATTATGTCTCTTCGCCTTCCTGCTCTGACCCTGGTTTCGTCAACCACATCCACCTTCCACCACCTCTCGCAGTCACCATGCCTTATGCACAGGGCTCACGGCCATGCCCCTTTGATCACGGCTGTTTCGTACATCAAAACACCGACACTCAACTCCGCTCAGAACATCCTGCCATCTACCGCTGTAACACTCACGTCCATCGATTCTGAGGTGACACTTCTGTCTACATCAAAGTCATCCGCCGCCAAGGTTAGTCATGTGCAGCTTGCTGTTTTCTCCCCTGCTGTGACATTAAGCGCGAGTGTTGCTTATCTCTTACACAGCCTGTTAAGCCACAGCATGCTTGCTCCTTTATGTCATACGGCCAATAAACTGTTACCAGACACGTTGCACTTACCGCAGCACTCACTGGCAAATAATTTGGCAATACAGCGCATTGCATCTTTGACACACTCCGCGCCTTTGATCGGATCAAAACCCCGCTGCGCCGCACGGCCTCGGCATGACGATGTTCTCCCTACCGACACGCCGCCGCCTTCTGCTTCCACTGTGCCATCAGTGGCATGGCACGGTCAACCTGTGGACACCTTCCGCACCTCCTTCCTTCCACTGGTCACGCCTACCAAGTCATCGAGAAACGGTCCGATCGTGCCTCGCACCAGTGCCTGCTACGACACGATTGGTCACACACACCTGCGCCATCAGCTGGCCGAGTGCACACACGCCTCTCACCATCCTTACAATGCTCCCCACTATGAGTGGGGGCTCTGTGGTGGTTATCAACTGCAAGAGTCGACCGCCTCATCTTTGAGAACTAACTTCTTTGAAAACTGTTGATCTCAGTGTGTTCTGAACTCTGTATTCGAGCGGATGTGTTTATACCAGCATGATCAAAATAAAGTTAATTCATTATAAATGAGCGAATACTTAATGTTGGGTTCGATATTAGCGTACGTAACATCTCTACCCCCATAAACTAAATGCCATGGGACTAGTTCCATCCTCCTATCCATAGTGTGATGATGGTTTTGGATTATCACCACCAAGTGTGCTGGAGCCACATCATTTTGCTTCCACACTCAACAGTTGTACCTTTTACATCACTGCAAGGAGTTTACCATTGAGGAACCCAAGGCAGCATATTCTCATTTGGTTATCAGATACTCATAATTTGGAGTAGCTGCATTAGTAAATGACCTAGCTAATGGAACACTGTGATCCATGCTTCTTAGTAAAACACCACAATATCCTCATTCTAATCCAGCCCATTTCCCTAGTCTATGACAATACTAATGGCCTTTCTTGTTATTAAACAGGAAAAAATAAAGCAGTCTTTTTAAATTATTATGTAAATCTTCCCTCACAGAAGATAACAGATGATAAAAATGAATTATGACAAACATTTATGACATTTTGCTCTGTAATGATGACAGTAACCAGTCAGACCTCACCAAACTGTCCAGTGGTGTCAGTATTGGCTACTAACCCAGAATACAGAGAAATGTAAAGCTAAACATTTCATTTCATGTAACGCAAAAATACATCTGGCAAAATTAACAATGAAAAATCCATGGAGGTACCAATATTGAGAGAATGATAGCTACTGGCCTTGCTGGCCAAAAGCTCATTCTGTGACAATCTTTTGTTGTCTCTATCTGCACTCAGCATCTCTCCTACATGGTGAGTAGCAACTATCCTTTTCATAACATTGTCAAAAATTCATCTGGCTTTGACAACATGATTTATGTGCATAAACTTGAATCATAGCCTTTCACAAACCTGAAAGTGTAATTAAAATTAGCAGCATGTAGAATAATAATCATATAGGCACAGGCATAGTGAAACAAAGGCACTGATTTATTCATAAACTGATTGGAAAGTGAAGCTGACCTATGAAAGAGATTGCTTCTAAAATTTGTTGTACATAGTTAAGATCTCCTAGTAGTAAGTTAGTTAGATGTTCCATGGATCACTAGTACCATCTACATTATCTGAACATGCATATAACAGATTACTGAACAGGGAAATGGCTTAAATTCAATAAAATGAACATATTAGTCTGAAATAGGATGGACTGCTACTGACCACAGAGGTTGTGTTGAGAGTGGCAGACAGGTACATTCAGAAGTACTGTTGAACATTATTAAGTTACTGGACTAGCTGGTAGTTTAATAATATCCTATTTTATACTTCTGAATGTTCCTGTCTATAATATCAATACCTCCACTATGTGGTGAGTAGTAATTACTCAAACACATACTGTTATTACAGCTGAGATTTTCCATTGTTTGAACTTTTTAGTCTTTGTCATCACACACATTATGAGATACGTATAAAATTTACAATAAAATAAACATGTTTGTTTGCCAGTGTTTAACTATTCACATATGGAACAGAAGTTACCCATGACAAATCAATACAATTCATGTTTAAATCTTACTGTCAGTACTTTTCTGTTATTCAGTAAATTATCCACAATTTTTGTGTCTGCATACTGAACAACTATTTGAGGCACTAATGGCTATGGTAACCAGTAATGAAGGACATTTTGCTCCTGGTGTTTTAGCTTTAGTGATGGCACAGCCCACAGCTACCAAGATTTTCACTGTATCACAAGCAGTCTTTTTTGTAGGAAAACTACAACTTCCCAGTTTCCTACCTTTAAACTGAAGCCTGCCAATTTCATTAATTTTACCTGAGCCACACTTTTTTCACTTCACCTTTGCAACATATATTTATAGTTAGGTATTTGTACAACATGACTAATTACAGGAGCAAACCAATCATTTAGCCAAAACCAGTACCACTTACATTTCACACAGACCAAAATTCTAAATTCCTTTACACTAACCTGGCTGTGAACTTCTGTGTTATGCTGATATTTTATTGAGCTCTATCTCAATTACAATCATTTCTGACTTGACATACTTATGTGTGTAGCTCACACAAAGTTTACTATCCCTACTTCTCTTTACAAATGTACTGTACTCTAACTTACTATTTAATCACAGAAGGGTGCAATTGTGTGCAGTTGTATGTGTGCAAAATCAGACCAGCAGGTCAAAAGCTAGTAAAGTGTCTGTGCTGTTGCACATGCCTATGTATCACACATCAACAAGCTACTGATGAGTAATATCTTTTATTAGTTTTGTTTCCTTGCTGGAACTGCCATTATTGTAGTAACATTTCAATTTCTTCTTCAGGATATGATCTACAAATCACAATATATGAGTGAAAAAGCAATGTCTATTGACAAATAACAGCCAAGTGAATTTTAATGTGTATCTCTTCAAAAATTATTATTATTGTCCATGTCACAAAAATATTATTTTCAGTAGTTTGGATGAATTCTTCTAGGTACTTAATGAGCAAGGAAATGAAGCATTAGAAATCTAGTGTGATTGTGTGTAAGTTTAATGTTACAGTCATATGGCTTAGTTCTGCAGGGTGGAACCTTTATAGTGGAAGTAACGTACCATGGTAGCAGAAAAGAAACAGTAAAGAGTAGAATGAAAGGTAATACTTATCAATTGAAGCATTATTGGAGAATACATGATTACTTTTCTGAATTTCAGTAATATTTACAAAATGGGAACACTCATTGAAGTGACAAGACACATTCAATGTTTTTTAAAAGACCATACATAACATGAACCAATGACTTTGCCTTTATGTATTGGCTTGCTTGTCTCACAGTTACAAATAGCCATACTGTAGGTGCAGTTACATCAGTGGGATATATGTGGAGAGGCCAGCAGATAAATGGTTTCTGAACAAAAGAAGTAGCAGGAGAAATAGTCAGTCTGGCTGGCTGACTGACTGAGCTGGCTTTGTAATAGTAAGCAATATGGCATCACTACACTGATACAATGTATAGCTGAAAGCAAGAGAAATTACAGATGTTTTATATCCTGATGAAATGCAGCTCTACTGTATGATATTGAGAGCTGCATAAAACTTGTCTTTGGACTGAAGACCACAACAACACCATATTGGTCCTATAAAATGAAATCACATTGCTGGATCGTGCCATGGGTGGCTATACTTCCAGGAGAAATGGTTTTCAATACTTTTTTTCCTGCCATAGCTCAAAAATCATGCACATAATAATGACTGCTCCACATCTATATGACAATGTATAAAAACTGAGACATACAATTGTTTTAAATATATATAAAACAATAGGTGGAAAAGCATCCAGGAAGGAAAGGAGGAGAAGACAGCAACTATTATGTATACTGTCCTACTCAGAATTGTAGCATTGGTGTAGATATTCACTTTGATGAATCTCGTATGTTATACAATGACCAATGAGTACAAATACAAGGTCCGGCAGAAAAACCTCCCCTTTAAGGAAAGCTAATAAAAACAAAACCAAATAAGGTAGAACAATTTTATTTATACTAAATAAAAGTACATATTATGCCATTTTAGAAAATACTCTTATGGTCTTACTTTTTAAATAAAACATCCCTTAAATGGCTTCCTGCACTGTCGACACACTGATTGAGTCTTTCCCTGAAGTTATTCATTACTCTTTGAGTCATTTCAGGTGGAATAGCTTCAACCTCTTGTGTAATTGCTTCTTTCAGGGCTCGTAAAGATTGTGGATGTTGTTCATAAACTTTTGCTTTTAAATAGCCCCAAAGAAAGAAATCACAGGGCGTTAAGTCCGGCGATCGTGGGGGCCAGCCAATGTCTCCACGCAACGAGTTCACATGTCCAGGAAACATTTCCTTCACCAATGCCAGTGACTGCCGCGCTGTGTGGGCTGTAGCACCATCTTGCTGGAACCACACGTTCTCTATTTCACCAAAAAGCTCCCTTAGTTGCGGTTGGAGAAAGTCGCGGAGCATGGCACAATAGCGTTCACTGTTGACAGTTAAATTCCTGTCATTTTCTTCGAAAAAGTAAGGACCGATCACTCCGGAATTGTAAACAGCACACCATACTGTTACTTTAGGGCTATGAAGTGGTCGTTGATGAAGTTTTTGGGGATTGTGTTCACACCAGTACCTGCAATTTTGGCTGTTCACTGTTCCGGCAAGGTGAAAGTGTGCTTCATCAGAAAAAAATCACAATATCGTTGGGACGAATGTTCCGAAGAAGGTCTTGGCACAAACTTACACGTACACCACAGTCTCGTTCACTCAGTTCCTGCGTAGTTACAATTTTGTAAGGATGCATTTTAAGATCTCGATGCAAGATTCTTCTCACACTTCAATCAGATATCCGTAATGCTGCCGCATGCTTTTTAGCGGATCGTCGAGGAGATTGTTGAACTGAAGCTCTAACTGCATCAACATTTCCGGGGACTGTTTCAGTCCGTGGTCGTCCAGGTGGTTTCCTTTTTAATGCGGAACCTGTCTCACGAAAGTTAGCAACCCAAGAATAAATTGTTTTCTTATCGGGAACAGGGTCCCGTCGTCTGGGCACAAAGCGAACGCGAAAAGCACGTTTAGTATTAATAGGCGATTCGCCATTTTGAATAAAATCTTCCACTACGAAGGCACGATGTTCACCAGACCACGCCATGGCGTACACTGAAAACGGCACGTAGGCAGCTACTTAACGACGCGCCCTCCACCACTCTGCTCCTTCTACTGTCCGCTGCACGTTACTTTGTAATCAGGGAGTTTTTTATGCCGGACCCTGTACAACTTTTATACATTCCATATTTTCCATTTTGTAGGCTTTATAGACCTAATGATGGCTTCTAACAAATTGGCTACCATCATTTGTACCATTTTGCAGCTATTATTGAAATAAATAATAATTTTGTAGTTTCTGTGTCTTTCCAAGACAATATGCCTGCTCCCTTAACAAATGTTGGTGTTACATGGAGGTGTCTGGGTAATTATATAATGACAGATTCAATATAAATACTCTTAGATGACAATGGATTGTACACTGTGAATATAAGAGGGTTGGAACTTATTCACAATCGATTCTAAAGAGTTACATGTTTGCACCTGTTACTGTCTTTCAGAGTAGTCACCAGCATTGTGTAGAACCTATTGCCAGTGATGTGGAAGGCATAGTACACCATTATCAGAGCCTGTTCTGTTGATGGTGCAAATGGAGCAGTCTACTGCCTGTCGAATCTCTGGAACAGTTCTGAAGTGAATGCAATGAAGCGGTTCCTTCATCTTCAGGATTAAATCAAAGTCTCAAGGACTTAAGACAGAGGGGGGGGGGGGGGGGGGGGTATGGTGGATGGTACAGTACTTCCCAGTCCCATCAACATAAGAGAGCAGCCACAGCTTGCGCTGTATGCGCCCATGCATTGTCATGCAAAATTATGGGTGGGTTGTGCAGAAAGTGTTGCCGCTTCTTTTGCAAGGCTGGTCACAGGTGATGCTCCAGAAATGAACAGTAATACTCTGCATTGACGGTCTGTCATGGATGAATGTAATGTGTTAGGATAACACCATCACAGTCACACACGAGAATCACCATAACTTTAGACCTCACCATTTGCACCATCAACAGAACAGGCTCTGCTAACAGTATACTACACTTTCCACATACACAACACTGGTGACTGCTTTGAAGGACAGTAACAGGTGCAAACATGTAACTCTTCTGTATCAGTTGTGAATAAATAGTTGCCATTATTTAAGTTCCAACACATGGAAAGGAGGCTAGAAATTTTAGATAATGTTCACCTTTTAAATTTTGTTGATCTGTGTCAAAAGGATGGATAACAATTTTTTTTATGTGCTAGAGCAGGGGTTGTGTGGCAAGTTTTTGAATGTACAAGAAAACCTATATTATTATGATTTTAGAAAAGGCAAGACTATTATAGAGAAATCTCTGCATAAGACTAGTTTTTTATCAGGAAGCCAACAGGAATGTTGGAAGGAGCAAAAAGTTTTAAGGATGACAACATTTATGTATTCTTTGTCATATTTGTGAACACTGTAGATACTTTTTCTTTTTTTCTTCTTGAAAACAAAAAAATGCAGTTTTCAATGATAGATACTACTACTCTTTTGCACCAAAGAGGGTTTAAGTATGCAAACCAAAAGTTCATAAATTAGTGTAACAAGTCATTTGCTAGATTTGATCTCAATCTCCAAGTTCTTTAAGCACTTGTGGCTCATTGAACCTGGGAGAAACGAAGAATCATCTACTTTCAAAGCTGAAAACAAATTTCTAAAAGAATGAATAATCATCAATTGGTGCTGCCCCTTAGAAGGGCATAATTAATGAAAGT
Source organism: Schistocerca nitens (assembly GCF_023898315.1). Taxonomy (NCBI): domain Eukaryota; kingdom Metazoa; phylum Arthropoda; class Insecta; order Orthoptera; family Acrididae; genus Schistocerca; species Schistocerca nitens. Next base: position 488,525,357 of record NC_064622.1, read on the forward strand.
TTTGAATAATTTCCTACATACCTAATGAACTGAAAAATAATCTACACAAACAAAGTTTGTACTCACACATCTCTCCTTCTTGTAAATCTCCAAGAAGCATAGGACAAGATGAATTACAAGGATTCATTGGTGTTAACCGAAATGCTGTAGAACCTCTTAGCTGTGCCAGCATTATAAGCCCAGAATCCAGCTCCACCTAGAAAAATGGTAAGAGAGGGATGTAATCTTTACAAAGCATTCTTTAAAAAGCACTCTTCACACATATGTCAGGAAAAATTAATAACTCTGCCCAGTATAATATTCTGGAGGGTACTTATTTAACAACAAAGGCTGGCCAGAACTTATCTCCAAGAGGTGAAAATTATAAGTACTGCTGATACAGACACATGAAAGTAAAAATAATTATCCTGTTTCAGAAATGTTAGTTCTTTCCTCCTCAGGGAGAGAAAGGTGAAATTGGACTGAATGGGAAAGGACAGAGAGGTGGAGCAGATCACAGAGATCAGAACACCTTTTCCTCAAGGAAGCTTATCATTTGAAAAATTTGTATCAACCCAAGTATTTCAACACAAAGCACAGGTTTAATCACAAAAAATGGCCATAAGTCTTATTAGTGATGACAGGATAAGGTGCAGGTATTGTGTCAAAATCAAACATTTGCTACTCCCTAGGGATAAAACTAAAATCTGAATCCACTGAGATTACTAATGAAAGATGTGAAACAAATACTAACAAAGAGATAGAGGGGCTGGCCAGTACTTACCTCAGCTCAGTACAGCCGATAGATACACAAAAAACAGAACCGAAAATTTACGTTCCTAGCTTTCGGAACAAATGTTCCTTCATCAGGGAGGAGAGATGGGAAAGAAAGGGAAGAAGGGAAAGTGGATTCAGTTACTCATAACCCAGGTCATGAAGCAACAGGGAAAGGAAAACAGGGAGGGTAGCAAGGATGGAGGCATGGTTGTCAGAGGGAAGCCAAAGATATTCTACTGTAAGTACTGTGCCAGCTTCAAACCAAAGAGGATGCATACAGAAGGAAAGAGGTATAGAGTATAAAGATAAACACAACTATGTAGGATGAAAAGATGCGTGAATGGCTAAAGAGGAAAGGGAAAGAGGAGAAGACTGAAGAGTAAATGGGATCGAGGTTGTTTAACGTATGTTCAGTCCAGGGGGATGGCGGGATGAAAGGATGTGTTGGAGTGCAAGTTCCCATCTCCGCAGTTCAGAGGGACTAGTGTTGGGTGGGAGAAGCCAAATGGCACATACGGTGTAGCAGGTTCCTAGGTCCCTAGAATTATGCTGGAGGGCATGCTCCGCTACTGGGTACTGGACATCTCCTAGGCGGACAGTTCGTCTGTGTCCGTTCATGCGCTCAGCCAGTTTAGTTGTCATACCGATGTAAAAGGCTGTGCAGTGCAGGCATGTCAGCTGATAAATGAAATGTGTAGTTTCACATGTGGCCCTGCCTTGAATTGTGTATGTTTTACCAGTAGCGGGGCTGGAGTAGGTGGTTGTGGGGGGATGCATGGGGCAGGTTTTGCAGCGGGGTCGGTTACAGGGGTAGGAACCGCTGGGTAGAGAAGGTAGTCTGGGAATATTGTAGGGTTTAACAAGGATGTTACGGAGGTTAGGGGGGCGACGAAAGGAAACTCTGGGTGGTGTGGGGAGAATTTTGTCAAGGCTCAAATGGCTCTGAGCACTATGGGACTCAACATCTTAGGTCATAAGTCCCCTAGAACTTAGAACTACTTAAACCTAACTAACCTAAGGACATCACACACACCCATGCCCGAGGCAGGATTCGAACCTGCGACCGTAGCAGTCCCGCGGTTCCGGATTGCAGCGCCAGAACCGCTAGACCACCGCGGCCGGCTTTTGTCAAGGGATGATCTCATTTCAGGGGTTGACTTGAGAAAGTCATATCCCTGGCGGAGTAATTTGTTGATGCATTCGAGGCCAGGATAATATTGGGGGACAAGGGGGATGCTTCTGTGTGGTCTGGGGGTAGGAACATTGTTGTTGGACAGGGAGGAATGTATTGCTCGGGAGATCTGTTTGTGGACAAGGTCTGCAGGATAGTTGCGGGAGAGGAAAGCACTAGTCAGGTTATTGGTGTAATTGTTGAGGGATTCATCACTGGAGCAGATACGTTTGCCATGAATACCTAGGCTGTAGGGAAGGGAACGTTTGATGTGGAATGGATGGCAGCTATCAAAGTGAAGGTACTGTTGTTTGTTTGTGGGTTTGATATGGACAGAGGTGTGGATGTGAGCTTCAACAAGATGAAGGTCAACATCCAGGAAGGTGGCTTGGGTTTTGGAGAAGGACCAGGTGAAATTCAGATTCGAAAAGGAGTTGAGGTTATGGAGGAAATTAAGGAGTTTCTTCACCATGAGTCCAGACCACAAAGATGTCATCTATAAACCTATACCAGGCCAGGGGAAGCAGCTGTTGGGTCTTCAGGAAAGCCTCCCCCATGCAGCCCATGAAGAGGTTAGCATAGGATGGAGCCATCCTGGCTCCCATAGCCGTTCCCCTGATTTGTTTGTAGGTCTGGCCTTCGAAAGTGAAGTAATTATGGGTTAGGATGAAGTTGGTAAGTGTGATAAGGAACGAGGTTTTGGAAGATCTTCGGGTGGGCGTTGGGAGAGGTAGTGCTCAAGGGCAGAGAGACCATGGGTATGTGGGATGTTTGTGTAAAGGGATGTAGCATCTATGGTGACAAGAAAGGTTTCAGTTGGGAGAGGAGTGGGAATGGATTTGAGGCATTCTAGGAAGTGGTTTGTGTCTTTGATGTAGGATGGGAGTGTGCGGGTGATAGGTTGGAGGTGTTGGTCTACCAGAGCTGAGATACGTTCTGTTGGGACTTTGAAGCCTGCTACAATGGGACGGCCAGGATGGTTCTCTTTGTGGATTTTGGGTAATAGGTAGAAGATAGGAGTACAGGGCTCAGGTGGAGTGGATAAGTCTATGGAAGCCGTTGTGAGGCCTTGTGAGGGACCTTGGATTTTTAGGATTTTCTGCAGCTCAGTCTGGATGGAGGGAATGGGATCCTGGGTAACAGCTTTGTAGGTTGAGGTGTCAGAGAGTTAACAGTCCTTCTGCCACATACTCCACACGGTCAAGTACCACAGTTGTGGAGCCTTTATCTGCCGGGAGGATGACAATAGAGCGGTCTGTTTTCAGCTCCTTAATGGCACGGGATTCAGCTGGGGTGATGTTGTGGGTTGTCAGGATGTTCTTCAAGAAGGACTGGGAGGCAACACTGGATGTGAGGAGATATATATGAGATTTTCCATTAATCATTTAGATCACCTATATGGTCCACATCCTTCATTGTTTTGTCCCTTTTGTTAGCTATCACTTACATCTGTCATCTAAACACTTTCTCTTCTTCAGTGTTTTATATATACATAAATAAATAGTTTCGTCTCCAACTGTGCTAGTTTCATTTTCCTCCTATTATCTTGTTCCGTTTATAGTCCACTTCTGTTTTTTTATTTATTGATTTATTTATTTAAAATTCCATAGTTTTAACGTTCGTTATTCGCTGTTCTCCAGCCAACAATCACTGCCAACAATCTCTTCCACACTTACAAGTATCATCCATTTCCGTCGATTTCATGTTTCTGGCGATAATTTTATGCCATATGCTATCTTTCTCTGCCACAGGAAAAATTTTTTTTGACATTTCTGCGCCACCCGTGATCTTATTTGTGTCACGCGCGATCTCTTTTGCGGCACGCATGATTTCAGTTTTTGAGCAATGTGTGTTCTTTTCCCCTGATCTGGACATAGTTGCTTGGTCTGGTCATCTTTTTCCGTATTTTTCTTATTTAGTGGTCTTCCTTTGGTATTGAACATTACCAACACAATTTCTTTCTTTCTCGTCCTTCCCTCCATGTTTTATTCCTTCTTATGATTACTACTTTAACTTTAGTTATTTAATTTCCCTACCCACCAGTTACCCACTATGTACCCTAATCCTATACCACATTATTCACATTCATTCACTGTAGCCAAACTGCAATCCCACATACTTTTCCTCTGGTCCTGCTTAACCTTTGGAATTACCCCTAAAGGACTTACCTTAAAAGTTCCCATCTCTGGGTGCAATTCCTCCTTCCACCAGTCTCTCCTGGACTTCCAGAACCTTCAGTCCTTAGCCCTTTCCCAACTTGTCCTGAATCTCTACACTACATGTAACCACCACTCCCAACAGCTCCTATCTCTCTTCAAAGTCCTCCACCTCTCAAACCCTTGCTTGGAGAACACACTCAGGAACATCATCCTAGAAGCCAGCTGCAAACTTGAGTTTCATGCCACACACCACCTGAAAAAACTATCCACAGTGCTAGTGCAACACCTAAGAAGTGGGGTCCCTCTCCCTATCCCTCACAAACACCAACCGCAACAGAACCTTCAACAAACCCCCCCTCATAGCCAACAAACCTAGCCTAGCCACCCTAGTCAATCTCCCCATCCCAGCACATACCCCACACAGACCAAATCTCAATTATAACCACAGTCAAATGCCACATATCACCAGTCCCAATTCAGTTCTAAACCTCTCATCCAGATCCCTCTCTCCTCCAGAGACATCTGCTCTATCAAAAGGCTTAACCTTTAGCCCCACGCCTAAATTAAACCACACTGCCCTGGTTAAAGATCTCTTCTCATTCACCCGGAACCCCAACTGGAAATATCACTTCACCACCCAAACACAGCCCCCAAATACTAGACCCAGTGTTGAACCGTGTCTAGAACAGTTCCGACCGCCTTCTCAAAGGGATCCTCCTCCCCTCCCCCAAAACCATCCCTTGCAGACATTTCAGGAATTCCTCACATCCAGTGTTGCCTCCCAGTCCTTCTTGAAGAACATCCCGACAACCCCCAACATCACCCCAGCTGAATCCCATGCCATTAAGGAGCTGAAAACAGACCACTCTGTTGTCATCCTCTCGGTGGATAAAGGCTCCTCAACTGTGGTACTTGACTGTGTGGAGTATGTGGCAGAAGGACTACGTCAACTCTCCGACACCTCAACCTACAAAGCTGTTACCCAGGATCCCATTCCCTCCTTCCAGACTGAGCTGCAGAAAATCCTAAAAATCCAAGGTCCCTCACAAGGCCTCACAACGGCTTCCATAGACTTACTCACTCCACCTAAGCCCCGTACTCCTACCGTCTACCTATTACGCAAAATCCACAAAGAGAACCATCCTGGCCGTCCCATTGTAGCAGGCTTCAAAGCCCCAACAGAACGTATCTCAGCTCTGGTAGACCAACACCTCCAACCTATCACCCACACACTCCCATCCTACATCAAAGACACAAACCACTTCCTAGAACGCCTCAAATCCATTCCCACTCCTCTCCCACCTGAAACCTTTCTTGTCACCATAGATGCTACATCCCTTTACACAAACATCCCACATACCCATGGTCTCTCTGCCCTTGAGCACTACCTCACCCAACGCCCACCCAAAGATCTTCCAAAAACATCGTTCCTTATCATACTTACCAACTTCATCCTAACCCATAATTACTTCACGTTTGAAGGCCAGACCTACAAACAAATCAGGGGAACGGCCATGGGAACCAGGATGGCTCCGTCCTATGCTAACCACTTCATTGGCCGCATGGAGGCGGCTTTCCTGAAGACCCAACAGCTGCTTCCACTGGCCTGGTATAGGTTTATAGATGACATCTTTGTGGTCTGGACTCATGGTGAAGAAACACTCCTTAATTTCCTCCATAACCTCAACTCCTTTTCGAATCTGAATTTCACCTGGTCCTTCTCCAAAACCCAAGCCACCTTCCTGGATGTTGACCTTCATCTTGTTGAAGCTCACATCCACACCTCTGTCCATATCAAACCCACAAACAAACAGTACCTTCACTTTGATAGCTACCATCCATTCCACATCAAACGATCCCTTCCGTACAGCCTAGGTATTTGTGGCAAATGTATCTGCTCCAGTGATGAATCCCTCAACAATTACACCAATAACCTGACTAGTGCTTTCCTCTCCCGCAACTATCCTGCAGACCTTGTCCACAAACAGATCTCCCGAGCAATACATTCCTCCCTGTCCAACAACAATGTTCCTACCCCCAGACCACACAGAAGCATCCCCCTTGTCCCCCAATATTATCCTGGCCTCGAATGCATCAACAAATTACTCTGCCAGGGATATGACTTTCTCAAGTCAACCCCTGAAATGAGATCATCCCTTGACAAAATTCTCCCCACAACACCCAGAGTTTCCTTTCGTCGCCCCCCTAACCTCCGTAACATCCTTGTTAAACCCTACAATATTCCCAGACTACCTTCTCTACCCAGCGGTTCCTACCCCTGTAACCGACCCCGCTGCAAAACCTGCCCCATGCATCCCCCCACAACCACCTACTCCAGCCCCGCTACTGGTAAAACATACACAATTCAAGGCAGGGCCACATGTGAAACTACACATTTCATTTATCAGCTGACATGCCTGCACTGCACAGCCTTTTACATCGGTATGACAACTAAACTGGCTGAGCGCATGAACGGACACAGACGAACTGTCCGCCTAGGAGATGTCCAGTACCCAGTAACGGAGCATGCCCTCCAGCATAATTCTAGGGACCTAGGAACCTGCTACACCGTATGTGCCATTTGGCTTCTCCCACCCAACACCAGTCCCTCTGAACTGCGGAGATGGGAACTTGCACTCCAACACATCCTTTCATCCCGCCATCCCCCTGGACTGAACCTACGTTAAACAACCTCGATCCCATTTACTCTTCAGTCTTCTCCTCTTTCCCTTTCCTCTTTAGCCATTCACACATCTTTTCATCCTACATAGTTGTGTTTATTTTTATACTCTATACCTCTTTCCTTCTGTATGCATCCTCTTTGGTTTGAAGCTGGCACAGTACTTACAGTAGAATATCTTTGGCTTCCCTCTGACAACCATGCCTCCATCCTTGCTACCCTCCCTGTTTTCCTTTCCCTGTTGCTTCTTGACCTGGGTTATGAGTAACTGCATCCACTTTCCCTTCTTCCCTTTCTTTCCCCTCTCTCCTCCCTGATGAAGGAACATTTGTTCCGAAAGCTAGGAACGTAAATTTTCGGTTCTGTTTTTTGTGTATCTATCGGCTGTACTGAGCTGAGGTAAGTACTGGCCAGCCCCTCTATCTCTTTGTTAGTATTTGTTTCACATTACTGATGAAAGATCATACTATGTATGGTATTTCACCACTGCAAGTTGGGAAACCAGTGTGTGCAAGAAGAAAATGAAAGATTTTGGCCAAGATGACTTGTGGAAGTCTAATAACTTGATAGAAAATTCAAGAATGTATTAATAACATGCTCCAAACCTGGAAAGAGGAATTCTGAAAAATCGTCAAGCATATTTGGACCATAGACAATCTTTAGGCTGCATGCACAGTGGCACCATCAATGGGTGCCAGAGGTTACCCAATAACATCAGCTGACAGTTTGGTCAGAGGGAGACCAATTTCCCTTGTCAGTTTTTGTGGGACCATGGAAGTTAGATTAGAATCGATTCTATCACGTAGATTAGATGTTAACCCCTTTGGTGGGGATGGCTGCTATAACATCTCTGTGTTTGGAAATGAGTGCAGCACTGTGGCATTTCCTATTAAAAATATACCAAAGTCATGTGAATGAGGCTACCTGTCTTGGAAACAAATTCAGCAAATTCACTCAGTCTCTGGAATAACCAGAAAAATTTTATGAATATATGAGATGAAGAGAGGAATGGTCCATTACACACTCAAGGTGATTCATGGTGACACTGAACAGCAGGATTATAAACACTTTAAACAACTTCAAACAAATTCAGCAAAACAGCATATGTTAATTAACCTTCAATGACTATCATTAATGATACACATGTGAGGCAAACATTAATTCTAGTTTAAGTATCTCTGAACATCTAAGTCACCGAAAAATGGAAACATGTACCACATTTGGAAACATGTACCACATTTGGAAACATCTCATTTAGCAGGATTACCATCTTATTGGCATAAAACACCAATATGCAGTAACAATAGTTTGTAGGTAGCCAATACCCATGTGTCACAACCCTTAAAAGATCCACTGCAGTAACTTGAAGCATAAGATATGGCACTCTTTTCACTTGGACAAATTATGTTTTGGATTATGATATTTTTCATCTTCAGGACGTTGCAAATTGATTTCTTGAACAAAACTTATCAGTTTCCAACTCTCTGCATTTCATGTGCGAGAAGAAAAACTAATTTGAATTTCACTAACTGTCATCTGAAGTCTGTATGTTCAGCTGACAAGATCAGCTGCATTGTGAGTACCTGGATAGTGACTTATGAATTTGGAAAGATCAGCTGATGTCCATCATCAGTAGAATCCACTGATGTCAGTGCCACTGAGACCGCAGCCCTACAGCCAGAAAAAATAATTTCACCTGATAATAGATTCATGAGATTCAAGGCAGTGACCTGGCTGGATGACACATTAGAGGAGGAGGAGGAGGAGGAGGAGGAGGAGGAGGAGGAGATTAGTGTTTAACGTCCCGTCGACAACGAGGTCATTAGAGACGGAGCACAAGCTCGGGTGAGGGAAGGATGGGGAAGGAAATCGGCCATGCCCTTTCAAAGGAACCATCCCGGCATTTGCCTGAAGCGATTTAGGGAAATCACGGAAAACCTAAATCAGGATGGCCGGAGACGGGATTGAACCGTCGTCCTCCCGAATGCGAGTCCAGTGTGCTAACCACTGCGCCACCTCGCTCGGTGATGACACATTAGAACAACACAGTTTATCACAAGGTGAAAATGTGAAAACATTCACTAGCTGCACAAATGGGAGAACTACATGACAGGGCAGGGCAGAATAAATAAGAATCCATGTGCTGGTTCATAAGCACCTTTCCTCACCAACTTTGAAGAAAATTCTGATGTATGTTTGCTTTTGTGTCAACAGTTAACCCAAACTCAAGTTTTCAGTGATGTTGATCAGGTCTTTTTTCCTGCAGTATTCAGTTAAGAACTTTCAATGGAATTTAGTTTCACATGGTCTCTACTCTTTATGATGAGTTTTCTGGGCATGTTGCCATGTCACATTGCAAAATAAGCACCACTGAATAAAAAGTACATTTCTGCCACAATCACAGTGGCCCTTCCTCCGAATCTACTGGTGAACATTTTTATTCGTGGTTCTTTTATATTTCATCATGAGAGGAAGGCCACTGCAACCATGGACAAACCATTACTGTTCTGGTTCACAGCTATTTTATAATATGACATGGCACCGTATCCAGTAAGCTATTATGGATGCAAAAACCTATGCATTTACAAAATAGCTTAATATTCACAAATTTCTTCCACATGAAACAAATAGTACATGTATTACTGAAATTCTGATTATTTTCTGAAAAAATGTAATTTACATAAGAAAAAGAGATTCCTCACACCAACACAGCATAACACATCACCAGATGGCTCTAAAAAACCAGACTAGTACTGCATAAATTTTCTGAAAAATAGTGAAGCGTTCGGATAAAAACTGAAATAGGCATTTTTTAAAATTATGAAGCATCCGCGCAAAGTTTCACCCAAATTTACAGCCCACAATTGCTGTTCTCCTCTTGTAAGAGTGTTTGAGTAAAAGAAGAAACTACAGTCTAACAAAATGCTCTGAATCATTTATTCAGATCTTTCGAGGTTAGGCTTCCTTTGCAAATCTGAGTGGGAGGGGAGCAAGACAACCCATATCATAGAATAAGCATGAATAAAATTGTAATAATACATCAAGCATTTCGTTCTATAACCTGAAAAATAAACAAACAAACATTTTCATGTAGCCTGATACAAACCTTTTGACATAGCTCCACTTTAATGGCTTACGTGTTTATTGCTTTCATATTCAAGCAGCTTTTCAGTTGGCCATACAAGGCTGAGTGGATCCCCTCCCAGAGGAAAAAATATGTGGTCTCCAGAAATCAAACCCAGGACCTCAGAATTACCTGTCAGCTTTTCTGAATTGCACAGGTGGGAAATCTCCCTGCAATATGTCCTACAGTCCTATAACCCCTCCTGGCCTCAAACTTCAGTAGTAATTTTTCTCATCCATTGAACTCCTCTGTTCCCATTCCAGCACTACAAAGCCCTCATTGCACCAATGCATCCAGTCTCTTTACTTCTCTCCTTTTCCACTAACCCCCCGCCCCTACCTCCTCCTGCCCACCATCTAACATCACGACTGCACCTAGCTGCCCTACCCTCTCTCCTCCTCATCCTAATGCACTCCCCAGCAGAAATTCGCTGCCCCCCCCCCCCCATACCCTGCTATACCCCCCACCTCCCGACCCCAACCTGCTCCTCATCCCTACCCAGCTGCCACTCCTATCATGCACTAGCACTACAGCTGTTGCTGACAGTGTGGCTTCAGCAACCAGGTGTGTGTGTGTGTGTGTGTGTGTGTGTGTGTGTGTGTGTGTGTGTGTGTGTGATGGTCAAAAGCTGAAATTATGATAGTCTTTTTGTTGTGCCTATCTGCAACTCAGCATCTCTGGTATATGGTGAGTAACAGATTTCCTTTTCATAATATTGTTACATCCCATCCTGGATTTTCCATTGTTTGATTTTTCTCTGACAGCTTCTCTTTGATCCCAACTTAGTGCTGTTTCCCTTTGTTACTATTTTCTGATGCACTACTATACTCAATGTCAGTCACCCTTTCCCTTCTTTCCTGCATTTCTCTTGGTGCCTTACAAACCACGCTGTGCATTCTACTTACAAGCCACACTTTATCAACCACCTCAGCCATGCACAGCAGATTGCTACAAGCCCATGCTGATTGTTGGTGCAGCATCTTATGTCCCACATTACCCCCACTGTTATCATTAATCCTATACCTTCAAACTGATCATTCTCCTTGCGTCACTCTACCATATTTTTGTGTGTTATTTCCTTCACCTTTCTAGTGCCAAATGATATTGTATCTCATCGTACGAACCCCTCTCCAACCACCACTCTTTCTCTGTTCTATCCCAGTGCACCTCATCCAGTCACATCTGCCATCCACTTTCTTCACACCTATCCTACCTTATTTATATCTTTTCTTTGGTCTCATTGTGACTTCACACTAATTTCAGTAAGTATTTGCCTTTTGCAATCATCGACTCCCTTAGATTTCATCCTGTTTCTCCCTTTATCATCTGTTTCTTCTTCTCATGGATTTTACCAGATATTTGGGTGTATTTTTTTGAATTATTTGGGATGTAATTCTATGATATTTCTGCAGTCTTCCGCATTTTTTCCACCATCAGGGATCCTTGCTCCTACAATCTGCATCAATACAGAAAAGTTTCCTTTCTTGGCTCATGGAATCCCCACAAATGACCTTACCATCAAACTACCTATCTCCATACGACTGGCGGAAAATCTGTTGAACCGTGACAGCAACTACCAGCTGGACAGTGCATGGAATCCCATCATCTCCACGATTTGCTCAAATCGAAGACGACAGAGTGCGTCGACGGCCGTGGCAAACAGCAACGCAGAGGGTGACTGAGTTCCGCTATTCCACCAGCGAGGGCACTGCCGGCGGGCAGTGTTGGTTCAACTATCAAGTTTTCGACACATGCGCAGAATAGTTACAGTATGCTATATATTGCGGAGGGGAGAACTTTATCGCCAGTCTGCGACGGCTCACCTGAAGATGACTGGCAGGTGCCCAGTTGAAATATCGTGCGAAGTATTGAACGACGACCGGCTGCAAGCCCGAAATTTGTTTGAACATACCTATCTCCAGCTCTCACCCCTCCTTCCACAATTACCTTCATCTGTTCAGAACCCACCAGTCCTTAGCTCTCACCAACACAATCCTGCAAAACCATATCAACCAAGCCCACACCTCCTCGCAATATGTTCTCTCCATGTGTAAAATTCTCCTATGCAATCTCAAATCCCTGGAAACCATAATGCACATTGAAACTCTTGCCCTCCAGTAACCAGAGCAACATGCCCAATGCCACCTCAAAAAACTCTCCACCCTGCTCACTTCCTTTGGAGTCCCACTGTCCACCACGTCTACAACACCTACAAACCTCCCCCATATCCCCTCATAGCCTCGCAGACCTACTACATTTATCCCACCCTCCAAAACTCCCTCCCACCACTACACAGAATCCAGAACCTAAACAGACCTGAAACAGTGTCGTGAACCTTTCCTCCAAAAGCCTTAGCCCCCACAGAAATATGAGTCCTATCCAAAGGCCTCACCTTTTGGCCCTCCCCAAATTCAATCATGCAGGACTTGTTAAAGACCTTCTCTCCTTCTCCCGGTCCCTACAGTGGGAACACATTTTTTCCACTAAGTCTATCAATCAGACTCAACCAAAGATCAATGTTGAGCTCTGTCTGACTCAGTTCACTCCTCCATCCAACTGTAATCCACCCCCACTTCCCCCAAATCAGCCCTGTTAACTTTCCAGAATTTCTCAACCTCTAACCTTGCTTCACCATCAATCCCCAAATCCCTCAGAATGCAAACTAACCTTAAATCAGCAGAAAGAACTGCAGTTCACCATCTAAAAACTGATCCTGACCTTATGACCACTGTTGTTTTGAACTGCAAGGATTATGTGGCAAAAGGACTCTGCTAGCTGTCAGATACATCCACCTACAAACCTTGCCACAGTGACCCTATTCCAGAAATCCAGCAGGATCTCCAGTCTCTCCTCAAATTCTTAGGCCCATCCCAGAACGTCCAGAGTCCATCTATCAGCTCACCCCTACCACTCCCTGCACTCCTATCTTCTACAGGCTTCCTAAAGTCCATGAACCCAACCACCCCTGATGCCCCATTGTGGCCTGTTACTGTGCCCTCACAGAGGGTTTCTGCTCTCTTAGACCAACACCTTCAACCTATTACCCCGAACCTACCCTCCTATATAAAAGATACCAACCAGTTCCTCCACCAACTCTTCACAGTTCCTATTTCTTTACTACACAATGCCCTGCTCATCACTATTAATGCCACCTTCCTTTACACTAAGATTCCTAATGCCCATGACTTTACCACTGTTGAACACTACCTTTCCCAACACCCAATGGATTCCAAACCAACAACCTTCTTCATAGTCACCATGACCAAATATATCCCACCCACAATTTCTTCTCCTTTGAAGGCATTACCTAGAAACAAATCCAGGGTACAGTTATGGGCACCCACATGGCACCATCCTATGTCAACCTATTCATGGGACATCTAGAGGAATCCTTCCTAAACTCCCAGAATCCAAACCCCTCACCTGGTTCAGATTCATTGATGACATCTTTGTCCTCTGGATTAAGGGTGAGGACACATTATCCACATTCCAGCAGAACCTCAACAGCTTCTCCCCCATTTGCTTCACCTGGTCCAGCTCAATCCAACAAACCACCTTCCCAGATGTTGACCTCCACCTCAACGATAGCTACATCAGTACCTCTGTCCATATCATGCATACTACCCACCAGGAACACCTCCAATTCAGCAGCTGCCATCTGTTCGATACCAAGAAGTCCCTTCCACACAGCCTAGCTACCTGTGGTTGTTGCGTCTGCAGTGACGAGCGGTTCCTCTTGAAATATACAGAAGGTCTCACTGAGACCTTCGCAGACTGTAATTATCCTCCCAACATTGTACAAAAACAAATCTCCTGAGCCTTGTTTCCAAGGTTTTACACAACCTCCCAAAGTGTCACCATCCAGCCACAGAGGAGGCTGTGTGTGTGCATGTGTGCACGTGCGTGAGTGTGCGAGCGTGCATGCATGTCAACTATTTTCGAAAAAGGCCTTGATGGCCTAAAGCTTATATTGTTATAGACTTTTTGTTGTGCCTATCTGGGACTCAGCATTTCTACTATACAGCTAGTAGCAACTTTCCTTTTCATAACTTTGTTGCAGACCATATGTTCTGCTTCACATGAGAATAGATCTCTCAATACAATAGCAGAGAGAAAATCTTTCCACTTTCTGTGCCATTTCCATTAGTTGAACAGTATACTTCTGCTGCTTCCAAATTACATTACTTTCTACTTTTTAGAGCTGCAAAACGTTTTACTCTGGTTTTCAAGCTCTTTTTTTACTGTTCTTGTAGTTTACTCAGTGTAATATTGTAAGATAACTTGGAAACTGACGTAATTGGAGAAGTGGAAATAGCTTATAAAAAAAAAAAGTTAATATTCTGCTGGCTGCTAACAGAGCTGGTGTATGAAAACAGATACCACAGTACAACTGTTTTAGGGTGGAGGAAGGAACATACTCAATTAATTCATTGGATAAGGAACTTGCAAATGGAACTACACAGTCACATAGACAAAAGATATAAGAAGACATCTCAAATAGTGAAAGACAACAGGAAAACTTCAACATCAGTGTCTTGGAAAACTTTCATTAGATATAAATAAGGGGAGAAATGAGAAGAATGATGGAGTATAAATTAAATGAGATATTGTATGGCGACTAGAAGCAAAAGTAACTATTACCCAGCAAAACAAACTGCACAGGGTGGCAGCACCATCACATTTATGGCTGAGAAACAGAGAGAGAACGTAGTAATAGTGTGTACACACACACACACACACACACACACACAAAAGACTGCTATCTCCAGCAGCTTCGGCATTCTGGTCTGAGCTGTCAGAGGTGGCTTGGTGCCTGTCTGCAACTCAGCAAAGCTGCTTAAATATAAAAGCAGTGAAACTGATGTGCAACTCTTCAAAGTAGCATTTCAGCCAAGTGATAGCATCAGGCTAGATGACAATATTTATTTATTTACTTATTTCTCAGGTTAGAGAACAAGATGCTTCATACACTCCTGGAAATTGAAATAAGAACACCGTGAATTCATTGTCCCAGGAAGGGGAAACTTTATTGACACATTCCTGGGGTCAGATACATCACATGATCACACTGACAGAACCACAGGCACATAGACACAGGCAACAGAGCATGCACAATGTCGGCACTAGTACAGTGTATATCCACCTTTCGCAGCAATGCAGGCTGCTATTCTCCCATGGAGACGATCGTAGAGATGCTGGATGTAGTCCTGTGGAACGGCTTGCCATGCCATTTCCACCTAGTGCCTCAGTTGGACCAGCGTTCATGCCGGACGTGCAGACCGCGTGAGACGACGCTTCATCCAGTCCCAAACATGCTCAATGGGGGACAGATCCGGAGATCTTGCTGGCCAGGGTAGTTGACTTACACCTTCTAGAGCACGTTGGGTGGCACGGGATACATGCGGACGTGCATTGTCCTGTTGGAACAGCAAGTTCCCTTGCCGGTCTAGGAATGGTAGAACGATGGGTTCGATGACGGTTTGGATGTACCGTGCACTATTCAGTGTCCCCTCGACGATCACCAGTGGTGTACGGCCAGTGTAGGAGATCGCTCCCCACACCATGGTGCCGGGTGTTGGCCCTGTGTGCCTCGGTCGTATGCAGTCCTGATTGTGGCGCTCACCTGCACGGCGCCAAACACGCATACGACCATCATTGGCACCAAGGCAGAAGCGACTCTCATCGCTGAAGACGACACGTCTCCATTCGTCCCTCCATTCACGCCTGTCGCGACACCACTGGAGGCGGGCTGCACGATGTTGGGGCATGAGCAGAAGACGGCCTAATGGTGTGGGGGACCATAGCCCAGCTTCATGGAGACGGTTGCGAATGGTCCTCGCCGATACCCCAGGAGCAACAGTGTCCCTAATTTGCTGGGAAGTGGCGGTGCGGTCCCCTACGGCACTGCGTAGGATCCTACGCTCTTGGCGTGCATCCGTGCGTCGCTGAGGTTCGGTCCCAGGTCGACGGGCACGTGCACCTTCCGCCGACCATTGGCAACAGCATCGATGTACTGTGGAGACCTCACGCCCCACGTGTTGAGCAATTTGGCGGTACGTCCACCCGGCCTCCCGCATGCCCACTATACGCCCTCGCTCAAAGTCCGTCAACTGCACATACGGTTCACGTCCATGCTGTCGCGGCATGCTACCAGTGTTGAAGACTGCGATGGAGCTCCGTATGCCACGGCAAACTGGCTGACACTGACGGCGGCGGTGCACAAATGCTGCGCAGCTAGCGCCATTCGACGGCCAACACCGCGGTTCCTGGTGTGTCCGCTGTGCTGTGCGTGTGATCATTGCTTGTACAGCCCTCTCGCAGTGTCCGGATCAAGTATGGTGGGTCTGACACACCGGTGTCAATGTGTTCTTTTTTCCATTTCCAGGAGTGTATATTATGACAATGAATCTTATTCTTTGCAAGATTATAGAAGTAAGTAATTATATGAATATATAAGTAGTACAAGTCTAAATGGTATGGCAGCAGGAGGAGGAATCATTTTCTTGCAAAACATTGTAACTGGAAATATTTTTCTGGTCATTTTTCCTGATAGTTGAAAGTTTTCCTGTTCCAATCGCAGAGGAAAAGAAGAGACGTGAAACAAAATTCTGCATTCACAACAATGAAACACTGCTTGGTGGTATTTCACACTACTCTTGTCGGACTGTTACTTAGGAATACTTATTCTCAGTGTAGTGTGTACGACTTCATGTATCATGTAAATAAACCACTGGCTGCTTTAATTGTGATGCTTTTTTTGCAAATATCCAATGAAGTACACTCTTTTTGCAAGTAAGTTCTCTCATCTGCACATGACAATTCATTCATCCTGGCACCTTTTAAAATGCAATCTCATAGATGGAAAAAGTTTTCTCAGATGTTCTTTGCTAGTATGGAGGTCTAATTCTGTGCAAAGAAAGCTGTGAAATTTTAGCAGAGAGTGTACTCCTTGTATTGTTCATAATATCCAACAAATTGCTGTCTAACTACAGATTTATCTATAGACACAGTTAAAATAATTATTTTGTGTATTTCACTTATTTTGCTTTGGGCAGATTCTTGAATGCTGCTGCACTTAGCATCATGTTCCTCTTTCCACAATTTTGCTTTTGGACATTTGCTTGCAGCTTCACAAGTTTCTCATTGTCACTGTCAGTAAAATTAATGGCATTAGGAGCAAGTTGTTGTGGTTTGCAACACAGGTATTTACCACATCACATTTTGCCCTCACATAGTCTAACAACACTCATTACTCTGAATTGGATCATGACTGTACGTAGTCGCATGAACATATTACTTCCTGCTATGGACAAGTGACAAGTTCACATTGCACATGCAAAGAGCATCATAATCCATAATGGACTAATGAACATTAGTTACTTTTGCCTTCTGCTCCATTATAGAGCAGTACATCTTCATATTTGCCTTGTGAATGACATTAGTGCATGTGCTACTATTGTGTTTCATGGGGATGAAACAGAATGAAAGTAAGGGAAGTTATGCAATCTTGTGCTAACACATAGGTTATTCCTCTTTAATGATACCAAAAGGAACACTGACCTACCTAACAGCAACAGTTTAACATGCCTCATTCATGAGACACTGTCAGGAAGCTTTCAGTTTAGTCCACAAGATCTGCAAAATATCCTGTGATCTGGAACTCAACACTGCCTCCTCCCTAATGTACTAGCACCTGTTAGTGTCCTTGGTTACATAGGCATATACAAGGAGAATATAAAAAATTCAGTAATTATTGAAAAAATTCAGTAATTATTGAAAAAATATAAGTAGCAAAGCATTCTCCATATTAACACCAGCTTGTCTCAACTGTGCTGGTGGGAACTCTCCCAGCAACACGTCCTTCATTCCTGTAACACTCCCTCAATCTTTGGCAGTCCCACACCTACTTCTATCTCCTCCTCTGCTCCCACTCAAGCCTCATTCACACCTTTCTTCTAGCCAGTGCATCCCCTTGTCTACTTCTCTCCTCTCACCCTCGTCTCCCCCTCTCCCCTTCAGCACAACCTTCCAGTGCCGCACCTAGCAGCCCACCATCCTGTCCACAACACAATCCTGCACATTCCCACAGGCAGCACTAGAATCTTCCCAGCTCTACCCTCCTATCCCTCATTCCTGCCCCATGACCATCCATCCCAGCTGAGATTACTGCTCACCACAAATGCCACTGAAGTTGGGTCTTACCACCCAGAGATGACAGTGGCCACATACACGTGAGCTACGTGGGTTCATGTGCGTACATGCGTGCATGTTTGTGAATATCTGACGGAGGACTTAGTTGATAATATCTTGCAGTCTTTTCAATGTGCTTGTCTGCACCTCAACACTACCTCTGTCAGGTCCACTTCATATTTTCGTTATTCCATCACAAATTTTCCACCGACTGATTCTGTCAGGATTTTAACAATTTTCCAGTAACTGATTTGGTTTTAAGAATTTGGCAAGTGTCAAACACAAACATTCCAGTAAGTAGATGATATATACATAACAGTAAAAGACTAGCGCTGACATCAAGAAGAGGGTAAGGGCAAGAGTTCTCACATCAATGCTTTGCCTGATGGATAGGAGGCAGGTGTTTCAGTGTTACACTCTGCTTCACAAATCAAACGCCCTGGTCATATACTGTATATGTTTCAGACATGCCAATTTTCATAGCTAAGTTTTGATGATATCTTCAAAGAAGTGTATTTTTACTAAGAAACTTTTTAAGCATATGGTACGTTCATTTACATACCACTGGTTTACAATTACACTAATTTAATGAAAAAAATGGTTTCAACTTAGAATGTTATTGCGCATCAGTTGAGTCCTAACTTTAAGGAAATAAGTAGGAACTTTAAATTGATTGGATTAAAATCAAGGTTTACATAAGAACATTGCCTTACAAATTAATCCTTCAGTATTAACATTTTACTTGCAGTACCAAATTTTAAATTTCATCTGCTACAATAAACACACACAGAAATAAGTACATACCTTTTTGTATACTTTTGTATTGTAATCAGAGGACATCAGAACCCAATTAAAATGGGCTGGTGAAACAGAGCTTGCCAAGAAATAGGGACGCTGATAAAATTTTCGAAGAGCTTTTACTGCATGAATGTCACAATTTTGCCTGAAAAACAAATGAAGACATGATTAAATTAATTTACTAACAGAGATGGGCAGGAGAGAGAGAGAGAGAGAGAGAGAGAGAGAGAGAGAGAGAGAGAGAGAGAGAATGGTAAATGTGTAGAAACTGTAGTACACATTTTATAGACAGTGAATATACTAAATGAAACTCATACAGACATGTTTCTGCTGTATGAATTCTCCTAAGTGCACTCCCTAGTACATGATGAGTATTCCTATTAATCCAACTAGATGCAGATCTTTTGCATGTTCAAGTAGAGGTCCTACACACATCTGACAGGCAATTTCCTTAACAGATGAATCCTCCTCCTCACTTTGACGAAACAAACCATGAATAAAGCACAGTTGTTATCACAATAATGCATCAGCTTTATAAACTTTGAGAATTTTATTTCATATCTTGTGACATGATTTTATGTCCACATAGAAGTGCACTCACTGCTGTACCTGTGCATGCCAGTAGAGATGTAGGTTACCCACTCTGCTAATGAAAAGACAGTCACAGCACCTGAACCTGGAGTGTGGGAAAGCTCTGGTAGTAAAGTATTTTCTCCTTGAGGAATGGCAAAGTCAAGGAACTCTAGCACCAAAATTGGTACCAAGCTTAGGCTTATCATGTTTTAATCTTAAAAACTGGGGGATTAGATAGTGTAATTTATTATTATTATTATTATTATTATTATTATTTCTTTCTTTTCTCAGACGTTATGTCTGGTCAAAAATGGAAAGTGACGCGGACCTTGATCAAGCGTGACTTCCTTTTAACTGTACGGTATATGTTATATTGCATTTAGGAACTTTCGGGTAACTGAACATGTGTCAATAATTACGGATTTCTGTAGTTGTATATATAAGTTTGGATGTAGTTGTATTGCATTGATGTACTGGTGGATACTGTGTGGTATGACTCTTGTAGTTGATAGTATAATTGGTATAATGTCAACTTTATCCTGATGCCACATGTCCCTGACTTCCTCAGCCAGTTGGATGTATTTTTCAATTTTTTCTCCTGTTTTCTTTTGTATATTTGTTGTATTGGGTATGGATATTTCGATTAGTTGTGTTAATTTCTTCTTTTTATTGGTGAGTATGATGTCAGGATTGTTATGTGGTGTTGTTTTATCTGTTATAATGGTTCTGTTACAGTATAATTTGTATTCATCATTCTCCAGTACATTTTGTGGTGCATACTTGTAAGTGGGAACGTGTTGTTTTATAAGTTTATGTTGTAAGGCAAGCTGTTGATGTATTATTTTTGCTACATTGTCATGTCTTCTGGGGTATTCTGTATTTGCTAGTATTGTACACCCGCTTGTGATGTGATCTACTGTTTCTATTTGTTGTTTGCAAAGTCTGCATTTATCTGTTGTGGTATTGGGATCTTTAATAATATGCTTGCTGTAATATCTGGTGTTTATTGTTTGATCCTGTATTGCAATCATGAATACTTCTGTCTCACTGTATATATTGCCTTTTCTTAGCCATGTGTTGGATGCGTCTTCATCGATGTGTGGCTGTGTTAGATGATACGGGTGCTTGCCATGTAGTGTTTTCTTTTTCCAATTTACTTTCTTTGTATCTGTTGATGTTATGTGATCTAAAGGGTTGTAGAAGTGGTTATGGAATTGTAGTGGTGTAGCCGATGTATTTATATGAACGATTGCTTTGTGTATTTTGCTAGTTTCCACGCGTTCTAGAAAGAATTTTCTTAAATTGTTTACCTGTCCATACTGTAGGTTTTTTATGTCGATAAATACCCTTCCTCCTTCCTTTCTGCTTAATGTGAATCTTTCTGTTGCTGAATGTATGTGATGTATTCTATATTTGTGGCATTGTGATCGTGTAAGTGTATTGAGTGCTTCTAGGTCTGTGCTACTCCATTTCACTACTCCAAATGAGTAGGTCAATATTGGTATAGCATAAGTATTTATAGCTTTTGTCTTTTTTCTTGCTGTCAATTCTGTTTTCAGTATTTTTGTTAGTCTTTGTCTATATTTTTCTTTTAGTTCTTCTTTAATATTTGTATTATCTATTCCTATTTTTTGTCTGTATCCTAGATATTTATAGGCATCTGTTTTTTCCATCGCTTCTATGCAGTCGCTGTGGTTATCCAATATGTAATCTTCCTGTTTAGTGTGTTTTCCCTTGACAATGCTATTTTTCTTACATTTGTCTGTTCCAAAAGCCATATTTATATCATTGCTGAATACTTCTGTTATCTTTAGTAATTGGTTGAGTTGTTGATTTGCTGCTGCCAGTAGTTTTAGATCATCCTTCAGACTGCCAACATATTTAATGAACATTTCACAAATATAGCCATAAATTTAATTAAAACTAAATGCAATTCCAATAGCAAGGTAAAAATCCCCATGAATGACATGACAATGTTCCTTTATCCAGTAACTGATTCAGAGGTACTAAATGCTATAAATAAGTTAAAAAATAAAATGTCATGTGGGTGTGATGGGATTCCTGACAAAGTCATTAAGCAAAGTGCAAGAAACATAGCCTCACATCTCACTGAAATTATAAATGAATCTTTTAAGACAGGGGTGTTTCCATCAAAACTTAAAATGTCTACTATAAAGCCACTTTACAAGAATGGTGATAAATATGATGTTAGTAACTTTAGGCCTTTATCAATGTTGTCAGGTTTCTCAAAAATAATAGAAAGGATAATGTATCAGAGACTATACAAATTTCTTATTAAGAATAGAATATTGGTTAATGCGCAAAATGGTTTCCGTAAAAATAAATCAACTGAAACAGCTATCTTCAATTTTTTGCAACTTGTTCTAAATTCCATAAACAGAAAGGAATTAAATTGTGGATTGTTTTTAGACTTATCAAAGGCCTTTGATGTCATCGACCATAAGTTACTGCGTAGGAAGTTATATGCCTATGGGATACGTGGAGTTGCCCACAAATGGTTTGAATCATATCTGTCAGACAGGTATCAGAAGGTGGAGATAAGCCAGGCAGATAGGACATATTCATCAAGATTCGAGAGAGTTCTGTATGGAGTACCCCAGGGATCTGTATTAGGGCCATTACTGTTTTTAATATTTATCAATGACCTACCAAGTCAACTATCTGAAGCAGAGGCAGTACTGTTCTATATTTTAACAACTGTGACTACTTATACCACTGTACTGAGAATGGATGCTGATGACCTTACTGTGTAGTGCTCAAGATGTTCATTGTGTAACACTTTCCATTCCTGTCAGTAAGTAGCAGTTCCCTCCAGGTCTGCTCTATTGCAAAAGATTGAAATACAACATCTAGAAACGCTAATACCATCAGTTATCCATTACATGAAGTTGCGTTTCGAGCACTACATTGGATAAACTGCAACAATAAATCCTGTCAGTCTGCACTCAGTGTTTTACCCATTGTTTGAGAAGAGATCTGCATACCTTATGTCTTTTAGAGCTATCTCATTGTCCCCATGGAACTTCTGCTTCATAGGCTGTGCTTCTAATATTGCTTTCTTAATAGTGAATAAATTGTGGCTGTTGGGGTTGCTAAGTAGTCACAACAATAATGTTTGAAGTCTTTAAAAAAATGAATGCCACTTTATTTGTCAAAGTTGTATTAGGAAACACTAACACTGTGATGCAATAAAATCAGTGCTGTTTGTGAGCTAACCTAAATACATAAATCAATGTAATGACTGCAAAGTCAAATCATACTACCTCAAGCTGCACAAATATTAGACATAATTTCACTGTCTTTTCTTCAAAGTCTTTTGCTATTAAATTAATATTGCCCAAGGCAAGGTTATCTTTCATGTCACTCTCTTTTAAAGTAACAGAAGTGATCTGTTTCAACACAAATTATATATTTACACTACCAACAATGGTGATCTATTGCTACCTAATTTTTAACACAAAGAATTTCAGTTATAAGTTGACAGCTTGTTTAAAGACTCCAGCATGGTCAGATAGGTTTTCCCATAAGTCCAGCATTAAAGAAAGAAAGAAAACTTTCATTGTCACATACTTCCTAACCATTTTTCTTACATTCTAACATAAATGATCATAAGAAACAATACATAAAAATTTAATGTGGTAAGTACTCTCCAGCAAAAATTCCTTTTCCACCAGATAATCAATGAGGTTCTTTGACAACTTATTGCCATGTACATTGCTACACAGTTTTTTAGGCACACTTCTTAGTAATTTGATGCCCGAGTACTGGCGTCGCCCTTCAAGCATTGTCAGTCAGTGGGGTATGTCATTCTTCCCTTGTGTGTTGTGGGGGTGTACACTAGGATTTGTAGTCTACTCTGAACTATCTTTTGTGACACATATTACAGTTTACACAAGAATGTAAAAGTTAAGGTGCCTAGTCCTTTGAAACAGTTTCTTCATGTTTCAGAACTCTTTCTTCTCAATATGATGCTGATTGCTTTTTTTTCCTTGAATGTTTGCATTTCCCCACATTATCACACCATACTGCAAATATGGTTCAAAGAGTCCATGATATACTGTGCACAGAAGCCATCTGTCTGCATACTGTGATAACTACATTATAAATATGACAGAGCTGAGGTTCTTTAAGACAGAAAGATGTTTCCACTTCAGTTCATTTTCCACAGTAATACATAAGAATCTAGTAGATTCTGCTTCTTCCAGTACTGTTTAATCCACCTCTAAACCCATGTACACAGCCTTCTCTTTATTTCTGAATACTATGTATACATAGTCTTTTAGGTTTAGAACAAATCCATATTCTAGGAGCAACTGAGCTGTGGTGTTTGCAGATATGTATGCTCTTCACTCAAGCTCAACCACATTTTTGTCATTGTTCAGTATCTTCATGCCATCTGCATACAATATCATCTTCTCCTCTTTTGGTTGCGTATAACAGCTGTAGGCAAAACTAAGTTAATTGCTGGATGTTTTTACCAGTCACCTGATTCTGCTGTGACAGTTCTAACATTGTTCAAAGAAAGTCTACAGTCAGCAGTCTATAAATACCCAGATTGTGCAAGACTAGTTGAAGGTGACTTCAACATACTGACTATAGACTGTAACATCTATGAACTCTGTGGAGATGAGGGTGGGGGAGCAAGGGGTTGGAGACAGACAATTTTGTTGAAGTACTTTTGTACAAGTTTTCTGAAACTTGTCCTTAGCAGTTATTTCAGCAGCCTGCACACAATGGAAATATCTTAGACCTTGTACCTACAAAAAGCCAGACCTTACCAACAGCATGATACATGATGACATGATCATGATGTCATTACAGAAACTATATGGTTACAAAAGTTAATAATTCATTCAAGAAGGCCAGGAGAGTGTTTCTGCTAGAAAGAGCAGATAAGTTGTTGGCATCTCATTCAGATTGTAAAATAACACAGACAAATTTTTGGCAAAGTTTAAACAGATTTTAAATCATGTTTTGGAGAACTACATGCCTAAAAATGGATGAAGGATGGATAACACCTGCCATGGTGTAACAATGAAATTCAGAAAATGCTGAGGAATCAAAGGGTGTTTCACTCTTTGTTCAAAAGAGAACGTACAAATGGCAACAAGCAAAGGTTAGTAGAGATTCATGCATCTGAACAGATCTATGCATGAAACATACACAAATCGTCATCATCATCATCATCATCATCATCATCATCATCATCATCATATCTTAGCAAAAGATATGTCCAAGAACCTGAGAAAATTCTGGTCCTATGTGAAATCGCTAAGTGAGTCTAAGGCTTTCATCCGGTCACTCATTGACCAGTCTCATGTGGCAACAGAAGACAGCAATAGACAAGCTGAGCTTTTAAATTTCATGTTTAGGAAATTGATCATCACTGGACCATCGACAAGATTCCTGAATGGACTACATAGTAAAAAGCATCCCTGGTGCAGACGAACAACTGAAAGAGTTGAAAACAAGTTTTGAGGTCCATATGGAATGCCAATTCTGTTTTACAAAGAGTACTTCACAGCACTGGCCCCTTTCCTAGCTTGCATTAATTGCAAATCTCCAAGTCCCAAGTGACTAGAAAAAAGTCCAGGTGACTTCTGTATATAAGAAAGGTAAAAGAAAAGGCCTGCAAAATTACAGATCAATACTCATAATATTGGTTTGTTGCAGAATCCTTGAACATATTCTCAGTTCAAATATAATAAATTTCCTTGAGACTGAGTAGATTATATCCACAAATCAGCACAGTTTTAGAAAGCATTGCTCGTGCGAAAGTCAGCTTGCTTTTTTCTCACACGATATTCTGCATACTATGGATGAAGGGCAACAGGCAGATTCCGCATTTTTAGATTTCTGAAAAGCATCAGACACAGTGCCCCACTGCAGTCTGTTATAAGCATGAGCATGTAGAATAGGTTCCCAGATATGTGAGTGACAGACTTCTTAAGTAGCAGAATGCAGTATATTGTCCTTGATGGCAAATGCTCATCACAGGAAAGTGTATCATCAGGAGTGCCCCAGAGAAGTGTGGTATGACTGCTATTATTATCTATATACATAAATGATCTGGTGGACAAGGTGGAAAGCAACCTGCAGTTGTCTGCTGATGAAGCTATTGTGTATGGCAGGGCCGGCCAAACGCTGCACAGTGTGCAGACGTGTGGAAGTGCTGCACATGTGCGACAGCGAGCGACAGCGAGCGACAGCGAGCGACAGCGAGCGACAGCGAGCGACAGCGAGCGACAGCGAGCGACAGCGAGCGACAGCGAGCGACAGCGAGCGACAGCGAGCGACAGCGAGCGACAGCGAGCGACAGCGAGCGACAGCGAGCGACAGCGAGCGACAGCGAGCGACAGCGAGCGACAGCGAGCGACAGCGAGCGACAGCGAGCGACAGCGACATCTGTTATTAGACATCTGTCCTAAATGAACGGCGGTGGCTCCACTTCCCTGTGGTACAAGCAAGAGCGCAACATATCCAGTCTCATTTACCCCTGGTGACTGTAATCTTAACAGAGAAGTACTGAGAAACGGCAAGTACTGTGAAACAGCAAAGGACGGGAGATCTATGTTCTCAGTCGTTTAAAAATGACTGGGAACTGCAATTCTTTTTTGTAGCCGTTGGTGAAAACTCACAGTATTTGCTGTGCCACCGAATAATAGGTGTCCAGTGTAAGTTTTCAATTGAAAGACATTACAATACATATCACAAAGAAAAGTGTAGTGTACTCAACAGTGAAGAACAGCAAGCAAAATTAAATGTCCTTCAGAAAATGGATGAGACACACCAACTCGATTTTACTGTACGTCAAAGTAACTGATACTTCTTGAACTCTTAGTTTCTTGTGTTACATTTATGCCTGTTTTACTGTACACTGTACAATGTACCGTTTTCAATTTTCCAGAATGACAACCACACTAAGTCTTCACTGCGAGCAAGTTTTAAAATCGCATTAAGAATTGCACAATCTGGGCAACCCTTTTCTGAAGGGGAGTTTCTGAAAGGATGTCCGATTGATGCTGCAGAACTTGTGTGTCCCACGAACGGTATCAGGTTTCAAGAAATCAGTCCATCCAAACAAACAGTGACAAGACGTATCAGTGCTATGGCTGGCGATCTGCACAGGCAGCTAATAAATAAGGCTAAATACTTTGTTGCTTTCTCTGTTGCGCTCGATGAAGCAACAGATCTTACAGATACAGCCCAAGTTGTGATATACATATGAGGTGTCGATAACACACTTTGTGTAACAGAGGAGCGACATCTGTGCTTAGAAACATGCACTACATGAACACTGACCGCTGCGGCATGCACGCTGTGACCTGGAAGTTGCACATGTGCAGGAGCACAGCACGCGTGCAGAATTTCTGGCCGGCCCTGGTGTATGGTAATGTGTCAAAGTTTAGTGACAGTAAGGAGATACAAGATGAGTCCAACAAAATTTCTGTTTGGTGTGAAATGTAGAAAAAATATAAGTTAATGTGGAGAAGTAGAAAACAAACACTGTTCAGATACAGCATTAGTAGTGTCCTCCTTGACACAGTCACATCACATCATTTCAATATCTGTGTGTAATGTTGCAAAGCAATACAAAATGGAATGAGGATGTAAGGGTTGTGGTAGGGAAGGTGAATAGTTGACTTTGGTTAATTGGGAGAATTTTGGGAAACTACTGTGTGAGCCATGCTCTCCTTCTCTCCTTCCTCTGGCACATTGCCAGAGGGGATCACGGTGCTTAGCGTGTGAGTGCTGGTGGCTTTCAGAGAGAGAGGACGTTCTAGCATACAGGTAGTTGCTGGCAGGTGGGCCGTGTGGACAGCCGCATTTCACGAGCGGGATTGTAGCATATGGTGAGCTGTTTTGAGGTGGGAAGCCATGCCTGGTCGCAGTTTTGGTTGTGACTCATCCAGAAGGGCAGTGAGGCGATGGGCCTGGAGGCATGATGTTCTGCCATTTGTATCATTGAGTTCCCAGCTTGTGGTAAGATTGTTCTTTCCTTATGTATTGTACTCCCCCCCCCCCCCCCCTTTACAGCCACTAGCAGTCGTACTGTGTGCTTGTGACTTGGTTGATTACATAGTTTTATTTTTTTTTAATATATATATATATATATATATATATATATATATATATATATATATATATATATATGTCGCAGTTTAAGCCCCTTTCATGTATGTACAGGGTGTTTCAGAAATGACCGGTATATTTGAAACGGCAATAAAAACTAAACAAGCAGCGATAGAAATACACCGTTTGTTGCAATATGCTTGGGACAACAGTACATTTTCAGGCGGACAAACTTTCAAAATTACAGTAGTTACAATTTAACAACAGATGGTGCTGCAAGTGATGTGAAAGATATAGACGACAACGCAGTCTGTGGGTGCGCCATTCTGTACGTCGTCTTTCTGCTGTAAGCGTGTGCTGTTCACAACATGCAAGTGTGCTGTGGACAACATGGTTTATTCCTTAGAACAGAGGATTTTTCTGGTGTTGGAATTCCACCGCCTAGAACACAGTGTTGTTGCAATAAGACGAAGTTTTCAACGGAGGTTTAATGTAACCAAAGGACCGAAAAGCGATACAATAAAGGATCTGTTTGAAAAATTTCAACGGACTGGGAACGTGATGGATGAACGTGCTGGAAAGGTAGGGCGACCGCGTACGGCAACCACAGAGGGCAACGCGCAGCTAGTGCAGCAGGTGATCCAACAGCGGCCTCGAGTTTCCATTCGCCATGTTGCAGCTGCGGTCCAAATGACGCCAACGTCCACGTATCGTCTCATGCGCCAGAGTTTACACCTCTATCCATACAAAATTCAAATGCGGCAACCCCTCAGCGCTGCTACCATTGCTGCACGAGAGACATTCGCTAACGATATAGTGCACAGGATTGATGACGGCGATATGCATGTGGGCAGCATTTGGTTTACTGACGAAGCTTATTTTTACCTGGACGGCTTCATCAATAAACAGAACTGGCGCATATGGGGAACTGAAAAGCCCCATGTTGCAGTCCCATTGTCCCTGCATCCTCAAAAAGTACTGGTCTGGGCCGCCATTTCTTCCAAAGGAATCATTGGCCCATTTTTCAGATCCGAAACGATTACTGCATCACGCTATCTGGACATTCTTCGTGAATTTGTGGCAGTACAAACTGCCTTAGACGACACTGTGAACACCTTGTGGTTTATGCAAGATGGTGTCCGGCCACTTCGCACGGCCGATGTCTTTAATTTCCTGACTGACTATTTCGATGATCGTGTGATTGCTTTGGGCTATCCAAAACATACAGGAGGCGGCGTGGATTGGCCTCCCTATTCGCCAGACATGAACCCCTGTGACTTCTTTCTGTGCGGACACTTGAAAGACCAGGTGTACCGCCAGAATCCAGAAACAATTGAACAGCTGAAGCAGTACATCTCATCTGCATGTGAAGCCATTCCGCCAGACACGTTGTCAAAGGTTTCGGGTAATTTCATTCAGAGACTACGCCATATTATTGCTACGCATGGTGGATATGTGGAAAATATCGTACTGTTGTTGAAAATTGTAACTACTGTAATTTCGAAAGTTTGTCTGCCTGAAAATGTACTGTTGTCCCAAGCATATTGCAACAAACGGTGTATTTCTATCGCTGCTTGTTTAGTTTTTATTGCCGTTTCAAATATACCGGTCATTTTTGAAACACCCTCTATGTATGTATGTATGTGTCGGGTTGCAGTAGGTCTGGTAACTGATTATTGGCATTGTGAAAATCATTATTGAGAATTGTGCCCCGCATTGCAGGGCCGACATTAGTTTCCGATGTTCCACACCCAACTGTGACCTTGTATCCTGTACCTTGGGCGTGTATTTGGGTCAAGAGAGTTGCCTATTCTGAGGCGTGCCACTCGCTATCTCTGTTGGGGCCTGTATTGCTCGATCCCCCGGAACTTGTCCTAGCCCTCCCATTCCTACTTAATGATAAATCCAGACTTGAGTAGGACCATATCATTGTGATATATTCTTGAGTACTGCTCACGTATTTGGGATCCCTACCAAGTTGGATTAAAGTAACGCATCCAAGCAATTCGGAGGCAGTTTGCTACCAAACACATACCTACTGGTGGGTTCAACAAGACAAGTGTTACAGAGATGGTTCAAGAACTCAAATGGGAATCCCTGGAGGGCAGGAATTTTCTTTTCGAGGAACACTATTGAGAAAATTTAAAGAATTGGAGTTTGAAGCTGACTGCAGAACGATTCTGCTGCTGCCAACATACATTTCGCCTAAGGACCAAGGAGGTACGAAACATGAAATTAGGGCTCACACAGAGGCAGGCAGACAGTTGTTTTATCCTCACTCTATTTGCTGTTGGAATAGGAGATGAAATGACTAATAGTGGTACAGGGTGCCCTCCATTATGCACTGTACAGTGGCCTGCAGAATTATGTATCCGGAAGTAGACGTACACTCCTTTCACCTCCATGCTTAGTTGCTGCAGTATGTCATATTAAATTGTACCTAGTCTAGGAGCTATGTCATGTGCAGCTTTTAGCACAGACTACAATTCCTACAGGGAGAAAGAGGCACACTTTGGTGTGCATATAGTAAGTGGGTGTCAGATAAAAAATGCTTTGCCGTATTTGTGCTATATTCTTAAGTGTTATTTGTAGGACATCATTGTTCAATAGTGGAAAGAGCTGATGTTTTCCTAATATCATCCTGACTGACTCCCATACCTTCACTACTGGTGTGAAAGACAATGTACGTTATGTACTGTATCTATTCTCTCTGTAATTACCTATCTAGCTTTACCCTTTGCCTTCTAAAGGCCGAGAGATTCTCTCCACTCAACCTAGTCCTAAATCCATCCAAGCCAGCTTGCCTGTCCAATTGCTGAGTGATATTTATCATTCTGCCAGATAACTTTTCTTCCAGGATGGCCTCAAGACACTAGTTACTGAAAGTCAGCAAAATGGTGGATCACATTTTCAATGAAATCCACCCAATCTTGCATGCTGCCATAATGCTGAAATACAGTCATTTGGTTATAAAACATCCATTTCATCCCACTGATCATACAGCTTAGCCAGTCTTTCATCAACTTCTCTAATCTTAGGTAGGTGAAACCAGACTGAAAAGAGGTCACTTGTATGCACATAATTTACAACTTCCCAATGAACAGCATCTGCAAGGGCAGGAGAACTTATGAGGATATTTATAATGGAGAAATATCCTGTAGCTGTGCAGAAATGTGTTGTCTGCACTGTATGAAGTACATAGATATCTGTCGACGGTACAGATATCTGTCGACGGTATCACCCAACAAAAACTGAGCTCCCTGAAAGCTTGTCATTTGGCAGGACTCTGAATGCAAATGTAGCTTATCAAATGCAATAGACATGGAGAGTGTTACCCACTATTCCTTTTAAGTGCATGCAAAAAGTCATAGAACTGTACTGAAGTAAATGGTTTATATAAAAAGTTCTATCATATTCACATAACTTTAAATTCAACTTTAGTGACTGAAGTATTGTTGTTGTTGTGGTCTTCAGTCCTGAGACTGGTTTGATACAGCTCTCCATGCTACTCTATCCTGTGCAAGCTTCTTCATCTCCCAGTAATTACTGCAACCTACATCCTTCTGAATCTGCTTAGTGTATTCATCTCTTGGTCTCCCTCTACGATTTTTACCCTCCACGCTGCCCTCCAATGCTAAATTTGTGATCCCTTGATGCCTCAAAACATGTCCTACCAACCAATCCCTTCTTCTAGTCAAGTTGTGCCACAAACTTCTCTTCTCCCCAATCCTATTCAATACCTCCTTATTAGTTACGTGATCTACCCACCTTATCTTCAGCATTCTTCTGTAGCACCACATTTCGAAAGCTTCTATTCTCTTCTTGTCCAAACTGGTTATCGTCCATGTTTCACTTCCATACATGGCTACACTCCATACAAATACTTTCAGAAACGACTTCCTGACACTTAAATCTATACTCGATGTTAACAAATTTCTCTTCTTCAGAAACGATTTCCTTGCCATTGCCAGTCTACATTTTATATCCTCTTTACTTCGACCATCATCAGTTATTTTACTACCTAAATAGCAAAACTCCTTTACTACTTTAAGTGTCTCATTTCCTAATCTAATCCCCTCAGCATCACCCAATTTAATTCGACTACATTCCATTATCCTCGTTGTGCTTTTGTTGATGTTCATCTTATATCCTCCTTTCAAGACACTGTCCATTCCGTTCAACTGCTCTTCCAAGTCCTTTGCTGTCTCTGACAGAATTACAATGTCATCGGCGAACCTCAAAGTTTTTACTTCTTCTCCATGAATTTTAATACTTACTCCGAATTTTTCTTTTGTTTCCTTTACTGCTTGCTCAATATACAGATTGAATAACATCGGGGAGAGGCTACAACCCCGTCTCACTCCTTTCCCAACCACTGCTTCCCTTTCATGCCCCTCGACTCTTATAACTGCTATCTGGTTTCTGTACAAATTGTAAATAGCCTTTCGCTCCCTGTATTTTACCCCTGCCACCTTCAGAATTTGAAAGAGAGTATTCCAGTTAACGTTGTCAAAAGCTTTCTCTAAGTCTACAAATGCTAGAAATGTAGGTTTGCCTTTTAATAATCTTTCTTCTAAGATAAGTCGTAAGGTTAGTATTGCCTCACGTGTTCCAACATTTCTACGGAATCCAAACTGATCTTCCCCGAGGTCCGCTTCTACCAGTTTTTCCATTCGTCTGTAAAGAATTCGCGTTAGTATTTTGCAGCTGTGACTTATTAAACTGATAGTTCGGTAATTTTCACATCTGTCAACACCTGCTTTCTTTGGGATAGGAATTATTATATTCTTCTTGAAGTCTGTGGGTATTTCGCCTGTCTCATACATCTTGCTCACCAGATGGTAGAGTTTTGTCATGACTGGCTCTCCCAAGGCCATCAGTAGTTCTAATGGAATGTTGTCTACTCCCAGGGCCTTGTTTCGACTCAGGTCTTTCAGTGCTCTGTCAAACTCTTCACGCAGTATCTTATCTCCCATTTCATCTTCATCTACATCCTTTTCCATTTCCATAATACTGTCCTCAAGTACATCGCCCTTGTATAAACCCTCTATACACTCCTTCCACCTTTCTGCCTTCCCTTCTTTGCTTAGAACTGGGTTGCCATCTGAGCTCTTGATATTCATACAAGTGGTTCTCTTCTCTCCAAATGTCTCTTTAATTTTCCTGTAGGCAGTATCTATCTTACCCCTAGTGAGACAAGCCTCTACATCCTTACATTCATCCTCTAGCGATCCCTGCTTAGCCATTTTGCACTTCCTGTCGATTTCATTTTTGAGATGTTTGTATTCCCTTTTGCCTGCTTCATTTACTGCATTTTAATATTTTCTCCTTTCATCAATTAAATTCAATATTTGGCAACCCAGTTCTAAGCAAAGAAGGGAAGGCAGAAAGGTGGAAGGAGTATATAGAGGGTTTATACAAGGGCGATGTACTTGAGGACAATATTATAGAAATGGAAGAGGATGTAGATGAAGATGAAATGGGAGATAAGATACTGCGTGAAGAGTTTGACAGAGCACTGAAAGACCTGAGTCGAAACAAGGCCCCGGGAGTAGACAACATTCCATTAGAACTACTGATGGCCTTGGGAGAGCCAGTCATGACAAAACTCTACCATCTGGTGAGCAAGATGTATGAGACAGGCGAAATACCCACAGACTTCAAGAAGAATATAATAATTCCTATCCCAAAGAAAGCAGGTGTTGACAGATGTGAAAATTACCGAACTATCAGTTTAATAAGTCACAGCTGCAAAATACTAACGCGAATTCTTTACAGACGAATGGAAAAACTGGTAGAAGCGGACCTCGGGGAAGATCAGTTTGGATTCCGTAGAAATGTTGGAACACATGAGGCAATACTAACCTTACGACTTATCTTAGAAGAAAGATTAAGAAAAGGCAAACCTACGTTTCTAGCATTTGTAGACTTAGAGAAAGCTTTTGACAACGTTAACTGGAATACTCTCTTTCAAATTCTGAAGGTGGCAGGGGTAAAATACAGGGAGCGAAAGGCTATTTACAATTTGTACAGAAACCAGATGGTAGTTATAAGAGTCGAGGGGCATGAAAGGGAAGCAGTGGTTGGGAAAGGAGTGAGACAGGGTTGTAGCCTCTCCCCGATGTTATTCAATCTGTATATTGAGCAAGCAGTAAAGGAAACAAAAGAAAAATTCGGAGTAGGTATTAAAATTCATGGAGAAGAAGTAAAAACTTTGAGGTTCGCCAATGACATTGTAATTCTGTCAGAGACAGCAAAGGACTTGGAAGAGCAGTTGAACGGAATGGACAGTGTCTTGAAAGGAGGATATAAGATGAACATCAACAAAAGCACAACGAGGATAATGGAATGTAGTCGAATTAAATTGGGTGATGCTGAGGGGATTAGATTAGGAAATGAGACACTTAAAGTAGTAAAGGAGTTTTGCTATTTAGGTAGTAAAATAACTGATGATGGTCGAAGTAGAGAGGATATAAAATGTAGACTGGCAATGGCAAGGAAATCGTTTCTGAAGAAGAGAAATTTGTTAACATCGAGTATAGATTTAAGTGTCAGGAAGTAGTTTCTGAAAGTATTTGTATGGAGTGTAGCCATGTATGGAAGTGAAACATGGACGATAACCAGTTTGGACAAGAAGAGAATAGAAGCTTTCGAAATGTGGTGCTACAGAAGAATGCTGAAGATAAGGTGGGTAGATCACTTAACTAATGAGGAGGTATTGAATAGGATTGGGGAGAAGAGAAGTTTGTGGCACAACTTGACTAGAAGAAGGGATTGGTTGGTAGGACATGTTTTGAGGCATCAAGGGATCACAAATTTAGCATTGGAGGGCAGCGTGGAGGGTAAAAATCGTAGAGGGAGACCAAGAGATGAATACACTAAGCAGATTCAGAAGGATGTAGGTTGCAGTAGGTACTGGGAGATGAAGAAGCTTGCACAGGATAGAGTAGCATGGAGAGCTGCATCAAACCAGTCTCAGGACTGAAGACCACAACAACAACATTCTTCTGTTACCCAAGGATTTCTATTAGCCCTCGTCTTTTTACCTACTTGATCCTCTGCTGCCTTCACTACTTCATCCCTCAGAGCTACCCATTCTTCTTCTACTGTATTTCTTTCCCCCATTCCTGTCAATTGTTCCCTTATGCTCTCCCTGAAACTCTCTACAACCTCTGGTTCTTTCAGTTTATCCAGGTCCCAACTCCTTAAATTCCCACCTTTTTGCAGTTTCTTCAGTTTCAATCTGCAGATCATAACCAATAGATTGTGGTCAGAATCCACATCTGCTCCTGGAAATGTCTTACAATTTAAAACCTGGTTCCTAAATCTCTGTCTTACCATTATATAATCTATCTGATACCTATTAGTATCTCCAGGATTCTTCCAGGTATACAACCTTCTTTTATGATTCTTGAACCAAGTGTTAGCTATGATTAAGTTATGCTCTGTGCAAAATTCTACAAGGCGGCTTCCTCTTTCATTTCTTCCCCCCAATCCATATTCACCTACTATGTTTCCTTCTCTCCCTTTTCCTACTGACGAATTCCAGTCACCCATGACTATTAAATTTTCGTCTCCCTTCACTACCTGAATAATTTCTTTTATCTCGTCATACATTTCATCAATTTCTTCATCATCTGCAGAGCTAGTTGGCATATAAACTTTTACTACTGTAGTAGGCATGGGCTTTGTGTCTATCTTGGCCACAATAATGCGTTCACTATGCTGTTGGTAGTAGCTAACCCGCACTTCTATTTTTTTATTCATTATTAAACCTACTCCTGCATTACCCCTATTTGATTTTGTATTTATAACCCTGTAATCACCTGACCAAAAGTCTTGTTCCTCCTGCCACCGAACTTCACTAATTCCCACTATATCTAACTTTAACCTATCCATTTCCCTTTTTAAATTTTCTAGCCTACCTGCCCAATTAAGGGATCTGACATTCCACGCTCCGATCTGTAGAATGCCACTTTCTCCTGATAACGACGTCCTCTTGAGTAGTTCCCGCCCGGAGATCCGAATGGGGGACTATT
The DNA here is from genome assembly GCF_023898315.1 of Schistocerca nitens. Classification (NCBI taxonomy): domain Eukaryota; kingdom Metazoa; phylum Arthropoda; class Insecta; order Orthoptera; family Acrididae; genus Schistocerca; species Schistocerca nitens. Next base: position 488,560,941 of record NC_064622.1, read on the forward strand.
TTACCTCCGGAATATTTTACCCAAGAGGACGCCATCATCATTTAATCATACAGTAAAGCTGCATGTCCTCGGGAAAAATTACGGCTGTAGTTTCCCCTTGCTTTCAGCCATTTGCAGTACCAGCACAGCAAGGCCGTTTTGGTTAATGTTACAAGGCCAGATCAGTCAATCATCCAGACTGTTGCCCCTGCAACTACTGAAAAGGCTGCTGCCCTCTTCAGGAACCACATGTTTGTCTGGCCTCTCAACAGATACCCCTCCGTTGTTGTTGCACCTACGGTACGGCCATCTGTATCGCTGAGGCACGCAAGCCTCCCCACCAACAGCAAGGTCCATGGTTCATGGGGGAAGTGACTGAAGTAAGCATGAACAATTTCTACAGATAAGATCACGATACTTTGTGGCAACTGCACCTAGCTCTTTGATGACCATGGAAACATATGCATATACCTCAGAAAATATCTCTTGCTTGTAGGGTGACTAATATATAGAGTTCATTGATGGGTAAACAGGTCTACCTCTCAAATGCATGCTGCATGGTGGGAATCAAAAGATAGAGAAGGCTGTTGTGCCCAAGGAACATGTTGTGATTGAATTGCTGCTCAGATTAGTCAAATCAATACCTTAGATGCTGCTTTTTGCAATTTCATAGTTACCCAAGTTTAATTTTAGTACATCTACAGCAACAATGATATTAGCATATTTGTATCTCACAGATAATACATCACACAGTGAGAAAACATGACAACATTGTAAAACAAAACTAATATTTACTGTTTAGTTAAAAATATTAATACATTTTTTAAATTATTACTTTTGTGAGATAACAGCATACACTAAACTATTATCTGGATATAATCTAAATGGCAAGTTTTTTTCCATTGTATGGCTGAACTAACCTAACCTCCATTCCTGTGGCAGTAAAAATTCATGTCATTGATGTTTCTTAACTAAAACTTTTAAGATCATATAAATTTCTTTTATAGATCATATGAATGTAATCTTTGACAAATAATGTTATTTTCCATTAATAGTTTTCATTTTATCTCCAAAGTAAATTTCATTACATGAAGTTTTTAAGACCGAATGCTACACTTAAATTCATAATGCATTTATCACTAAATAAGATTGATTTTCAAATGATTTTATCAAAATACCAAATTTACAGAATATTGGATGTTATCTTTCATGAAACAAAGCTTTCTGACTGAATGCCTTGACTGTTATAATGGTCAGGTATACAAACTGCCCAGAGGGAGCCAACAAGTTTTGTCACCCCCTTCCAATCTACTTCTCCGTATCAACAAAACAGCCATCACACGCTGTACAAACTCAACGTGCCTGTGCTACCCAATGCACCTGGTGCCTCTCCCTCACACATTCTTATCCCACACACCTGCTGCTTCCCATCAGGCCATGGCCAGCCTTCCCCCAAATCTGCCTCTCACTTCACTCCTCCTCTCCCCCCTCTCCCACTCCACCCGACACAATCCCTCAACCCAGTCAACATCTGCAGAACTGCAGGCCTGGGCTTTCATACGTATCTGTATGAGAACCCTAGCATGGAAAAGGATTTGACCAAAAGCTAGAGAAGTTTACAGCCTTTATATACCTGTTGACAACTCAATCCCTCTATTCACTGAGCTGTCACCTACTCCTACATTAGTTAGATTCTCCTAGAACTTTCTGCTATCATATTTACTAGGTAATCAATACATTTAATCTAATGTAGATCTCATTTATGACACATGTGGTTGAAGTATTTTGGAGAACTATTTTAAAGATTAAGATCATACAATAACTGTATGAGCTGAAGGTAACAGTTTGTGGATTGCAACCTTGATTGTACAACTGAGGATAACATCAGGGATATTGATGATAATGCCCCTCACACTAGTGTGAAGATCATGTCACTCACTGAACAGTACTGTAAGCCCTGGATGAAGCGGTTTGTGAATGGTGTTAACACAGAGCATGGAAAACCACTCAAGGGTGAGTGATCGTCACACATGCATGTGAATGATGCATCACCCCTCATTGGCTGCATCATACACAGCACAGTTTGGATCACTGGGCTCCTCAGCAAACTGGGCTCCTCAGCAAACTGGGCTCCTCAGCAAACTGGGCTCCTCAGCAAACTGGGCTCCTCAGCAAACTGGGCTCCTCAGCAAACTGGGCTCCTCAGCAAACTGGGCTCCTCAGCAAACTGGGCTCCTCAGCAAACTGGGCTCCTCAGCAAACTGGGCTCCTCAGCAAACTGGGCTCCTCAGCAAACTGGGCTCCTCAGCAAACTGGGCTCCTCAGCAAACTGGGCTCCTCAGCAAACTGGGCTCCTCAGCAAACTGGGCTCCTCAGCAAACTGGGCTCCTCAGCAAACTGGGCTCCTCAGCAAACTGGGCTCCTCAGCAAACTGGGCTCCTCAGCAAACTGGGCTCCTCAGCAAACTGGGCTCCTCAGCAAACTGGGCTCCTCAGCAAACTGGGCTCCTCAGCAAACTGGGCTCCTCAGCAAACTGTCAGAAACATCCAGTTTGACAAAGGCAGTATCCATCCTGTTCCAGTCATTCCCAAAGGGCTAATTCATGCAAAATACAGAGCTGCAGAATAAATATCATTACAGTAAAACAGTTGATAGGAAAGTGAAATACTGCTGTTTGGACAAAGCTGAAGATATTAATGAATATGTAATAAGTTTCTTTCATTTTATTAAATGGATGGGCATCTCTTATTAATACAGGAAATTGAAAGGATAGATAGAATTAAAGCAGACACTTTCAGCATTTCAGAACATCAAATGGATATCACAAACTGAACATATACAACTTGATGGATACAAGCTAACACCATGTTACTGAAGTATGCCAAAACAGATTTAATTCCCAAATCTTTCAGGTTTATCAATATTGGATTGAACAGCCCTTTGAACGCTTCACCACAAGAGTGGGTCAAGAACCACACAAACATCTGGTACTGACAGTTTACACACTACCAGTGGGAAGTATCCTAAGCCTCAAATGCAGCTAGAAACACTTAATAAGGTTATGCACACTTAACTGGAGAGTCACTGTTAGAGGGGACTTTAATTTTCTGTTAGGTAGTACATATCATCAAGAGTGCTTACTGTAGTAGTTTTCTTGCTTTGAATTATTTTCACATAGCAAAGTATTCAATGGGGATTGAAGGAGATAGAGTAACAGCCATTTATAGTTTGTTTTCTAACCGAACATTCTCTATGCTTTAGTTATAACACCAGTAGTCAATGGTTTATCTGACCATGATAGTCAAACATTAACAGTATAATTCTGACCAGCTGGGTAAATACCATAGAAAAAGGACTGTACAACAGTATAATAAACAATGACTGGATTTCAATATTTTCAGAGAAATCAGGGGAGAATTGTTTACAGAACAGACGGTGTTGATGAAAAAATTAAATCTTTCTTAAATATATCTGTAGAGAACTAAGTCCTGTTTTCTCCTAAAACAAACCAGAGTAAGCTGAACAGAATCAAGGAAAATGGTTGGATGATTCCTGGAATTAAAATATCTAGTAGTAGGAAGAGAGGGATGTATCTAATTAAGAGGACAAGCTGTAGTCAAAAGTTGAAACTCCATTAGCATCAGTATTCTGAGACAATCCAGGCTGTTATTAAGAAGATGAAACTTGTGCACTATGCTCAAAAAATAAAATGCTAATAACAAGAAAAACAATTTCAAACATTATTAAACAAGAAGGGAACAAAAATATTAATCTAAAGGTAATTCAGCCCCCTGAAAATTTCTTTGGTAAAAACAGTGACTTCTTCAAATTATTGACCAGCAAATTCAATAATTACTTCCTCACAGTGGCAGAAAATATTAAATCTACAAATAAATGACCAGATAAAGATGCATTACATTTATTTGTGGAGAAACTGCAAACAGCATCAACAGACTTCTGTTTAAAAATTACAACAGTTAAAAAGATTACAAAATTCAGCAGGTCAAAAAAACAGTTTTAATGCTGCTGGCTATGATATTGTTTTTAGCAAATATTAAAATATCCTACTGAACTGGTAGAATACCTTCAATTGTCTTTGCAATCATAAATTGATCAGGACATGTTTCCTGATGGACTTTAATATTTTGTTTGAACACCCACATGTAAAACTGGAGATAAGCATACTAATCTTACACCCATTTCCTCCTTCCAGTCTTTTCAGAAGTTTTTAAGAAAGTGGCCTATGAATTTAAGCAGCATCTCAGATCAGCTTTTGTACAGGATACTCTACAGACTGCTACAGAAGACCACAGGCTCTCGAGTAAAACTGAAGTGATATCTGGTGTTCCCCAGAGAAGCATCCTGGGACCTCTGCTGTTCCTGATCTATATAAATAACCTGGGTGACAATCTGAGCTGTTCTCTTAGGTTGTTCGCAGATGATGCTGTAATTTACCGTTTAGTAAGGTCATCCGAAGACCAGTATCAGTTGCAAAGCGATTTAGAAAAGATTGCTGTATGGTGTGGCAGGTGGCAGTTGACGCTAAATAATGAAAAATGTGAGGTGATCCACATGAGTTCCAAAAGAAATCCAATGGAATTCAATTACTCGATAAATAGTACAATTCTCAAGGCTGTCAATTCAACTAAGTACCTGGGTGTTAAAATTATGAACAACTTCAGTTGGAAAGACCACATAGATTTTACTGTGGGGAAGGCGAGCCAAAGGTTGCGTTTCATTGGCAGGACACTTAGAAGATGCAACAAGTCCACTAAAGATACAGCTCACACTACACTCGTTCGTCCTCTGTTAGAATATTGCTGCGCGGTGTGGGATCCTTACCAGGTGGGATTGACAGAGGACATCGAAAGGGTGCAAAAAATAGCAGCTCGTTTTGTATTATCATGTAATATGGGGGAGTGTGTGGCAGATATGATACGCGAGTTGGGATGGAAGTCATTAAAGCAAAGACTTTTTTCGTCGCGGCAAGATCTATTTACAAAATTTCAGTCACCTACTTTCTCTTCCGAATGCGAAAATATTTTGTTGAGCCCAACCTACATAGGTAGGAATGATCATCAAAACAAGAGAAATCAGAGCTCTAACAGAAAGGTATAGGTGTTCGTTTTTCCCACGCGCTGTTCTGGAGTGGAATGGTAGAGAGATAGTATGATTGTGGTTCGATGAACCCTCTGCCATGCACTTAAATGTGAATTGCAGAGTAATCATGTAGATGTAGTAGATGTAGAAGACCTCACAATTGAAGTACTGGCAAAGCTAAACAAGAAAAATTGTCCTTTAATATATTTTGTGACCTTGCACCAGTGTGTGGATCACAAAATTCAACTTACTGAACAAAATGTTATGGAATTGATGGCATCCTTCTTACGTTGATAACAGAAACCACAGGCTCTCTTAGACAAACAGTATCAGCCATGAAACTGAGCCCAAACTTGATACATGTGTCCTACAAGGATTGATACTTGGCCCACACTTGTCTAACTTACAGAAATGCTTTCCCAATACTTTAAAGGATAATTAAAGAAACTTTACACTTGGTGATGACAAGCAATGGCCCAAACTCAACTGTAGCAAAAACAGATAATACAACAGCTGATTAGGTCTAAGAGTTTTAAGTCTCACTCTCACAAAGAGTGTCACATTACGCTATTTCAAACAAGCAAACCAGTTACCATTAGAAGAAGACATTAATGGCCCTTCTCTCAAAGAAGCACAGCATGTAAAATTCCTCCGGCAGCTGGCAGTTGGATAACACATGGGTAAACTAATTAATAGGCTGAGTTCAGCATTTCTTGCACTTAGGAGCATCTCTCATTGTGTTCAACTAAAGACAAAGGTGGCAATGTATTTAGCATACTTGGACTCCCTAATATTTGAAATTATCTTCAGGGATAGTGCACCTGAAGTGAAAGTAAGTGGTTATTCAGCAAAATCATGCAGTAACAATAGCATGTGAAATAGGTAACTGTGCATCTTACAGGTTTTTTAAGGATCTTTAAATTCTTGCACTCAGTTCCCAGTACAGTTACTTGTTAACAGGTTTTGTTGCCAACAATAAAAATTAGTTTCAACTGATTTGTAGCTTACACAATCAAAGTACAAGACACAAACCACCAGGTTTAGGGTGCAGAATAGAGTAATGTACTCTGGTGTAAAGACATTCAACAGGTTCCCATCTAACAAAAAATGAGTTTTTCGGAACCCCTACCAATCGTGTAGAAAATTACTAAATACACCTTATTAGCTAATTTTTTTTACAAAGTATTTGAATGTCTAGATTCAAGACTTAAAAAGTTCTGTTAACTTCATGGCTAGTGGCAGTGTGACAAAGCTGCATTGCAAAACAGTAATGTACTCTAAATATAACACTGTTTCTACAGATGTAGGTAAACATTTTCTTTGAAAAACACCATTGTTATCAAGTACATATTAAGCTACCCTCAGCAGATACACAGGAACTATCTGGCACAAATGAGGAGACAGTAATACCTCCAAGTAGCAGGTTTCAGGATGAAATTTAGCTGTCATGAGAATGAAGAGCATTAAGCAGTACAGAGTGAGTCTACTGTTAATTCAGAAAACAGTTTGCATTTGTCATTTCTTTCCTTTTGTTAATGTATACCATGGCTTGCTCTCCTTGATGGCATGTGAAGAGTGTGATGAGTAAGTGAGTGAATTAATGGAATACTGGATGATCAGTACCTGTATCTGTGTTGTGTGCAGGGCTTTCTCCATGGGCTTATTCTGCAAGTCCAGGAGGCCTTGTGCAATGTTGATTTAAATTTTTTGCATATAAATGTTGCACTGAACCACCAACAAAGCAGTCTCAAGGGAAAAACTGCTTTATAAAATTGAAAAAAAAAGCAGCATCATTGCAATATTTACAATTTATCACAAAGGAATAAGAGTAAACGAGTTAACTTAATAATTATCAAGCACAGAAGAAGATGGAGCCTTCATCACTAAAATAGTTATAGCTTGTATGAACTTCAACATTAGTCACAGATAAGTCAATTTTCTATCCATATATTGACCTTATGTACAGGAACATGGTATTCCTGCAGAGTAAAGTTTGTTTAATTCCATGGGGAATTTCTGAGTACTTCATAAATATACGCATATAAGGAGCAATGAAATGTTCATATTAAACTTGTGTTATCTGCTCATCTTTTCTTTTTCTGTTTCCTTTCAGTGTTCTAAAATGACTAAATTCTGTTCACTCCCTCTCCAACCTAAATAAATGTGTTTATTGACCAGCCTGGTATAGTTTTTCTATCTGGCACCACTTTGGCAGAGAGCACTGCACACACTTTATCTTGCACAATCATAAATGAAGGAAATCTACATACTATGTGGAATGAACTGGAACTTACCAGTGCACAAACCATTTCTCCACCTTCAAACTGTGTATTCTCTGCAGAACTACATGCAAGTCTGAAGACCCAGGTCGCAAATTTGTTGTTAGGATGCAGGGTACAGTATCTGCAAGTTTCTCATCCTGAAGATAAAGCTGTAAATAATTTTTAAAAAATCATAATTAGTTTCTGATGAAAAAGGTGATGCATGTAACACACTGAGAAAATGGTAGTTAAATGTTTTTTAAATATTTTTGCCATAATTCATGACAATATTTCAAAGGTAAACAGCTGGATGTCTGTGTACAATGGGCACAATATTTTGGCAAGTGATCACTTTGCCATTATAAGCTGTGGCTGCTTAACTGATTGCCTAGGAGGTGGCATAGGGCTTGTATCTCCTCTCCCTCCTTTCTTCTGACTTGGCACCCAGGGCACATCCATCATCTCCTATCCCTTCCCTCTCCTCCCACCCCCCCTCCCCACCCCCTTACAACATGTCACTCCATTCACAGTTTGCACCCAGGAACACACGCTGGCCGCATCTCAGCTGTTGCTCAGCCTACCCCCATCAGCAGTTCTCATACTCCAATCCTGATACATTTTTTGAATGAGACAGTACTGAAGTTAGACACCAGCATCAGAACCCCAGTATGGTTGTAATCCACTCCAAGTAATACTGGTAGGCATTGATTTCAAACTGATGTTGTTAGACTGCTGTAGTCTGATGTGCTGTTAGCGTTCACAGCAATGATAGTCAACAGTATGCACATTTGACCTAAATACGTCTTGCCACATTGTCAGGAGATCTGATAGATTCTGGACATATTCCCCACACTGTTTTAGCTGGTTGGTGGAAGACCTTCACTTGGCACTTACAAACAATTCACTCCACATTTCTGTGCAATGTGCCACAAATTTGAACAAATGCAATGGCTGCATTCTCCTGAGGTTCCTCATTCTGTCTGTTTTACTGTCAGTGTAGAATGTAGGTCTCTCCAAATTTGTCACTTTGAGTAGTGATTCTTCCAGAACATCATTTTCATGTTCTTGTTTGAGACTCTCGTTGTCAGAGAGAGAGAGAGAGAGAGAGAGAGAGAGAGAGAGAGAGAGAGCACCAGCCCTGTGTACCAATGTTTTGAGACCTTGTTCCTCTGCGTCACATGGTGATGGTGGTGGTGGTGGTGGTGGTGGTGGTGGTGGTGGTGGTGTAAGCATAGGTTGGTATGCATGTACTTCTGGTAAATGCTGTGGGCCAAAGTTGTGTGAGATCATTTTTTTACCATGATATCCAGAAAGAGGAGCACTTCATCTATTTCAACTTCCATGACAAAACTGATGTCCTAGTGTATGGAATTTAGATGTATGTGGAAATCATTCAGCTTGTATTTTCCATGTGGCTGACAAGTGTGTCATCAATATACTGCTAAAAAAAAGGTAGATTTTCATTGGATTGATTCCATGGCTTCCTCCTCAGAATGTTCAGTATAAATGCTGATGGCAGTTGGTAAAAGTTGACTTCCACTGACTATTCTTTCAGTTTGCCCATAGTCATCACTGTTAACAATCAAGTATGTTGATGTCAAGACATACCTAAAACATTGGTTGTGTGTGTCTCAAATTTCTGACCAATAAGATTGATTAGATTAGATTAGATTAATACTTGTTCCATAGATCATGAATACGACACTTCGTAATGATGTGGAACATGTCGGTTAATAAAAGATGTCTGTACAAGATATTACATTACACAAAATATTGCATGACACTAATTTTTAAGTTGTTGTTGTTTTTTTTTTTTTTTTTTTTTTTGCCCCCGCCCCCCCCCCCCCCTTAATTTATATCTAAAAATTCAGCCAATGAGTAGAAGGAGTTGTCAACTAGAAATTCTTTTAACTTATTTTTAAATGTTAGTTGGCTATCTGTCAAGCTTTTGATGCTGTGATGCTGTTTGTTAGGTGACCAAAGACTTTTGTGGCAGCATAATTTACCCCTTTCTGTGCCAAAGTCAGATTTAACCCTGCGTAGTGAAGATCATACTTTCTCCTGGTGTTATAGCTATGCACACTGCTATTACTTTTGAACTGGGCTGGATTATTAACAACAAATTTCATAAGTGAATATATATACTGTGAGGTTACTGTGAGGATCCCTAGATCCTTAAATAGATGTCTGCAGGATGACCGTGCGTGGGCTCCAGCAATTATTCTGATTGCACGTTTTTGAGCAATGAATACTTTTCTACTCAATGATGAATTACCCCAGAATATGATGCCATACGAAAGCAGTGAATGAAAGTAGGCATAGTAAGCTAATTTACTGAGATTCTTATCACCAAAATTTGCAATAACCCTAATAGAATACGTAGCTGAACTCAGATGTTTCAGCAGACCATCAATGTGTTGCTTCCAGTTTAACCTCTCATCAATGGACACACCTAAAAATTTTGAAAATTCCACCTTAGCTACAGACTTCTGTTCAAAGTCTATATTTATTATTGGAGTTGTGCCATTTACTGTACGGAACTGTATATACTGTGTTTTATCAAAATTTAAAGAGAGTCCGTTTGCTGAGAACCACTGAATAATTTTGTGAAAAACATCATTTACAATTACATCACTTAGTTCTTGGTTTTTGGATGTTATTACTATACTTGTATCATCAGCAAAAAGAACTAACTTTGCATATTCATCAATGTGGAATGGTAAGTCATTAATGTATATCAAGAACAGTAAAGGACCTAAGACCAAACCCTGTGGGACCCTGTACTTGATAGCCCCCCAGTTTGAGGAATCAGCTGTTGTTTTAACATTACATGAACCACTTATTTCAACTTTCTGCATTCTTCCAGTTAAGTATGAATTAAACCATTTGTGCACTGCCCCCCTCAAACCATAATGATTTAGCTTATCTAAAAGAATTCCATGATTTACACAATCAAAGGCCTTTGAGAGATCACAAAAAATACTAAAGGGTGATGTCCAGTTATTCAGAGCATTTAATATTTGATCAGTGAAAGCGTATATAGCATTTTCTGTTGAAATGCCTTTCTGAAAACCGAACTGACAGTTTGTTAGTACTTTATTTTTACAAATATGGGAGGCTACTCTTGAATACATTACTTTCTCAAAAATTTTTGATAGAGCTGTCAGAAGAGAGATTGGGCGGTAGTTGTTCACATCTGACGTATCCCCCTTTTTATGCAATGGTTTTACAATGGCATATTTCAGTCTATCGGGGAAAACACCCTGCTCCAAAGAGCTATTACATACGTGGCTGAGAATCCTACTCATCTGTGGGGAACAAGCTTTAAGTACCTTGCTGGAAATGCCATCAATTCCGTAAGAGCTTTTACTTTTCAGTGAGTTTATTATTTTACTGATTTCAGAGGGATAGGTTGGCAGAATTACAGTTGTTTCAAACTGCACAGGTATGGCCTCTTCTATTAGTAGCCTTGCCTCTTCTTGTGAAGATCTAGATCCTATTTTCTCCACAACATTTAAAAAATGATTATTGAAAATATTTTCAGTTTCTGATTGTTTGTTAGTACACTTGTCATTCAGTTTTATGGCACTAAAGTCTACCTGCACTCTTGGTTGCCCTGTTTCCCATTCAATAATATTCCAAATTGCTTTAATTTTACTATCAGAGTTACTGATCTCAGACATGATACACATGCTTCAGGACTTTTTAATAACTTTTCTTAGTACCGCACAATAGTTTTTATAATATTGAACAATTTCGGGGTCAGTACTCCCTCTTGCTGTTAGATACAGTTCTCTTTTACGGTTGCAAGATATTCTTATTCCTTTAGTTGGCCATGGTTTTTTATATGTTTTCTTGGAATTATGTTTAACTATTTTCTTGGGAAAACAATTTTCAAATACCCTTAAAAATGTATCGTGAAATAAGTTATATTTCAAGTTTGCATCAGGTTCCTTATACACTTCATCCCAGTCTATTTGCTGTAGGCTTTCCCTAAAGTTTGCAATATTTATATAGTTAATTGAACGCACTGCTTTAAAAGTCTGATTTGATATACTGCATGGAGCTATGTCATATACTGTAAATAGCTGTGCACCATGATCTGAAAGACCATTCTCAACAGGATAAGCATTTATGTCCTTAAACTTATCTTGGTCTACAAAAAAGTTATCTATTAATGTACTGCTGTTCTTTGTTATCCGAGTAGGAAAATCAATGACGGAGCTCAAATTGAAAGAACTGAGTAATACTACGAGATCATTCTTCCTATTACACTCTTTTAGGGAGTCAACATTGAAATCCCCACAAATGATAATTTGCTTCCCCCTGTCTGACAGATAGCACAACAAAGCATCCAAGTTTTCTAGAAATAGCTGGAAGTTCCGTGAGGGGGACCTATACACTGTTACAGTTATGAAAGTGCCATCATTTAGTTTAAGTTCAGTGGCACATGCTTCCATATATTTCTCTACACAAAATTTTTTTAGTTTCTAAATTTTTTACACTGTGGAAGCTTTTGACATATATGGCAACTCCTCCTCTCATCAAATTATCTCTACTTACATGTGCAGCTAATTTGTACCCATTGATGCTAACCTTTTGCATATCAGTGACAATGTGATGCTCAGACAGGCATAGTACATCTATTACATTCTCAGTTTCTATATCTTCTAAACAAAGCAGAAGCTCATCAATTTTATTCTTCAATCCCCCAATATTTTGATGAAATATACTAACATTATTTTTCACTTTTCTTTTGTGAGTATCTTGAACTTTTTTAACATCTTTAGTACTTGCCTGGCTGAGTTTCCCACTGGACACTAATCTTACACTAAAAAAGAGTTTCCACCATGAGATGTAGTTCCTCCCCCCTTTAAGTTTCCTGCTATCAGCCCAGCCAGTTTACCCTTCCCTTTCTTGTTGAGGTGTAGGCCATGTCTAGTATAGTCCCACCTACAGAGTGAATCAACAGGAACCACACCAATGTGTGACCCTGCACCAGACCCAAGTAGCCGTTCCAACTCCAAATTAACTCTCTTGACAGAAGAGCTCAAATGAGGTCGGTGGTGGCGCTCCAGAACCGACACAAACCCAACACTGGTATGACTCGATGTTTATGCAATCTTTGCTAGGTCACACTCTATGCTGTATCCTGGATCTCTGTCAATACTGTTGCCCGGCCCACAATAACCACGGAATCTTCCTTAGTAAAGCCTCTACATAGTGAACCTAAATCCTCTGCAACCTGCCTCAGTCCAGCACTAGGTTTGAAAAAAACTTGTGACCTGGTATTCTGACCCTAATTCATCCTGCAGAAGTTGGCCCACACCCCTAGCATGCGAACTACCTAGCAACAAGACTTTCTTTCTCTTTGCAGACTTCCCTACATTCTTATTCAATTTGCTGCTGAAAGCTTGTTGAGCCCTGTCTACATCTACTTCTGTGAGAGGCTCATCAGTTTCTGACTGAGGCAACAGGTCAAACCTATTTTGTACATTAATAACAAAGCTGTCAGAAGAATTTCTTGGCCTGTTCCTTATGCCTGTTGCCACTTCCCACCCCTGTTTACCCTTCTCCCCCTTTAACCTGCCCAGTTGTCGCCTAGTCTCATCTAACTCAGCCTGAAGGGCAGCAATTTTCCCCCTCCTGTTCCACAATCTTTCTATCTCTACTGCATAGCCTACAGAACCTCTGATGAGTCTCACTCATTTTCCCAATTCTCACGCCACTACAATCGCCCCAATGAAAAAAGTTACTACATCCATCACACCATAACCCGGAGCTAACGATTCTACGGCACGTCAAGCACTTTACACTCATGGCACAAATCGATTTTAGTGACAAAGACAATTAAGTTACCGGAAAACAATGAAAATACGTGTACGAAAAATTAGGCCTACTCGCGATTATGTAAACAGTGGTTCAGAAGTTTTTTACTGGAAATTACTTAAGAGATGACTATACTCTGCAGATATAAAGGGGCAGCAAACGTATTTAGCACACTAAATGATCAGTAAATGTACTTAAAATTGCGGTATGAAGTTTAATCTGAAAGCTCAAAAGTTCGGCCTGGCCGCGATATGTAAACAAACATGGACTTGTTAAGATGCCCAACAAAAACCACGGCATCATGGATATGTTGTGGACATTTCCTGACATAAGAGCTAAGCATATCCTTCAGGTATTTAGCAAGTGAGTATATCAGGGAATCAATATTGGTGACAATGGGGCATAAAGGCACCCAATATTCATGAAACTGAGAAGTCTATAAAGTTTCAGTTGAACCATTGCTCTCTCTCATAGCTCCTTAACAACTTCATTTGGCAAGCCAGATTTTTTGAGAAGTGCCACAGTTTCCAGTTCCAATGTCTTGGCGCATTAATATTTATTTATTTATTTATTTATTTATTGTAAATAAATGAATAAATAAATAAATATTAATGTGCCAAGACATAAATTGTAAATAAATAAATAAATAAATATTAATGATCTTCCTGTATGCACTGTCTTCTAGTTGCCCTTATACCTTGTTGAAATAATCCTGTTAATACAGCACCACAATTGCATTTGTGTTTGTCATCTTGTAAGACCACGTTATCTGGATCATCTCTTACTTTCCATGTGGTCACATGCCCCATGCTAGAGATGTTTTGTTTCATAGGTTTTGTTTCGTGGAAGCATTACAGGTTTCATGACATACTTCTTTAGCTGCTTCAAGAGGAAGCCTTGCTGTCCCACTGCATTGATGATGTCCATGATAGATTTAGATTTAGGAATAGGCGTAAAATTGAATCATTGTTACTTTTACTGATGACAATAATTAAACTTTTCGATTCATTATTTGAATCTTAACACTACTTTATGTCAAAAACATTTAACTACCTGAAGAAACACGAATTGTGAATAATCATCTTAGACGAAATTGCTGAAGAACATTATAAGTATGCATATGCATGCATTTAAATCTATATCCATACTCTGAAAACCACTGAAGTGAAGGGCAGAATTCTGTGGTGGGGAGATCAAGTGCTTAAATAACTTTGCACCTGCTTTAAGGGGGATGTAATGGATATTGGTCCAAAAAATCGATTTTTCAATATTATTATTTTTCTTGATCTGCACAGTTTAATCTATGTTGTGTGTGAATTTTATCATTATAGCAGCTTTAGAAATGCCTTTAAATTGTTGAACTGATTAACCCTGCACTCCCATCATTTCCGACATTTGGGAAACTGCTTGCTTCAGTGGAATTTGTCAGTGTGAAGGCTATTTTCTTTCGATGTCTTCGGCTGACATCTATGTCTTCGGCTGACATCTATATCTCTGGCTGAAAACTTTCTTGCATGTAGTTTATTTACATGTTGACAATATTAACACATATTAGTAAGTGGAATGTTGAATTCGCAGACCTTTACATGGAAAACTGGGTGGTGGAAAAACTGTGTTTATGAAACTGAAGTTTCATGGAAATCTGTTTACCGACAAAAAGTGGAAGCAGCTCAAAATGATAAAAATATGCTCTCAGCTTCAGCATCAAAACTTGGGACAGGAGCATTGTACAGGTGTGTGAATCATGTTAATATGGATTCACACTTATTGATTTAGAGCTTCCCTGACAGACTATAAAGTTTTCATGAACATGTATTAGCTGTAAAAATACAGAATGCATGATTGTTGTTGAAGAAAGAAGAGTAGAAATAGCTTGTGATTTTCAGTTAATTTGTATTTCGTGTGGCAATGAATTTCCATTTTCCTCCACCAAAAGAACTGACACCAGTACCTATGAAAGCAATTTTAGGTTAGCATATGCCCTGGACAGGGCAGGGAAGGAGGTAATTTCTTGTGTGGTTTTCTGAACATGCCTCCACCTTGTGCAAGATGTGAAAAAAAAAAAAATGTCTAATGCTGTATGTGATACTGCCCAAGTTTTTATGAAGAAAGCAGTGAAGGAATTGGTGGAAACAAACCAAAAAGAAATAGATCCTGGGATAGATATTCATGACAGTGAATCTCCTCCAGATGTTACTGACCTGTGTGTGTCTGTCTATGGGACCTGGATGAAAAGGGGTCACACATCTCTGTATGGAGTTGCATATGTTATTGGTATTGACTCAGGTAAAGTTTTAGATGTAGAAATTATGTCTAAATACTGTGTCCAGTGTGCAACAAGGAAACTGTCCAACAATGAAGACAGTGAGAAACTGTGGCAAGAAAAGCATGCAGTAGCATGCTCTAAAAATTATAGTGGCTAAAGTGGGGGCATGGAGATTGCTGTAGTTGTGAGGATGTTCTCCACATCTGAGGACCAGTATGGTGTTAGATATACTAAATAACTTGACGATGAGGACTGCTTCATTCAAAACTGTAACAGATAAAAATCCATACAATACAACAATAGAAAAGTTGGAATGTGTTGGCCACCTCCAAAAGAGGCTTGGTTGTAGGCTTCGTCGCTTGCTGAAAGAGATGAAAGGTGAAGTACTTGAGGATAGAAAACCACTAGGAGGAAGAGGCAGGCTTACTCTGAAAGAAATTGGTTCTCTTCAGGTATTTCATGGGAGAGCTATCAGGATAAAACACACATAATTTAGAGGCAATGAGGCATGCTGTGTGGGCAATTTTTTTTCCACAAGCTACTCACTGACCAAAAGCTAATGCACAATCTGTGTCCAAAAGATGACTGGTTTAAGTTCAACAACAGAAATGAGACGTATTCACATAAACACTCATTACCGGAACCTGTTATGAATGCAATTAAGTCCATATTCAGGTTTGTTGAAAGCCCTGATTTACAGAGGAAATGTCTCCACAGAAAGAGACAAAATGCAAATGAAAGGCTCAATAATTTAATTTGGACACTCTGTGAACTTGGAGTAATCAGAATAGGTGTTTAATATGGAGTTTTATTTACAATAATGGAAAAATGGCAGAATTGAAGTGCTGAAAAGATTTGGTATAGATCCTGGTTTGTTTACAACAAAAGCATTTTACACCATCATCAAGAGCAGAGACAAAAAAGCTAACAGATCAGTGTCTTGCCCGCAAATACAGACCAGGCAGATTTGAAGATGATCATTGGTTTGTGGGGAGCTCAGCTGCATAGTCATCAGTGCCTGTACAAAGTCCCAATTTGTTCACAGTCCAATTTCCTATTTTTTCCCCCACAGTTCAATCTAGCCACTGTCATGAATGAGGAGGATGAAATGATGAGGACAACACAAACATGCAGTCCCTGAGCAGAGAAAATCCCCAACCTGGTTGGGAATTGAACCTGGGACCCTGTGATCCAGAGGTAGCAATGCTAGCCACTGGACCGCAAGCTGCAGACCAGATTCAAAGAGGAGAGAAGCGAAACCTTGAGGACAAGGAGTATCAGGATGGAGGATTGGAAAGTTGAGGTAAGGTTGTTACATGTAGAAATATGAGACGAAAATCTTTGAACCTCATTTTCTCTGTTTTACATTTTTTACATTATTAGAAACCTTTTCTGAAAAATTACATGCACTAATGCTATGAAATTTTAATGAACTGTTTACACATGTTGCTGCATTCCTGGAACAAAAAACACGAGATCCTGCTATTACATTCTGAATTTTAGATGTTTGTATGTAGAAAAAAAGTTAATTTAAGATGTGCAAAATTAAAAACTCTTAGTGATATAATTTGTACCATAAATTAATAAATGTAGTTCAGTGTTCTTATAACCTTCTCAGGACACTACAATAAAATTTCCAAATTAATTGCGTGATTAGAATTTGAGTTATGGCTTTTCATTTAAAAGACTACAAAAAATTAAAATTTCTGGCAAAATATTAATCTTGCATATATTATTTTTTCCATTAAAACACATTGATTTATACATACAAAATTTTAGATTTGTACATTAATAAATATGGCTGTAAAGATTTTTTAAAATAAATGTTTACATTTTCCATTATATCCCCTCTTAACTACTTTAATCTTGCACCTGCAGACCATATGACTTAGGGGACTGTAATATAATCCTAGCTTTCTCACTTTATACCAGTTCTTGAAATGTTCAGGGCAGTTAATGCCTCTTTCCAGCATCCACCAGTTCAGGCATTTTGGCAATCCAACAATATTCTCCAGTGGGTCAAACAAGCCTGTGACCACTCCCACTATCCTCTTTTTGTACACTGAGTCAGTCTCTGTTATTCAGTATGGCAGAGAGATGATAACTGACTTCCAAATAAAGTGACATTGATGGAACATTTATGTGGTGTGGATTTAGTTGACTACTTCTCAATTTAAATATACACTCCTGGAAATTGAAATAAGAACACCGTGAATTCATTGTCCCAGGAAGGGGAAACTTTATTGACACATTCCTGGGGTCAGATACATCACATGATCACACTGACAGAACCACAGGCACATAGACACAGGCTACAGAGCATGCACAATGTCGGCACTAGTACAGTGTATATCCACCTTTCGCAGCAATGCAGGCTGCTATTCTCCCATGGAGACGATCGTAGAGATGCTGGATGTAGTCCTGTGGGGCTTGCCATGCCATTTCCACCTGGCGCCTCAGTTGGACCAGCGTTCGTGCTGGACGTGCAGACCGCGTGAGACGACGCTTCATCCAGTCCCAAACATGCTCAATGGGGGACAGATCCGGAAATCTTGCTGGCCAGGGTAGTTGACTTACACCTTCTAGAGCACGTTGGGTGGCACGGGATACATGCGGACATGCATTGTCCTGTTGGAACAGCAAGTTCCCTTGCCAGTCTAGGAATGGTAGAACGATGGGTTCGATGACGGTTTGGATGTACCGTGCACTATTCAGTGTCCCCTCGACGATCAACAGTGGTGTACGGCCAGTGTAGGAGATCGCTCCCCACACCATGATGCCGGGTGTTGGCCCTGTGTGCCTCGGTCGTATGCAGTCCTGATTGTGGCGCTCACCTGCACGGCGCCAAACATGCATACGACCATCATTGGCACCAAGGCAGAAGCGACTCATCGCTGAAGACGACATGTCTCCATTCGTCCCTCCATTCACGCCTGTCGCGACACCACTGGAGGCGGGCTGCACGATGTTGGGGCGTGAGCGGAAGACGGCCTAACGGTGTGCGGGACCGTAGCCCAGCTTCATGGAGACGGTTGCGAATGGTCCTCGCCGATACCCCAGGAGCAACAGTGTCCCTAATTTGCTGGGAAGTGGCGGTGCGGTCCCCTACGGCACTGCGTAGGATCCTACGGTCTTGGCGTGCATCCGTGCGTCGCTGCAGTCCGGTCCCAGGTCGATGGGCACGTGCACCTTCTGCCGACCACTGGCGACATCATCGATGTACTGTGGAGACCTCACGCCCCACGTGTTGAGCAATTCGGCGGTACATCCACCCGGCCTCCCGCATGCCCACTATACGCCCTCGCTCAAAGTCCGTCAACTGCACATACGGTTCACGTCCACGCTGTCGCGGCATGCTACCAGTGTTAAAGACTGCGATGGAGCTCCGTATGCCACGGCAAACTGGCTGACACTGACGGCGGCGGTGCACAAATGCTGCGCAGCTAGCGCCATTCGACGGCCAACACCGCGGTTCCTGGTGTGTCCGCTGTGCCGTGCGTGTGATCATTGCTTGTACAGCCCTCTTGCAGTGTCCGGAGCAAGTATGGTGGGTCTGACACACCGGTGTCAATGTGTTCTTTTTTCCATTTCCAGGAGTGTATAATACTGTGCTTATTATAGTAATCCATTACAGCTATAGTTAATAAAGGACTGTGACAGATTCACAAACCTGTGTGATGTTGTCAAACCAGAAATCATCTGTGTTCATAACTGGCCACGAGTCCATGGCATCTACAACGATCAATGGAGCATCTCGGCTGAGATAGTTGTCTAGCAGTTGTTCGTACGAGACTCCACCAACCCGATCAATGGCATCCAGCGTCTCACAACTCTGCCAACAGACACCTGCAAAATAACTTGGCATCCAGAGTGCAGTAGCCCAAAGCACACAATAAAAACACACACAGCCAGTGTGGTACCACTATGGATGTGAAATTTACCAAAACATAATGTATTTCATTCTCAACTTAATTCAGTTTTTTATTTATTTACCAATGTAAGCCAATGCATTTGAGCTCAGTGTTTTGTTATTCATTGGTGTTACAGACTATCTTACTTTAAAAAGAACAGATTGTTTGAATGGCTTGTTAATATGAAATTTAAAAAGAACAGAGCATTTGAATGGCTTGTTAATATAAAGTATCATATTGATTATTTATCTAACACAATGAATGCAAATACACATAAGGAAGCTATAAATGTTCAAGGAGAAAGAGGAGATGATGTGTTTATGTTCAGGAGGTGAAATTCTAAGTACTGTCAACAGACATGAATGTAGTAACAACTACTCTGTCATTTGGAAATGCTAGTTTCTGCTCCAAGAAGGAAAGCTGGGACAAAGTCTGAAAGGAAGGGTAGATCTCACAGACCACAGGTTCAGGGGATGATGGGAGACAAAGCTCTTGGAACTGAAAATTTCAACCCTTGAAGGTAAGTATTGGCAGGCTGTCTCCTCCTAATTTTATAGATTTTTAAAAATGTACACATTCTGTATAATTATAGCAACCACCAAGTCATAAAACAGTTTCAGACTCTACACTGTACCTTAAAGCTAACTGAGTAAAATAATATATCCAATACAACCCTCCCCTCCCCCTCCCCCCCCCCACACACACACAAAAAAATAAATAAATAAATAAATATCTGCTGCAATGAAGTGTTATACAACAAACATTATTAAATCATTTGCACTTACAATGCAATCTTCTTCTGTCAGAGAGTAGTCTCCATAAAATGGATTGGTAACAAGACAAGACTCGTAGAAAAGGTATGTCCAATCCCACACTGGCAACAACTAAAAATGAAAATTAATTTTGATCATAAGTACCTTATAATCTAACAATGATGTTTAAGGATGCTGACAAAAGATAAGATTAGGCCCTATGCTCATGACATAAAATTACAGAACATATTGTTATATATATCTATAATGGGAAAAATTACAAAACAAACATTTTATTAAAGTAATGACAAAATGAAATACTAATACAAAGTGTTCAGTTTAACAATTCACTATATCTTAGAAAGCTTGATAGTGGGAAAGAAGGATTGCTTATCTACCTGAGAATTCCACTTATTATCCATTTTGACATCTAGAAATTTCATATTTTGAACTTTATGTGGTGATCACCAATGTCTATCGCTAGTATTTGAAATTTATTAATTTTTGAAATAAATCTGTTTTACGGTGAGTATTAATCTTTGTACCACTGAACCAACTATGAGCCCATCATCTCCATTTTGGTTCACAATATCAACTTTAGGTCCTTTAACACTATGCTTGTGGCAATAGTAAATCATGGAAGTTTTTGTAAATAATCATTTAATATCTTTGTTATATCGTTCAAACCAGGTATCTCAGTATAAATGGTAAATATTTCTATGAGGTTAGTCTATGGACAATTTTAGCATTAAAGTTTCAATTAGTATGAGACTTACTTCTAGTTAGTGCAGGTACAATAGGAGGCGACAGTGTTAGAGCTAAACATTCTAACAATGGAAAGGTAAGGTCACAGCCATCTGAATGTTTTGTATAAAATAAACATAAAAAATGACAAGGGACATGAAAATAAAATGATGTAGTATGCTACGCAACAAAACATGTAAACAGTTTACAGGAGTATGAGACACAGTTTCAGAGATCTCACCACTGACTCCAACAGATTTTCCAGGTCTCTCTGCTTTGTCATACATACTAGGTACAGTTAACACTGTTCATAATGTGAAAGTGATTTGTCTCTTGTGTTTACTCTGTAGATAAGATTTTTTACCTGTCTGAAGAAGAGTATATCCAAAATCTAAGCTGGGGATAGGGGTTTGGTGAGTGAAGATAAACCAAGTTGGTTTCATCTGTTCCCTACCCTTAGAGCTGGATACACTCTAATATAAAAAGGAAATTGGGTATCACTAACGCTTCAGAAGAAAATTAAAAACATGTTTCATTAGCTACTCTTTCTAGAAATTATTTGAGTATCTAGATTCAAGGTTTAGAAAGTTGTTCTAGTTATGTGGCAAATGGCAGTGTGCATTTTAATGCTGTATGATAAGAAGTAATGTACTTTAAACAGGATCAGTAGTTAAAGATTTAGGTAAAGATTTTATTATTTTGGACAATACTATGGCAATCAAGTGATAAGCTATCAATAGTGGGTGAACAGCAATATCCTACTGTAACTGAGGAGACAGCAGTTTTTAATTTCCATTATTAACTTTAGTTGGCATAAGTATGAGTAGCTTTAAGCAGTGTAGTGAGACAGTGAATTGTTAATGCACTTTAAAGATTAGATTTCAATGATTTCTTTGCCTTCTGTTAATATATAACTTGACCCCATTCCACACATCCTTGAAGGTTCTCTTCCTTGATGGTATCTGTGGAACACAAACAAACAAAGCTGAAATGCATAGATGGCTTGAACCAGAAACTTTGAAGGTTCTGTGCCACTTCCTGGGCTTGTGCTATTGGGCTGAGAGCTGTATGGTCCTCCCTGAATGGGTAATAAGATTACCACATCATAGGGTGCTACTTTTAAGACATAAGGATTTTATGAATTACTTGGCTCTCCATACAGTCCAGATGATAACAGTTGTAGGAGACCAAAGCATTCATGTTAGAGCAAAAGAAACACCCTCACAGTTGAGAAGATTAGAATTCAAATGACCAATCTATGAAACGTTTGCAAGTGTCTCAGAGTTTGAAGCAATCCTAAAAAATAGTGGGGCTTGTATAATACTAGGTCCAGAAACATGGCTCATACTCAAAACTGATAGCGAGATTTTTTATATTAATTTATGTGTATATTGAAAGGATAGGCTGTTGGAAAATGGAGGTGGTGTATTTGTCACAGTAGGAAATAAAATCAAATGCACTGAGATGGAAATCAGAATTGTGTGGAAGATTATTAGGGCAAGATTCAGTAATGGGAGGAGGCAAAAGCTTATTATTATTGGGTTGTATAGACCATCAGACCCATCCCGAGAAGTAACTGAAAACTTCAACAAACTATAAACTCTATGTGTTTCTCAATCATACAGTCATTTTTGGAAGAGACATTAATCACCCAACAATTTATTGGCACAACTGCAGGTCTTTCATTTATTTATTGCTTATTTAGCCACTAGATTAGGTCTTAAGGTTTTAGTTGACCAGGAGCAACACATAGTAAAGGTATTACAAAACTTCTGTGATGATGACAACAATGACAACAATGATGACAACAACAACAACGACAATAATGGCAACAATGACAACAATAACAATAATAGCAATAATAGCACTAAGGATACTAATAATAATGAACAACATTAATAATAACATCACAATAAAAAGGGCCTTTAGAATGATATACAATAACTTAGATTATTAGAAGTCATGTTTAGTATTATCAGAAGGGGAATGGATACAGGAAGAGGAGAAGATTGAAATGGCTGTTAGGAAAATGGAGGATATGAACAGAGAACTCTGCTAATTAGAGATTGGAACAAGTTCTGGGGAAAGTGGGCTGATGAGAATGAGCTGAACATAATGTAGGAGAGATGACTTATGACGGAAGATGGACCATTACCTGTGTTCTGAAGTTTGAGGAAGATTGTTCAGAATTTGAGTTCCTGATACAAAAAATGATTTACAGAACATGGCAGTGCTATGTGACAGTACAGAGAGAATTTTGCTTCACTGAGATCGAATATTTCCACTGCGCTGTTCAGACAGCAGAGATGAAGACAAATAAGAGGGAGTGCAATGACTGAGAAGGTGGTCCATCAGAGCACGATAGTCTCTACACTTCTCAGCATGTAGTGACGATAACTATTCACAGGCTGGTGTGATACTGTCAAAAAAAAGCACACATCATCAAAGAATTGTACACAAGCTTTCACCACCAGCTCCAGCCCACATGAGCTTTTGTATGAAAGTCCTCTGAGAACAGCACCACCGTACTCAAGTATTGAGAGTATTGATGTCTCAACAAGCTTCTTTTAAGCTCAAAAGGAAATAGTTTTTCACATTTCTGTAGTTAGTGAAGTGATGCTTACACTTTCTCACAGACTGCAGTTGTGTGTTCAGTCCATTGTAAATGATTGTCCAGAATTATCCCATTTAGGATTAATGGTGGAAATGATTCTCCGAACTGGGGGTAGTAAGTCTTTTGTGAGCAACTAAGGTTCTTGCATTTTAGATGGGTTAACTTTTAAACCTTTGCTTTGCACCCACACTGATAGGGCAAGTAAACTGGAATTTACATGCTGGATGGATGTGCACAGGTATGTCAGACAGGCAATTACATGCAACTGAATGTCATCTACACTTAGGTGCAGTGGGAGATAATAGTTGACACATCATTAACATGTAATGAGCAGACTGACTGTCCCAATGCTGATCCTTGTGGGGCACCTGATCCTACATCTATTGTGACCTTTTTGTTCCAGCCATTACATACTATTGGTGAGATTTAAGCTATGTATGGAATCACTGCACAGCACTTTAACAAAAAATTTGTCTTTTGAGTTTATCAACTAGAACATAAAAGCTGATAGTGTGGAAAGTTTTTGCTGAAACAGAAACAGGAAGTAACAGCTGCCTGTTGTTTATCTGTAGCTCATCCCAGTTCATCAGTCACTTTCCAAAGAGCAGTTGTCATGCCCTGGTTATGCCATAAAATATACTGGTATTCATTTAAAAGGTTATTTGATGTTAAATAATTAGCAAACTGTCCATGAACAATGTATTCAAAGCCCTGGATAATGTTCGTAGAATGCAGATGGGTTTGTAGTCAGAGCTGTTGGGCAGATTCCTTCTTTGGTAATGGTTTACAGCCCTGCTACCAAGCTGTTCAGAAAATGCTGGAGGTCAGAGAATAGTTAGAAATGTCTGCTATTTTGGGCTGTGGAGGATCCATGAGATCACTGATCACTTTCACTATTATCCTTTGATTTAAATAATCCTTTGATTTAAATATTCCCACACTTCAGAATGCCAGTGTGGTTGTACCCCATCCTGTTGGTAAATAAAGTTGTTCAAATCAAACAGAGGGGAAAGAAAGTTCTCAAGCATAACGAGATATGTGCTTCCTGTAACAGTGTTCTTGACAGAGGAAAATGGACCATACACCTTTTCCTGTGAAACTGCACATGGATTGGTCACACTGGATCAAATGATTCAGCCTTACATTACTGGTCTCCAAGGTCCCCAGACCTGACTGTATGTGATTATTTCTTGTGGGGGTTTCTAAAAAGACCGTTTATGTGCCTCCGTTACCAGTAACAATGAATGGCTGGTTTGTTTAAATGGGGGGAAAGGGAAACTACCTGGTAATTGGTCCCTTGCTCCTATTAAGAGAAAGAATAAAACAAACTAGACATACAGCACAATACCGAGAGGAAGGAAAAACCACAAGAATGACAGAAGAGCAATGAACACTACAAGAAAAATAATAGGACAAGAAAAACACAGACACTTGCAAGAAATGGGTAGAAAAGATTAAAATAGGACAGCAGGTTATCATGGCTCGCTGACGATGAAAATAAAAGAATAAGCCAGCCACTCTGCAAAATGTTAAAACCTCCACCCTAAAGCCACTAGGGTGGGGGACATTGAGGGGCAAAGAACATGTGCTAAAACTTAGATAAAATGATAAAACTCACCCTCATGTATAAAACGTAAAACCAAACCAGCCGATGTGGCATTGTCTGCTAAAACTAATGAGTATGGTAACCGAAGATGATGTCTCAGAACAGCCAAACTAGAAAAGTGCAAAAGAATATGGGCCACTGTCAACCGGGCACTGCACCAACACTGAGGTGGGTCTTTATGGCACAGGAGGTAGTCGTGGGTTGCCCCAAACATGACCAATGTAGAGCCGGCAGAGAACCACAGAGATCCTGTGAGAGGTCCACATGGAGGACTTCCAAGCCTTCATAGTCTCCTTAATGGCATGCAGTTTGTTGTGTGTACTGAGACTATGCCAATCCGTCTCCCAAAGTCAAAAAATCCTGCAGCATAATAATGAATGTTGTCAGTTATTCGAATGACGATCTCTATAACCAGTTTCCATATAGCCTGTTTGGCCAGCCTGTCAGCAAGTTTGTTGCCTAGGATTCTGACATGACCTGGGGTCCAGGCAAACACCACTGAATGACTGGACCGTTCCAAGGCATAGATGGACTCCTGGATGGTCACTACCAAAGGATGACGAAGGTAGCACTGGTCAATAGCTTGTAGGTTGCTCAAGGAGTCTGTACACAGAAGAAACAACTTCCCCCAGAGCATGAATGGATGTGCACAAGAGAACAAGCTATAGCCACCAGCTCTGCAGTGAAAACACTGCAGCCATACTGCAAGGAATGCTGTTCAATATGGCCTCTGTGAATGTAGGCGAAGCCAACGTGACCATCAGCCATTGAGCCATTGGGAGTAACTGCATCCTTAGGGCCACGTGAAAGGTGCAGGCGAAGCTTCAGTTGAGGTTTAAACCATGGAGGCTTCATATAGAAGCGATCAGATGTGAACCGTAATCATGAGCCCTGACCTGGGCCGCCGATGCAGGAGATGAACCGCATTGGTTGGGTAAACGAGATTGTCATTCAGATGCACAGCAGCACTATGAATGTCTGCAATGTAACTGGCGCACAGTTGTGCAAGCCTAACCTTCAATGGAGGGACTCCGGCCTCCACCAGGGCTGGTCACCGGACCCATCCTAAAAGCTCCTGTCGCTAGTTTAACGCCACAGTGGTGTACTGGGTCGAGTAAATGCAATGCTGAGGGCGCCACTGAACCATAAACCAGACTCCCACAGTCAAGGTGGGATTGAACAAGGGCTCGGTATAGCTGCAGCAGCATAGAGCGATCTGCACCCCAGTTGGTGTTGCACAGGCAGTGGAGGACATTGAGATGTTGCCAGCACTTCCGCTTAAGCTGGTGAAGGTGAGGAAGCCTAGTCGATCAGGCATCGAAAACCAGTCCTAAGAATCGATATGTCTCCACGACAGTTAGTGGATCATCATTAAGGTAAAGTTCTGGTTTCGGATGAACAGTACAACGCTGACAGAAGTGCACGACACACGACTTTGCAGCTGAAAACTGGAAGCTGTGGGCTAGAGCCCATGACTGCACCTTGTGGATGGCTCCCTGTCAGCACCACTCAGCAACACCAGTACTGGAGCCGCAGTACAAAATGCAGACAATGTCTGCATACAGAGAAGGTGAGACGGATGGCCCCTACAACTGCTGCTAGGCTGTTAATGGCCACTAAAAATAGAGAGTACAGAGCCCTGCAGGACCCCATTCGCCTGGGTATGGGGGGAACTATGGGAGGCACCAACCTGGATATGGAAAGTATGGAGCGACAGGAAATTTTGGATAAAAATCAGGAGCAGCCCCAGAGATCCCACTCTTACAATGTGGCAAGGATATGTTGTCGCCATGCCATGTTGTAAGCTTTTCATAAATCAAAAAAAGACGGCAACAAGGTATTGGCATCTGGAAAAGACTGTTCGGATGGCAGACTCGAGGGACACAAGATTATCAGTGGCAGAGCGACCCTGGTGGAAACTGTCCTGGCATGGAGCCAGTAGGCCACGTGACTCCAGGGCCCAACCCACCCACTGACACACCATACGTTCTAGCAGCTTATTAAGAACGTTGGTAAGGCTGATGGGCCGATAGCTATCCACATCAATCGGGTTTTTACCAGGTTTGAGCACTGGAACAATGGTGCTCTCCCACCATTGCGATGGAAAGACGCAATCACACGACATCCAGTTGATGATGAGGAGATGTCGCTTGTAGCCAGACAAAAGCTGTTCAATCATCTGACTATGGATCCAATATGGCCCAGGAGCTGTGCGAGGCAATGAGCAAGGGCGCTGAGGAGCTCCCACTGTAAATGGGGTGTTATAGGACTCACTGTAGCGTGTAGCGAATGAGAGGACTTCCCTTCCATCTGCCATTTGGGAGTGTGAAAGGCTGGGGGTAATTCTCTGCTGCACAGGGTCGAGCATAGTGCTCAGCAATTGCATTTGTGTCAGTAGATAACACTGCATTGATGGTATCGCCAGGACACCTGTTGGGGTATGGTACCCAAATAAGCGTCTGATTTTCGACCAGAAGGTGATGTATGGCACCCAATGGTCGAGACGTACCTCTCCAAACACTCCTGTTTCCGTGCCGCTTATGTCACTGTAGACCCCACCTACGCTCTTTAAAGGCCTCAGCAATTTCCGGCGACCACCAAGGTACTGTCTCGCCAGGGGAACCCTAAGGAAGAAGGGTTCACGTTTTCCGCCGCAGAAACGATTGTTCTAGTGATCCGCTCAACCACCACATTGATGGTACCATGTGGGGGATATTCAGTGTTGACAGCAGGGGTGAAAGCTTCCCAGTCTGCCTTGATTAGAGCCCACCTGGGCAGGCGTCCGTGGCCATGACGCCCGGGGAGTGACAGGAAGATGGGGGAGTGGTCACTACCACACAAGTCATCGTGGACTCTCCAGTGGACAGATGGAAGAAGTCCTGGGGTGCAAAGTGATAAATCAATGGCTAAATAAGTGCCCACACTGAAATGTGTGGGAGCCACAGTATTTAGGAGGCAGAGGTCGAACTGAGACAGTAAATTTCCGACCTGTCTACCTGAGCCAGTAAGCATTGTGCCACCCCACAAGGCGTTATGGGTGTTAAAATCTCCCAAAAGTAGGAAAGGTTTAGGGAGTTGATGAATCAGTGCAGCCAAGACGTTCAGGGGTACCACACCATCTGGAGGAAGATATACATTGCAGACAGTTATTTCCTGTGTCATCCTTATCCTGACAGCCACAGCTTCAAGAGGAGTGTGAAGGGACACAGGTTCACTACATAGCGAGTTCAGGACATAGACGCCAACTCCATCTGACACACATATTCGCTATGGTTCTTATAATAAGAGGCAGTTTGCGCCTCAGGGTCACCTGCTGCCACTGACTTAGTTCCTGAGCAGTCTCGATCCATAGTGTCCGAGGGTCCAGCGATATCTAGGTTCACAGCAGTTGCAAGAATCTGTACCACATCCTCAGACACAGAGCTTGTAGGTAGCAGTCGTGTGGGTGCCACCGCCATTTCCTTGTTCTTGGGGGAGTCTTCTTTATGGATTTCTCTCGCTGCTACTTGGGTCTCTGGCTGGGAGGGCTTCTTTGTTTCAGTCTACAGGAATGAGAAGGATCGTGAAGACCTACGACCAGCTGCTTTTGGGCACTTCAACCACTGGCGAGTGTCATCTTTCCCAGTAGTAGAAACATGGGAAGGGAGGGACCCAAAGGACCCCTTCCTAGCGAGAGGAGCCGAAGAAGACTTACACTTCTCCGGCTGAGAAGTAGGGACTGATGTCCCCGATGGTTGAGGGAGGGACGGAGGGGCCAGTGCTCCTGAGGTAGGTGGTTTGGGAGAAATAGGGAGGGAAGTGCCCCCACCATCAAACGGGAAGGTGCAGTCTTACAGCTCTGAGAGCTAACTGGAATTGACTGAACAGATGGGGCTAGAACTGTTCATGTAGCAGTAGGTGGTCAAATTTCCTCTTAGCCTCAGTGTAGGTCAGTTGGTGCCAGGTCTTTTATTCCATGATTTTCCATTCCTTCTGAAGAAACCTGTAGTCTGGTGAGCAAGCAGAATGGTGCTCTCAGCAGTTGACACAGATGAGGGTACACGAAGTAATGGGATGTGATGGACGTCCACAGTTGCGACATGTGACAGTTGAAGTACAGCGAGAAGACGTATGCCTGAACTTCCAGCACTTAAAGCACCGCATCTGGGGAGTGATATATGGCTTGACATCACACTGGTATACCGACCTTCTTGGGTAATGTGTCACCTTCAAAGGCCAAGATGAAGGCACCAGTGGCTACCTGAGTATCCCTTGGACCCCTATGTACACACTGGATGAAATGAACTCCTCATCACTCTAAGTTGCCACGCAGCTCATCATCAGATTGCAAAAGAAGATCCTTGTGAAATATAATACCCTGGACCATATTTAAGCTCTTATGGGGTGTGATAGGAACATCCCCCAGCTTGTCGCAGGCAAGTAGTGCCCATCACTGGGCAGAGGATACTGTTTTTATCAAGACTGACCCCGATAGCATTTTGGACAATCCCTCCACCTCCCCAAACTTGTCCTCTAACTGCTCCTCAAAAAACTGAAACTTTGTCGACATGAAAGATACTCCATCAGCTCTCGTACATACGAGGTACTGGGTGGAGTAAGATTCACTGCCATTCTTAGCCTGGTGTCCCTCCCACTGTGTGGGCAGGGAAGGGAATGATTTGGGGTCATACTTCTTCGCATTGTAGATGGACCTTGACCACTTAGAGACTGCGGCTGTTGGGCCACCAGCAAGAGATGACATACGCTTCATTGCGTGTCATCTGCCCTGATGCCACCCACACTGACCAGGGGCCCTCCCCAAGGGCACAACCCAGCTGTAGCAAAGGCAACCTGGAAGGATGGCCATTGCTGGGAGTCCTGATGCCCCAGGGTGATTTGCATCTACTCCTTGGCACCCTTGGGGAGTTAACAGTGCAGGCAACAGCAGAGTGATCACTGTGTAGCCAGGGGGCTACAACCAACAGGATACATGGTGGCCCCACCACAACAGACTGGCTACCATGCTGAATATCAGGTGCAAACAAGCAAACAAGTCCATTATCATCATCAGTGCAGAAAACGATACTGCACAGTGGATGGAGGAAAATGCACCCAGGAGGGTGACCTCACTCAACAGCTGGAGAATGAGCAGAAGTGCAGATCCACAGTGACAAAGGATGCAAGAGGTCTCAAGACATTATGGACACGATGCACCATGTAAGGTGCCCTAATTGGCTGGCTCTTTGGGAAAATTTAGAAGAATGGAGGTCAAACCCAATGGGGGACCAACATATAAAGGCCAAAATGTGAGACTCCTTTTAGTCTCCTCTTACAACAAGCAGGAATATCTCAGGCCTATTCCAAAGGCCTGGACCCACATGGGGTGGGGGGCAATGAATGAATCAAGACATCACACAACAGCAGTTGTGGAAGCTGTAACTCAAGACATGGTCACTGCAGTGTGAGAACAATTTAAATATTTAAATACTGCATTGACATATGTTGTGCATCTCGGGGAGGGGGGGGGGGGCGGCACATTGAACACCTATGAAATAACTGAGTTTCCTGTTCATCAAAACACTAAATTCATTGTGTATGTTTATTAGTTTCAGAAATATAGATGTCCCAAATTGGATTCTTTCTGATGCACCCTGTATTATCATGTCCTGAAGCTGCCCAACAAATTTGCAAATTGAGTTCTGGACCATGTTAGAGGTTTCAGGCTGAAGAAAATATTTTTCATTCATACCAACCACTGATACTTTAAAAGAATGAATGGTTTGTACCCACGTACATTGGTCAAGTAAAGTGTGGCAAAATAATCAATTAGATTCTCAATAGCAACTAGAGGTTCAGCTCCAGATTTGGGTTTGTATATTCCTGGACCTTGTAGGTTTTTCCCCAGGATGGCAGGTCTGTGAAAGTACTCAGGAAATGAGTAGGCATATCTGAGCTTTGCATTCCTCACAGACTGGCCAACTCAGTTGCATAGTTGCTTTAGCTGCCATTTGTACGTCCTGTATGCTACATCACTCATGTCTGAGGTGATCTGTAAGCCATGGTGCATGTTTTATCCTAACTCTTACTGATTTAAGAGGAGTGTGTTTCATGTTTGTCATGTAAATTATTGAGTCTCTTGGTGAAGTTGGATACTTCATTATTTACCTTGAAGTTATGCTATATGATAGGCATCAGCTGTAAGCTCACTACTTACAATATCTAAGAGTCATAACTTGTGTTTTTTTTTTTGGGGGGGGGGGGGGGGGGGGCAGGTGGAGGGATTTCAATGAGTAAGTCATGACTATAACATCATGAACAGATAAGACAGGCAAAAAGATATGATCAGTGTGAATTATTGTATTTGCAGATTTGGTTGTGAATGTATTGACAAATGTTATGAGTGCCTGCTGCACGGTGAGTTAGCTCAAGTTGACTCTGTTGATTTCTCCACTTACTGTTACATGTTCATACAAGTATTCAAGACTTGAGAGTGCAGATTCAAAGCTAGAGGACTGTCCAACAGATAGACTGTATATTACACAGATGAGAGACTTTCTGTTGAGTAGTTTAATCTCAATGAACATGTATTTGGGCTGTTTATTCTCTGTTTTAGATGTGAGAACCATCTTGGGGAACAAATTTGCAGGTACATAAGCATATTTACATGCAAATTTGTTCCCACACCAGCCCCTCATCTGTCACATGTCATGTCTCAGAAAAATGTAATTGTCAAGGCTTACCAAACTAGAAGGGCTACTCAGCTTTAGCCATGTCTCCTACAAGAGTACAACATGAAAATTGAGGTCATGAACTATGTGGCAGAACTCAGTCAAGTGGGCTGGTACAGAATGCACATTAGTGTGTGCGAGCTATTACGAGTCATTTCTGTTATTAGGAGGGAAAGAGGACCTGGAGTCAGCTGGAGACTATTTTGCTGAATGTGAGGGGAGGTGCATGGAGTTGTAAAAGGCAGACAGAAAGAGAAAGAGGCCAGAGGAAGGAGGTGGTTCAATGGCAACTACACTTGTCTAGTACAAAGCGTGAAATTGAAGTTGTGCGAGTTTGCAGATTGATAAAACATGGCAACAAGATGAGTAGTCTATGATACAATGGTAATAAAAGATTGATTGTACAGATAATGAGCAACAGATTATATTAAAATAATAACATAAAAAGAAACAGTGGGAGCAGCAGAGAAAAAGCATATCTAAGGTTATGTCACTGATAAATAAAATTTTAATTTGGCAGTATATTAATTGTATGAATCTAAATCCTATGAGACTATTGCAGTAGTAGTGAAATAATGATTATATTGGTACTGTAGGTATGAAAATTGAACAAAAACTACAAACATAAACCTAAAGAAACAAATGATGTTAATAGGAACTGTTTTCAAGGAAAATACTACAAAATAAAATGTTTATTTATGAAGATCACTTTGGCCTTGCACAACTTAGGTTTCTAAGTTCTGTGTAATTGCTCACATAGTGATTTTCCATATGTGTCTTTACAATTATCATGCCATCTCTGGTTCACACATTCTGCAACCGAAAATGATTGTACTCTTCAATGCTTTCACTATTTCAAATGTGAGGTCCTCACACATGATCACTCCTGATTTTGCTAATTTCTTCTTTGGCCCAAAGACTTTGGAATGTTTCAGATAGCACATGAATTCTATTATGATGAGGTGGGGTTTCTTTGAATCTGGCAATCCTACACTTTGTGATGGGCCTACAAGACATCTGCTAAAATAAAACTAAATGCTTTCCTGGGGCCTGAAAAACCTGCACTTCCTTTCTGACCTTTCATAATCCACACTCTTTTCATCCCAAGTAAGGAACTGGTAATTCCAAAAGCAAGGATAGATTCTTGTACTTTGGTTTGTGTTTTTTCAGTACTAACAATTTTGCCTCTTTAAGGCAAGTTCTGGCATCCAATAGTCTCTAAAGTAATAGAGGACATTCAATATAAGTGCTACTCTAAAATTGACAGTTTAGTACAGGAGAGGAAATTGTAGCAAGCCCCATCGAACAAGTCAGAAGACTCATGGAAAAGAAGTATTATTGTAAGTGTTTCTAAAATTTTATTAATAGTGTTTGTAATTTCTTAAAGAGAATGAAATTTTTTTCCACTACACTTTATTGATGATGAGGAGCTGTCTCATGGGGATATGTACTCTTCCTTCCATTTTGTACTGAACACTGAATCTCTATTCATTTTAACACATTTAGTCTCATTTATCATGGTCTTTACACTGCTACACACAAGAGGAGGTTCAGGGGAGGGGAGTGAGTCAAATTAAATATTAACTGATAGAAACAGAAGTAAGAAATTAATTTTGTATGCTGCATCAAAAATTAATTATCATTAAACTGTTAAATTTTATTTCTGCTTGCACATAACATAATAATAATAGTGGGAAAGTAAACCCACTCAGCTTCCAAAACAATATCCACATTAATGTTGTAGTAAAATATCCTAAGTTCTATTTTTGGTTTGTTATGGAGTCTTTTTCACTGTACTCCAGATTTCCCCCACTGCCCAGCTGTAGAGTGTCATTTGTTACAGAGATAGATTTATTATGTTTGATTCCTGGTGTTCTCTCGAGGATTTTCTGGGTTGGAAACATTGAAGTGAAACTATGTAAGACTCATTGGGTAAAATGAGAAATGTCTAGAGTAAGCCACAGTTGATTGAAGAGTATCAGGGATCTGTTGAGATCAGATCAGCAAAGTGGCTAAAATAGCTACAACAACTTTTGGAAGATGCAACAACTTATTGCTAGTGATGTGTAACACAATTAGCTTAAAAGAATGAAGAAATTGGAACATCACAAAAGTCTGTTCATGGAAGTCAAATAATCAAAGTCATCAATCTCCTATTTCCAGACCTCAACATTTGCCAGAGGTGTCACTGTATCAATGACTAACTGAATGCTCAAAAGTGGTAGGCAGAGATGAGTAGTACAACATCCTGTGATTATTTTTTTAATAGAATTGTTTTCATCAAAAAAAATTTCAGATTATTCATCAATCTGCTCTACAAACTGGAAACACCTTCACAGGAATATTGATTTCTTGCCAAGTGTCATAACACACAACAGCAACTTTATAATGAAAATAATATTACTGAATATAATCCTATGAAAAAAACACTGTGATTCAGTGATGTATTTTTGCTGCAGCTTGTCCAGAAATGGACAGCATGTGATGTTAGGTCAGTATTCAGTCACATACTTCTGAACAGGGTATGAACAATTGCTCTAGATTCAATGTTGTACATACCTATTGGCAACCCACTGCCACATAAAATATGACAATGATATTTTTCAAAGTGATGATCAGGTGCACTTAACCTTGGACATTGTTTCTATTAAAACAAAGTTTTTACTCTGTACCAGTATCACATGTCTCAAACACTTCTTAAGAAAATAAAAGATAAATAAAATGAAAAAATTATAATCACAAAAAAGACCAGCTTTCAGAACTAGAAGTCTACCATCTAGCAAAGTAAATGAAAGGGTGTGATGAAAAAATATGATTTGATTTCGGCATATTCTTGGTCTATGTATACAATAAGGAAATAAACAGTGAAATGGTGGCAAAGGTGATATTTGAAAAATATGAGCAGGAGTGTGTGGCACAGCGTGCAGATGTCCAGTAAGGAATGAGTAATGACAGACAGAATATATGGGAATGGGAAGACAAGAAAAATTATTAAAGAAGCAAACAGCCTGTGGTGGATACCATAACTAAGATTACTTTAGATATTTAACTGTATGGTGTACTTCAGATTACCTATTAACAAGAAATTAGGTATGTGGGTAAAAAAATTAAACAGCATCATGAACAGATCATTATAGTCAGTACAGACCCAAACATGACTTCCTAGAATAGTACAGGCATACAGGGTGTGGGGAAATTCTGGTTACTAACTTCTATGACTTGTAGAGGCAAGTGGGTACATAATATTTTGATTAGGAACCTATGTCCAGAAAAGTACTGTTTCTTTTCTATGATTGTTTCAGTTCAGATCTGTAAAACACATCCACATCTGCTGAGGGAAAGAGAGAAGTCTCAGAGCTACTTGTCCTGGTATGCAATAGGGTAGACCGGAGGACATGTACAACATCAGATGGTCATGTGATGTCATTAATGTATGCCTTGCTCTGAGTTAAGTTTATGAGACTCCCATAGAGACAGAGGAAGACCTGCTGGCAAGAGTTCTGGCTGCTACATTAGAAATCCAAGAGACACCAGGTGGGATGGAGAGAGTGTCCCGGAACATGCTTCATAGGTACAGTGTGTGTAAAAGTGTTGTTGGTTGCCACATTGAGCCACTGTTGTACTGCATCAGCAATGTTCTGAATGTACAGTATGCTGGGTTCTTTTTTGTTCTGGAAGAATCTAGGCTCACAATGTTTGTGTATTAATACAAAAAAATGTGCTTATGTGATAAACAGATGTTTCCTTACGTTCCTTTTTGAATCATTACCCAATAATTGTATGTGTCACGGCTAATTCAATTCCTCAGCCAGAAGTGGATGAGTTAAGCATCTGAATTGAAACTTATCGAACAGAAATGGTAAGTTTCCAGAAACGGGTTCGTATTCAAAATAATATGCACTCTCTCCATTCTAGAAGTTTGTAACAGTAATTTCTGAACTCCCTGTAAATTCTTACAACCTCAGCAGATGAGAAGATTGATAAATTGTATGTATACATGAAAGGAATTATTCAGTACATGAAGGAACACAAAAATTTAATTATGTGGGGTACTGGAATTTGACAGTAGGAAAAGAAAGAGAAACAAGTATGAGATTAGAGGAACATTGACTGGGAGAAAGGAATGGAAGAGGAATCTGCCTGTTAGAATTTTGCATAGAGTACAATTTAATCTTAGCTATTATTTGGTTTAAAAATCATTAAAGGAGTTCAACACAAGGTACCAGAATCCAAAAGAAAATTAAAAACCTCCCATTATCAGCTCTTACTACAAATTACCTGAATATCTACATTCAGGGATTGAAAGGTTCTGTTAGCTACACTGCAAGTAGCAATATTTGTTATAATGCTAGATGACAGCTTTTTACGAAGCAGCATCTTTCTTACTAATTTAGTTATTAACATTTATATGGCATAAGTGTTTTTAGTATTAAGAGTATAGTCACTGTCTTGTTGTCAATGCTGTATAAATAATTCAGTATCTATGATGCCTTTGTCTCATACTAAAATATACCTTGACTCATTCCACATCTTTGAAGGTTCTCTGTGATAGAATGAATGGAAGGATGGAAGGTTTATACAACCTACAACAGATTTTAAAACATTTTTAGGAACAGATATAGATCCTGATCACAATTTATTGGTGATGAAATGTAGATTAAAGTAGAAAAATTGCAGAGTAGTAGGAAACAAAGAAGATGGGACCTGGATAATCTGATACAACACCGTTTGACAATTTCAAAGGAAGCACTCGGTAACAACTAACTGACATAGACAAAAGAAATAACGTGGTAGATAAAAAGGAAACACTAAAAGATAGTGAAGGCAGTGCAGTCGACCAGAAAACAATACCCTGCAGAAATCCTGAGACCCCAGAGTGGTAATGAACTGTTGTATTACTGAAGAATTCTGAAGATTTCTTTGGTAGACTGGATACTTAATGAAGGTGTAATGAATATAATTAGAGAAAAAAATGCTTGGTGGCACAATTTGATTGATAGAAGGGGTCAGTTGATATGACATAAGAAGCATAAAGGAGTAGTTAATTCAGTGATGAAAGAAAGTTGTGGATGGGGCGGTGGGGGGTGGGGGGGGGGGGGCTTGACTAAAATAAGGAATGTTTGTATGGTGAATGATTATGAAGATATGAAAATCTTTTAGTGGATAGACTAGCATAAGGAGTTGCATCAAACCTAACTTCAGACAAAGAGGTAGTACAATGGAAGCAATACTTTCAGAAAATTTACAATGGGGAGTTTCCACATGCTCCACTTTGAGTGTCAACACTTGTACAGGGACCAGCCCATTGCACAAATTACCAGATATGGAGGTGTTTAAGCAATGCATAAAATGAAAAGGCAATGTCACCAGATGAACTACTTGCAGATCTGTGGAAATCAAAAGACACAGATTAATCTGGATGGCTGATTTCTTCAACAAAACTATTGAAGAGGGAAGGATTCAAGCTGACTGGACATGTAGAAAAACAGTTCCAATTTTAGAGAAGGGCAGCCCATCTGAATGCAGCAGCTGTCACCCGATATGTCTTCTATCACACACAGTGAATGAATATCACTGATAAAAGAATCCAAAAGATTATCAGTCTCACCACCAGTCAGTGTGAATTTGTGAAGGACTGTGGGATAACAGAGCTAGCTATCCACAGTGCTCACTTGCTAATTGAAAAACATCATGTGAACTCGAGGCACCTACACCTCGTCTTTCTTGACCTCGAAAAGGCCTTTGCATGCTACAGGAGTAGATTTGGGTTGTCTTGCAAGAGTGTGGATTATCTAAAAAAACCAGTAAGGTAAACCAGACAGCTCTACTATGACCCTGATAGCCAGATACAATCAGCTGCTGGACTATTGAACAGTTTTTTTTTCTGTTTCTGTAGTTGAGAACATCTGAGATCTGCTCTCTCATCTCTCCTCTTCATAATGGTCATGGATATAGTCACAAGAGATCTGCAGAAAATAGCACCTCGACATTATTGCCTGCTACTGATGTGACATTGGCCTCTGAGGGTTAGACTAACCTGCAATGTCAAGTCCAAGCCTTGGATCAACAACTGTTGCTGGTGTAAATCTCGATGCAAAAAGCTCTAACCACCTGAGCAGCATATGGTTCAAATGGAATTCTGTGGCTGGTGTACTCTGTGACTGGAAGACTCCAAGCAGGCTCAGTTCAAAAGTATTCTAATCAGTAATATGTTCAGTTACATGCTCATGTCACAAATGATAAAGTTTGTAAGTTATATGGGGTAGCACCAATAGTAGGTGAGATGAGGCACAGCCATCTACAATTGTATATATACATTCTTAGAGCAAAATTACAACAGTGGCAAAGACAGGTTTTAGTTTGAGAGTAAATGGTAAATGGCTAGTAGGACAACCCGGACAATGATGGCTTGGCACTCCGCATGAAGATCTAAGGTCTGTGATTAATGAAGCAATAAATACTTAAATGAGCACAAGCTAGTTAATAGTGATCCACATGGCTTTTGAACAGATAGAAGTACAAACACAGCAATAATGGATTACACAGATGAAATAATTAGAAACTTAATTAACAACTGTAGTGATGTGGCAGTTATTTTAATCTTTATAAAGCTTCCAGTGTCATTAGCCGTGAAATTCCTTAGCATAATTCAGTAGCAATAGGATAAAAAGAATAGAAAACAAGTAGTTTCAATCATATTTGCAAAATAGATTGCAGGTTGTGGAAATCACTTCAGCTCATTCTAATCATAAAATCAGATTAGTGTCTTATGCAAAGAAAGACTAAATATGTTTACAGCAGTATAATGTTTTAAGCCCCCTTCTGAATGACATACATATCTCAGCAAATGCAGCTATGATCATATCTGCAGATGACTCTAGTGTAACATTGAGTGATGATAAGAAATACCTGCCTACAACAATTTATCAAGTCCTCAAGTCCTTGCATTCATGGTTCAATGCAAACAGGCTGATCCTTAATGCAATGAAAACAAATTACATTCAGTTTGGAAACATGAATGGAAACCATGATCTGCAGCTGGTACTGGGTGGAAGTGAGTTATGAAGGGTACAATGTACAAGATTTTTAGGAATCTGTGTTGATCAAGACATTCTGTAAAGACCATGTAACAGGACTCTCCCAGAAACTCAGTGCTGCACGTTTTACTCCGAGAATCATTTCCAGGTCATGTTCTTCAGAAGGTGTTCGAATGTCTTACTTCCAGTCCCTTGCGGCTTATGGTATAGTTTTTTGGCATAAAACTGCAATCTGATTAAGTGAAATTTTTACTTTACAGATAAGGGCTCTACAAGAGCTGCTGCAAGTGCCTACTTCAAAAGTTGTGTGTACTTATGGCACCTTCTCTATACATATACAAACATATGCTGAAAACAAGTGCTAATTTTTGAGGTCCACAAAGTATTAGTGATTACCATAGCTGTAACACTCACAACTATGGTCCCTTCTCCATACTGAGTGAGGAAAAACAACTCTTGTTCAAAGATATGTGAGCCACTTAAGTGGTGTTCTTTATAATTTGTTGTGTACATATGTAAAGAGGCTGAGAAGGAAATGGCCATTATAGCAAGGTTAAAAACATTTCTACATTGTAAACAAATCTTAACTTACTGAAACACTAGGCCCTCATTTGTTGTTGAGCATTTTTTAATCTGTTAATATGTGTACCCCCTATGCCATGTGTTTTTGCACAAGAATGTTCCAGCTACTTGTTTTTCTGTTTCAGATGCAATCAAATATGTCTCCACAGAAAAGCGATCTGTTGCAAGGTTAGCTGTGATGGATATAATGTTGACAGGCATTTGTGTATTCATTTTTTTTTTTTTTTGGCAGTGTTATATAATGTATTTTTTCAGACGTATACTAAAACAACTTTTTGTATCTACTTATTTTACTGAATATATTTATTTTGCCTGTTTAAATCCCCTTGTAGCTTTCTTGGCAAATCATGTACCAAGCAAGACGGCTAAGATGGTGTTAATGCAGAGTGTCACATCCACATGGAGTTGGTGAGGGGGGGGGGGGGTCTGTACTCCATCTGATCACCCTAACCTGGGTTTTCCACTGTTTTCCCAAGTTGCCATAACGTCATGGCTGACTTCCTGCACTATCACCTTGCCTAATGCTATATCCTATTTTGACAGTTTGGTGACAATTTTCCTTATCAATGTCAATAATTGTTTATAATATTGTAGACAATCATATCATCTTTAATGTTGTGATAGCATGTATTATAATTCATTATGGAGTCATGCCACATGTCTCACCTGATTTTGGCATAGGACTGGCATATGCCATCTGTTATCAAGTTAATTCCAACTTCATAACTGAAGACATAACTCTTCCCGTTCTAGAAGGATATTTTTGGCTCAGAAACAGGCGGTTTGGGCAATAAGCAGTGTGAGTTCACGAACCTCTAGTCAACCTCTGTTCATGAGTCTTGGTATTTTGACATTGGCCTCTCGATATGTGTATTCGTTATTGTCATATCTTGTTACCAATATTAGTTTATTCCAAGAACAAGCAGCTTTCACTCTGTTAATACTTGGCAGAAATCAAACCTCCATTTGGATCGGATTTCCTTACCTCTTGTGCAAAAAGGTGTGCAGTATACTGCTGCACCCATTTTCAATAAGCTGCCACTCGAATTCAAAAATCTTAGCAGTAATCCATGCGCATTCAAATCAAAACTGAAGAGTTTCCTCATGGGTCACTCCTCCTGTTCCGTCGAGGAATTCCTTGAAAAATTAAGCTGATTCTTATTGTATTGCTGATAGCATTTACTTAAACTTATGGACTGACTTTTTTTTCAGGTTCATGAACATTTATTTTTATCTGTTATTACTTTTACGTTGTAAGTTCATGTACTGACATGTTCCATGACCTTTGAAATTCGCACCTCAATTTGGTCCTACAGAACTTGACGTGTAAATAAATAAAACATACATTAAGCACAGTAATATATTTGCACTCTTGTGCATACATTAAAAGTCCACATGACACAATTCTACTTTCCCTCATCTTAGGGCTTTCTGATTAACAGTTAAACCTGTTCATGTGCAACTCTGCAACAGATCTTATATTTTGTGAAATTTAATATTGGCTTCAGATAAAAGCTGCTGCGAAATTAGCAGTTTACATTTTCTTACACTATTTACACAAGTCAGTCTTTTTTTTTCCGGATGTGTTCAGGATAAGTTTCTCTCATAACGGCTGTACCGTGTATCTGTTTTAGAGTGATCATTCAAGAAAGGGGTGGGTCACCATACTCTCAATCCATAGTTACAGATTGGGAGGTTCACAGTTTCTCACATTTAGAGAGAACACTGATTAGTGTCACTACAAAGTTTCTAAACTGGAGACAGCCTCTACATTAAAAAGTGTAAATTAAGCATTTCATTTTTTTCCGAGTTGGCCTGAGATGGTGACAGTAACACTGTCTTATATACATTTTTCTTAAGCATACACCTACAACAAATGGCGTTTCTAGAATGAGAATCTGATGTAAAAAAGATGAACACAGTTTGAACTACAGGGTTCACAAACTTAAGACAATCAGCAGTGCAGCTGATTTGCATATTTGACTTACGATTTCTTCACAGACACTGTTACACAGTGCTTTATTTGCTATGGTTTGCACCAGTGCCCCGTACCATCACTTCTGATGAAAAAAAAATCAGAATTGTACATTCTGAGATGTGGTATGATAAAAATGTTACTGTGGTTAATCCAACATATTTTAGTATTCACACTTTTAAAATGCTCACAAAAACATTAAAATAACATTCTAAAAAGCCTTTATTTATTTATTTATTCTTTGCCCATGGACTCCAGCTGAAAATCCAGCTGAGAGTATTGGGTGTGTCATACAATAGCCTATTAACATTAAACTTGATTTCATTATATATAAATGAAACAAATATTTAACAGAAATAGTCCATAATCATACAAAGGTTTTACATGTTTCACATTATATGTACACACAAATCCAAACAACATACAGAAATGATAATTTTAAAGGTACATTTCAGTAATGATGTATTTCAACACCATCTTAGTATTCACTCAAACTGTATATACATTTCTCTGTGAGATATAGTTTCAAATGACTTTTAAAACATTTTAGATCTGTTTCTTTTTTAATGATTTTGGGGAGTTTATTAAAAAACCTTTTGCCTGCTTCTTCTGGGGCAGTCATAGCCAGTTTTAGATTTCTGTTTATCATGTAGTAATTTTCATTTCCTCTTGTACCGCCTAAACTTCAAAAACACCCTTTCAGAAAGTCACAGTACCAGAACCAGAATCACTCCCTCCCAGCCCCCTCCCTCTTTTTCCAAATTGAACACTTACTGCATATGATCCTTTTATTCATTTTTTCTGTACCAAAATATGACAAATTCCAAATCATTGTATGATAAAATAGATGCTCAATAAATAGCAAAGGAGTGTAGGGTAGACAGCAAAATTGATACTGGATGCATGTCATTCCCATTGCACCACTCTCAAAATGCTTCAAGCATGACACTAAATGCTTCAAACCTAACTAGTGTGACAGTCATCACCTTCATAAACATGATTTGAGCATGACAGTGATCACCTTTGAAATCTTGGCGACACTGATATGTAGTGTAATTTGAGTTCTAGGTTAGTTTTAAACATGCCAATCTGGCTGGGAGTTGAAGCCAATGAATATGTATACAAATGAGTGGTTATGGTAGTACATTGATTTGGACTGTAGCCCAAGGTTTACATTTGAGCCATGTGTAACATTTTTCATTGCAAATAACTAAAACTGTAATATAAAATCAGGAAAAGTGTGTTAGTTATACATAATAGACAAAATCTCC
The DNA here is from genome assembly GCF_023898315.1 of Schistocerca nitens. Classification (NCBI taxonomy): domain Eukaryota; kingdom Metazoa; phylum Arthropoda; class Insecta; order Orthoptera; family Acrididae; genus Schistocerca; species Schistocerca nitens. The sequence goes on from NC_064622.1 coordinate 488,603,575, forward strand.
AACACTTATTTTGGTGTGTATCATGCACCTGTACATAAACTGTACATTTGCAGACACCATCTCTATGGTAGATACTGATATTAGTATGTAGTGTATAGGTTTCTGTTATGATAAAATAAATATGACAGGAACTTGTACCTTGGTTTCCAGACTAGACTTAATAGGAAATCCAGGGACTTTTCTGCTAACCGAGTCTATTACTAACCCAAAGTATACAGTATATAGGTTATGATGCCGATTACTAATGTCACCGCAGAGTAGAGAGTTTCTGGCAGCAAAGTGTTTGCATTCTTAGCCGTATATTAGTTCAACATTCCTGAAAGTTCTTTATTAGATGATCTAAATAGGCCAAAATGGGCGTTGTAAACAACAATATTGAGTTTTCTTTCTTACGAGTACTGTACTCTTTACCTTAAACGCATTCTGCTTATTGGTATGGTAAGAAACTCGAGCCGCTAACCCTTTGGAATTTTCCGCCTCGCACTATGTACACAACAGGCCTCTTTTTCAGTCATCGCTATAAGGAATGCCACAGTCCTCATACTAGTGTGTTTTCAATGACTTGTGTTCATTAATTTTGTCACTTAAGTAATCCCAATGAACTATACTACTAGTATTGGTTAAAAACAGTATTGATTGCAATTTTAGTTTTTTTAATTTTCAACGACGCGTTTCGCCTTATTTAGGTATCTTCAGGTTATCTTTTCTAGATGGACGCGAGAGGCACCAAGATCTGCATAACGCGTTCCCGTTCACAGAAGCAAGTAAAAGTAAGAGGGGGGCTCAGGTAGTAAGTGGTCTGGAAGAATAACTTTACTACTGATAGTTAAGTACCGGCACCGTACGCCCTTGCGCCAGTCGAAGTAACATCTTACACACCTAGCATCAGCAATGTGTCTGGGTCAGACATGGGCCATATTTACATCGTGTAGGTCGGCAGTCTTCACGTCGACCAACTAGGATCTACATGCGAAATGTAAACAATCTCAACACGTCATCTGCATCCTAAGTTGTCTCCTTGAGGGGACGTACAGTTTCCCGAGTACAAAATTTCGCGCTAAATGGCATTTACGACCAATGCTAAAACGATGTTGGCGCTGTTGTGCCAATAGTAAAGCAAATTCGCAGTTTATCAGTTTAATTGTTATTAACCTTGCTGTTTCCCAGATTATTGCTAGAATGTATATCTGTTAATAACGGGACGTAGGTTATCTCAATGTCATTTTCAAGCTATACGTTTGAAACATTTTGTTGCAGTATCTATTTCTTCCCGTCAGCGATCCGAGTCCGTGTCAACTGCAGGTCAAACGCGCTAACTACCATAAACAAACAGCTGTATTATACTCGCCAGAACTGGAGCAAAAAGTTAGCGTGAGGAGAGAGCAGTTTCATGTTTACAGAAAACTTAATGCACTGGCGAGACAATAACGTCAGTATTATTGAACGCTTAGAAGAGAACTAACACGAGGCAGTAATAAATGCCGATATCCAGGCGTCTTTAAATACGAGGATTATGATAAACAGGCCTACACGTTTACGGAACTTCCTATTCCCCCTGGTATTAATGCGAACAAAATTTGGCCAAGCTGTTATAAGAAACCGACTGTCAAAAAAAGATAACTGATAGCTCCACCGAAGCTTTGAATGTACTGACCATTAAAGTAAATTGTATTAGGCTATGTTGTCGGCACAACTTTTTTTTTTGGGGGGGGGGGGTTGTAGCGAGGGCAGGGGGTAGCACCATCACTCAGATCCAGTTTGACATTCTTTCCCACAATAATGGATGTATATATACGGCATTTGACGACAAAGTTAAAATATTATTCACAGATTTCTGAACAAAAATAGTTTTTAGTTCATATGAAAGAAGTGCGGGTATCTATTATCAGTGATACGTTACGTGACGGAAAAGGCTACATATTATACAGCTACAGAAAAAGACATACATTAACATATAGGCAGTGCATTAACGTATACGCAAGAAACTCTTCAGCATTTTTAAAGTTTTAATAGTCGTCCCGCTTCTTTTTAAAACGCTATTCGTTTGTCAACAAAAAACAATGGAAACTTACCTTAATTAGTAGGAGTCGGCCGAGAGCGGAAGCGTGGTTGTTTACGACGTCTACTTGTAGGAATCCGTACAGAACTGCGGCTACAATCACTATGCTGCTTACTACTTTAGCAACTTTTTTGAGAAAATGCTTTCTGAGCGATGCGACCAACGGTGCACAAATAATATCCATTTCCGCTGGTGTAAACCCGGCCTGTTTGCAGTACTGATAAAAGGACATCAGTTCTGCGTCGAGCAATTTCAGCTTCTCCTCGTACTCCATTTCTTTCGTCTTTTTCTGCGGCTTCGGTGCCGATTTCTGGGCAGACATGTTCTAAGCGCGGCTTGTATCACCTCCTTGTCAAGCCTTTCACTTCTGTCCTCCAAGGGAGTATAAAAACGCGCTGTTACGTATTGATCTCCAGCGTACGGTGAAAGTGCAGCTGCAGCGTGGTCGCAGTCTCCGCCGCATGCAGTGCGCGTGCGCGAAACGGCGCCTCTATCTGTGTGGCGACCATCGCCGGACGTTCAGGGTACCCTGGTCGACAAGGAATGTTGGCAGTACTGGCTTACCTCGTTCGTTTTTCGTGATGTCGTGAAGCGTTGGTACTAGTGAAAGCCATGACAGTAACGATAAACGAAAGACAGAAGGCAAAGACTCTCACAAATTTATAACATATTTATACAACGGAGGGTGATTTATAATAAATGCAATGTGGTCTCTCCAACTAAAACAGATGTTGAATAACACAGAAGTCATCTCATGGAAAATAACACTAAAGTCTTGCACAAACACACAGAAACCTTAACCTTTAACCAACGTACTGGCAAACATGGGACACTAACACCGTGGTGCGGTCAATCTGACCTCTTGATTATAGTTGGGTGTAATGTTAACAATTTGAATCCCTTTGAAATTCTCTGTTCTGCATAAGGCAGAGTCTGAAATACAATGTAAATAAACATGAAAATACAAAAGATTAACATTGAATATTTATTGATAAACTGGCATTCAGATATGTTTACTGCACATCTCATAAACTAATACATTTATATGCTTTTCATAAAAATTAATGCTTCGATAGATTTTGTATTTCTTCTTGAAGAACTAATGGAACAAAAAATGTAAGGTTCTCAACGTGAAAAAATACCTCATGGAAAATCAGAGCCCTCCAAATCATAGTTTTACAGAACAGTGCTTGCAGACCTGGGAACGACACTGCGCGCTTATTGGTCTCTTGCAGATGTAGCAAACATGCAAAGTCTTCCTTTTCTTGCTGACTGGGCAGATTCTGCACATTATCCTTTTCCTAGGACCTAATTCTGCTTCCACTGCTTCTTCTGTTGGAGCATCGGGGCCTAAAATCCGGCGGGTCATTAGTCGTAACTCCTGCGGAAGTCGTGGGTTATGTTTCGCTATTCTATATGTTTGAGCACAAGACTACGGGCCAGCTCTTTAGCTCTTTCAGGAAGATACCTCTGTCGACAGGAGCTTCATCTGATCCACGCTTCTGAAGAACATATGTATTTACTGTGCTGATGTCCAATAAACGGTAGAATAACCACATCGGCCAACGTCGAGTTCTTCGACTGCAGGAGTACATGGAGTACTTTTTGTCCAGTTCGACGACACCTCCTTTACTGGCGTTGTAGTATGATATTATTTCTGGTTTCTGAGAAGTGAAATCCACAGGGGGGGGGGGGGGGGGGGGGCTATGATGCATGGAAGACACAAGAAGAACTGCTTTGTTTGTCTTTGGCAGATGCGACAACAGAGTGGTGCGTTGCGTAAAACCGTACGAAGACGAACTAACTGGCCCATGCTTATTTGCTTGGAAGGCCTGCGAAATCTCTCTCTTATTCTTTTTTTTTAGAGTTCCAACAAAAGTCAATCCTCTTTTCTAACTCTTCTACAGCCTGTATTGAGCTGAACCATTTGGCAGCAGTAATATTGTGATTACTGAAACTTAGAGTACTTGCCCGCGAAAGACAAAGGTCCCGAGTTCGAGTCTCGGTCAGGCACACAGTTTTAATCTGCCAGGAAGTTTCATATCAGCGCACACTCCGCTGCAGAGTGAAAATCTCATTCTGGATTGTGATTACTGCCATAGGTTGGTTTACACAATCGCAACAGAGACTGCGTTGGTATCATCAGTTTCTTATCATTGTCCAGCAAAGTATCGCCATCAGAGCCTTTTCCAGTGTACATATACCGTATACCCTTAATAAAAGTAACTGGTCATTGCATCAAACAAGGACATTATTTTTAAACCATATTTACCAGGCTACTTTGGCATGTAGACCACAAATGAGCATTTACCACGGAAGGAAACTAGATGCTCATCTACAGTAGCACATGTGCCTAAATTGAAATATTTTTGAGAATTTTCCACAATTTTTCTAAAGAGCAAAGAGGCTGCTGTCATTTTATCAACTTTAAGATTCTCTTTTCTAGTTCAAAAGTCATCAAACCGTAAGCAGTTCAACAACATTAGGAAACGGTTCCTAGTGTAAGATGGCAAGAACCATGCCCCTTACATGAAGTCATTGAAGATCACCTAACTCACATTGAGCGAACAGTAGGGCTGAACAAAATGACTGACAAGGCACAATGCATCTTTTAGATGGTATAGTATGGACATATTGGAATAATCATTGTCGGGTGATGGTTTTAAAGTAATTCACACGACATGAAAACTTTGTGGAAACACGTCGATTTACTGGAGGCTAGTTTATCCCAGGGAAGTATAGAGAGTTGACTGCGGCGCGTGGCTGGGGAGCGGCGAAGGGAAGCGACAATAGGCAGCTTAGGGCGGCTCCGGCTCTGAGAAATCGGTAACGGGGCATGGCCTCCAGCTGCCTTATGATGAGTGACAGCATGGGTGGTTGACCCTGACCCCATGTTGGTGTACCGGGAAGCAGACGGAGAACTTGTACACCTGTTGATAAATGTCCGTCATCCCGTTTTCAGCGAAACATGCGAGAAAGCAGCGCAAAGCTACGGTGGAGTGGTCAACAGAGGTCAAAACATGCGTGTTCGTGACTATAGAAACTTCACGTTGAATTTAAGGTCCGCAGAGTCTGAAGTAAATCAGGTGAAGAGTGACAGAATGAAATACACCGGCCTCTGATGGGAACATAGGACTGAGGAATTTGAAGTACTCTCCTGGGAGTCAGAATTCCGGAAAAATTGGTGTTTGTGCAGACGCTAACCTTGATGGGTGGCCTGGGAGGAGCTAAATAACAAAAGCTGAGAGGAAGGAAAGTTTGTGGCACTTTGTTCACTTCCCAGAGGAGGATTGGTCAGCGCTGGGAAGCGACTTGTATGCCTGTTCATAAATGTCCGTCATCCCGTTTTCAGTGAAACATGACAGAAAGCCACGCAAAGCTACGGTGGAGCAGTCAACAGAGGTCAAAATATGCGTGTTCATGACTATAGCAACTTCACGCTGAATTCACAGTCCGCAGAGTCTGAAGTAAATCAGGTGAAGAGTGACAGAATGAAATACGCCGGCCTCTGATGGGAACGTAAGACCGAGGAATTTGAAGTACTCTCCTGGGAGTCAGAATTCCGGAAAAATTGGTGTTTGTGCAGACGCTAATCTTGATGGGTGGCCTGGGAGGAGCTAAATAACAGAAGTTGAGAGGAAGGAAAATTTGTGAGAATTTGTTCACTTCCCAGAGCAGGCATTGGTCGGCACTGGGAAGTGACGTATAATTAACGCGACTTGCGCTGAAATTGGCGTAAGTGATTTTGCTGGAGGGGAAACCGAGGCGAAGAGCGGACTGTGAGAAGTCTCTGTAGAGGTCTTCCATTCCCAGCTTGCCTAGAGTGAGGACGTGGCGTTCTTGACTCAGCTTGCCTGAGAAAGAGTGAGCATCTCTGCAGTTTAGGACTTGGCAAAGGGAACGATTGAGCTTGGAGATAGGAAGTTTTAGTTCAGCTATGTACTGAGCAAGATAGCTAGGAGTGAATAGACGAGCGCAGCCTTGCAGCACCACGAGGTTGGCCGACGTCCACACAACGACGCCGCTCCGCCATGCTGTATTCGGTGATATTGCGCCCGCTCCGGCCACTGATTAATTTGTTGGATCACGTCGGCAAAGTTTCCACGAGGGTTTCATGGGCCGTGTATTGTAGAATTCTTCTCGCACTTCGCATTACGCCTGGTTCAGTCGATAGGAATTACTTTTGAGTTATCGCGCTTTACTCCAGGCAAACGCAATTTATTACCACTGCCTGATAGGAGAGTCTTGTAATGTGATGATTGAAGATCGGGAGTTAAAATAAATTTGTGCTAATCGACTGCATCTGTTTTCAATCAAGTAGTTGAAATCCCAGGTCACTTTCTTAATTAATTTTATGTTCGAAATTTGCATCTGGTGTTCAATAGCTGAATATAACATCAATGTGCACCCCTTTTTAATTAAAAGTGATCAATTCTGAATAAATTAATGTCAACACAGCCACTGCAGTTCAATCAGGAGTCACAGGGCCATATTACTTTTTTTGCGTTATCCGATATTGCGGCAGTTTTGCACTCTCTGTTGATCCGTTAGTCAATTAGTTGGGGTGAACATACGCCAAAACCAGCTAAGTGATGGGTGGGGTGTTACACTAGACATGAATCATTTGAAACTTTCCCGACTGGAACCATCAGTTGCAAATATATAATTAATTTTCGTGGTTGGATTTAAAGACAGAAGAATAAATTAGTTCAGCTTTGCTTTTGTCAGAGTACTTCTGCCTGACGCAATCTATTTTAGCATTTGTGCATAGTAGGATCTGATCGAGAACTTCGTCATTAAAATAGAGAAGCCATAATGAAAATGGGTCTTTTGGATCTCCTGTAGTCAATGTGGTGGATGGAAATTTCATGATTATGTTATGGCGAGGAGTTGTAAGATCTCCGATCGGAGGTGCTTTGGCCCATTTGTACTGATTCTTGCCATAGCAGTAATTGCTTCTCCGTTGCTCATCACATCGATCACCACTTTCATCAGAGTAATTTTCTGTTGCACTTTGTTCTGACAAAGTGTCATGCTCACTCACAATGGGTTCAGTTTCTTCAGGATTATCTTCACAGTCACTATCTTTTGATTCCTCCACCCGTCTGCTCACAGTTTCCTCAAAGTTTCGGTCTGAAGTGTTCACACGTTGTCTGCTACTTGCATCAGATCCTTTACCTGTGGAATTACTAGGTTCCGCCATATTTCAAAAGCTGTGAAACGGAAAATATCGAGAATATGTAAGGAAAGCAAATCGCAAAACTATTACACGAACAACGTATTGCGGTCAAAATGATCGCGAGCGATTTTCAAAGGGACGTCACTCACGTTATAGAAGCTCTGGAATAACACCACATGCGTTGCCGGTCCACTCACAAGTAAAGTCGAAGCTAACGAGCCGACGGGAACTGGCTAAATCGCAATTGTTGACGAAAGCGCGGTCAAATAGACTGCGCCACGTTAGCTGAAGGTTAACGGTAATATTGTGTTGTTGGTCTTATAGTTCCAGAAGTTCCTCAAGTATACGTACCGACTACTGTTTTGACTTTTTTCAGTAATAAAATGAAAGCACACTGAAATCGAAAGGAGTACGACTACTCCACTATAACTGCGACAGAATGCTCGTGTTTCGAAATAGCAGCCACAAGGGAGCAGTGGTGCAAGGCAAGTGGTGCCACAAACTACACACGAGCTGAGCTTTTTGTGGAATGACAAAAGTTGTGACACTCGAATGACGCCATTGAAAACTGGGAATCCAGGTGTGCAAATGCAGTTCCACTGCATTGTGCCATTAGCTTGGCGTCACTTTAGTTGCGTGCGTGAACTCGGCTTAAATGTATTTACCTTCCAGCAGGCGTCGAAAGGGATTTTAAAATTATTGGCTTAACGTGTGAATAACTAAGAATTTTTTAGTATACTGGACGCCAAGCGGTAATACCGAATCATTCCTGAAAACACTAGCAAAATTATTACTAAAGTTTAAAATGAAGGATGATGTAATATGTGGAGGCTACAACACAGATTCGGGGAAATAATCGAAACAAAAACAATAATTAAAGGAAACAAAATCTCAGCGTAATATGAAAATAATAATAAACGTGCCTACGACTGTGTTTGATTTGAGTCAGATACTGTACAGAGGTAGTGTACGAGAAGGCATTGCCGTCATTGAATCACTGCAGAACGATACAAGAAGACTTAAACAGAATTTCCATTTGGTGTGATGAATTTTAGCTTATTCTGAAATTAAAAAAAAAGTAAGTTAATGCAGATAAGTACGAAAAACAATCCTATATAACACTGTATAGACAAATCCTGTGAAAGTGTTTTGATTTTTCTTCAGTCGTGCTTCCACTATCGACTGCAGTGTCGGAATTGTCTCTTTGGTGCCTTTCCCTTTTCTAAAGCCAAACTGATCGTAATCTAATCCATCCTCAATTTTCTTTTCCCCTCTCTTCTGCACGTTATTCTTGTCAGCATGGATGCATGAGCTGTTAAGCTGATTGTGCGGTAATTCTCTCACGTGCCATATTGTTTCTTAAATGAAACAAGATTGTGCGCTGTACATAGTGTCTGCGCATACCCGTCGCTCATCGTGCAATAGTTTTGGGTGGGGACGGAGCCAGCCCTGTCCGTTACAGTTGGGTAGCGTAGGGAATATGTACGTGCTATTCTGGGACGACACTTTTTTTGCGTTGGCACTACAGATCCAATTAGTTTCACTTACGTAACGTGAACTTGACTTACTCGCGAGCGATGCAAATAGTATAATTTCAAAAAACATATCACTAATAATGAAAATAGTGAATGTCAAGCAGGAGTTCTGCAAAAAAGAAGTCTCAGATCGTCATGGCTTAAAGATTTGTGTCTTTGTATCTATAAAAATAGGAGCTGAGAAAAAGAAATAAAACAGGGAAAGAGAGAAGTCAAGATTATAAACCTAAAAAAGTGAACATTTTTAAAATAACACTGAGAAAAGAAGACTGGGCAGAAACAACACAAACATAAAGCACAAATGAGAAGTTTGATGCGTTTAGAAACACACTAAAGCATTATTTTCATGCAGAGTTCTGTCAGAAAAAGCATAGTCACAGTAGGCAATGGATTACTAAAGAAATAATTAAACTCGGGAGTAAAGTAAAGGAACTCAGACAAACAAAGAACATTTTGATTATGCGACTCCCCATCCATCCCAGATAACGATAGCTGTAGGAAACCCAGAAGCATCAGGGTTAAGATTGAACGTAATGCCTCCCACAGGTGAGAACATTAAAATTCTAATGGTTAACTGCCAAAGCATTCAAATCAAAGTGCCAGAGTTTGAAGTGCTCACGAAAACCAGTTAAGCTCACATAATAGTAGGTACCGAAAGCTGGTTGAAACTTGAAATTGACAGCAGTGAGATTTTTGGGGAAAATTTAAGTGTATATCGAAAGGACAGGCAAATGAGAAATGGAAGCGATGTATACGTCGCGACAAGAAGTTCAAATCGACCGAGGCAGAAACTGAAGCTGCATGTGAGACTGTTTGGGCAAGACTCAGCAGGAGGGATGTGCATAAAATGATAATTGGACCCTTCTATCGCCCATCATACTCATCTCCTGGTGTAACCTAAAACTTTAGAGAAAACCTCAGTTCACTTCTACGTAAGTTCCCCAGCCTTACTGTAATCATCGGTGGAGACATAAATCATCTAACAACTAACTGGGAAACTTGTGTTAGTAATGGGCGTGATAACACATCCTCTGAAACTTTACTAAATGCCTTCTCTGAAAACAGAACAGATAGTTAGGATCCCCGCTCATGATGGAAATATATTCGATGTAATGGTAACAAATAGACCTGACTTCTTTGAGGACGTCCAGATCGAAAATGGCAACAATGATCGAATGTGGCAACAATGATAACCAAAGTACAAAGCACAACTAAATCAAGCAGAAACATATATAAGTTCAGTAAACTGCCGGCCGGAGTGGCCGAGCGGTTCTAGGCGCTACAGTCTGGAACCACGCGACCTCTAAGGTCGCAGGTTCGAATCCTGCCTCGGGCATGGATGTGTGTGATGTGCTTAGGTTAGTTAGGTTTAAGAAGTTCTAAGTTCTAGGGGACTGATGACCTCAGAAGTTAAGTGCCATAGTGCTCAGAGCCATTTGAACCATTCAGTAAACTAGATTAGAAATCAGTAGTGTCACATCTCAATGGAGAACTTGCAACTTTCAGCACAGGTCAGGAGCATGTAGAGGAACTCTGACTCAAGATTAAAAGAATAGCTGGCCACGTCCTGGATAGATATGTACCCAGTAGGAAAGTTCACAATGGTAGGGGACCTCCATGGTATGGTCACTGTAAATAAACTTCTAAAGAAACAGAGATTACTGTGTATGATCTCTCCATTGGCAAAAGATTCCGGAATAGTCCCCCATTCGGATCTCCGGGAGAGGACTGCCAAGGGGGAGGTTACCATGAGAAAAAGATTGAATAATCAACGAAAGGATAACGTTCTACGAGTCGGGGCGTGGAATGTCAGAAGCTTGAACGTGGTAGGGAAACTAGAAAATCTGAAAAGGGAAATGCAAAGGCTCAATCTAGATATAGTAGGGGTCAGTGAAGTTCAAATGGTTCAAATGGCTCTGAGCACTATGGGACTTCACATCTTTGGTCATGAGTCCCCTAGAACTTAGAACTACTTAAACCTAACTAACCTAAGGACAGCACACAACACCCACGAGGCAGAGAAAATCTCTGACCCCGCCGGGAATCGAACCCGGGAACCCGGGCGTGGGAGGTCAGTGAAGTGAAGTGGAAGGAAGACAAGGATTTCTGGTCAGATGAGTATCGGGTAATATCAACAGCAGCAGAAAATGGTATAACAGGTGTAGGATTCGTTATGAATAGGAAGGTAGGGCAGAGGGTGTGTTACTGTGAACAGTTCAGTGTCCGGGTTGTTCTAATAAGAATCGACAGCAGACCAACACCGACAACGATAGTTCAGGTGTAAATGCCGACGTCGCAAGCTGAAGATGAACAGATAGAGAAAGCGTATGAGGATATTGAAAGGGTAATGCAGTATGTAAAGGGGGACGAAAATCTAATAGACATGGGCGACTGGAATGCAGTTGTAGGGGAAGGAGTAGAAGAAAAGGTTACAGGAGAATATGGGCTTGGGACAAGGAATGAAAGAGGAGAAAGACTAATTGAGTTCTGTAACAAGTTTCAACTAGTAAAAGCAAATACCCTGTTCAAGAATCACAAGAGGAGGAGGTATACTTGGAAAAGGCCGGGAGATACGGGAAGATTTCAATTAGATTACATCATGGTCAGACAGAGATTCCGAAATCAGATACTGAATTGTAAGGCGTACCCAGGAGCAGATATAGACTCAGATCACAATATAGTAGTGATGAAGAGTAGGCTGAAGTTCAAGACATTAGTCAGGAAGAATCAGTACGCAAAGAAGTGAGATACGGAAGTACTAAGGAATGACGAGATACGCTTGAAGTTCTCTAACGCTATAGATACAGTAATAAGGAATAGCGCAGTAGGCAGTACAGTTGAAGAGGAATGGACGTCTCTAAAAAGGGCCATCACAGAAGTTGGGAAGGAAAACATAGGTACAAAGAAGGTAGCTGCGAAGAAACCATGGGTAACAGAAGAAATACTTCAGTTGATTGATGAAAGGAGGAAGTACAAACATGTTCCGGGAAAATCAGGAATACAGAAATACAAGTCGCTGAGGAATGAAATAAATAGGAAGTGCAGGGAAGCTAAGACGAAATGGTTTCAGGAAAAATGTGAAGACATCGAAAAAGATATGATTGTCAGAAGGACAGACTCAGCATACAGGAAAGTCAAAACAACGGTGGTAACATTAAGAGTGCAACGGGAATTCCACTGTTAAATGCAGAGGAGAGAGCAGATAGGTGGAAAGAATACATTGAAAGCCTCTATGAGGGAGAAGATTTGTCTGATGTGATAGAAGAAGAAACAGGAGTCGATTTAGAAGAGATAGGGGATCCAGTATTAGAATCGGAATTTAAAAGAGCTTTGGAGGACTTACAGTCAAATAAGGCAGAAGGGATAGATAACATTCCATCAGAATTTCTAAAATCATTGGGGGAAGTGGCAACAAAACGACTATTCACGTCGGTGTGTAGAATATATGAGTCTGGCGACATACCATCTGACTTTCGGAAAAGCATCATCCACAAAATTCCGAAGACCGCAAGAGCTGACAAGTGCGAGAATTATCGCACAATCAGCTTAACAGCTCATGCATCGAAGCTGCTTACAAGAATAATATACAGAAGAATGGAAAAGAAAATTGAGAATGCGCTAGGTGACGATCAGTTTGGCTTTAGGAAAAGTAAAGGGACGAGAGAGGCAATTCTGGCGTTACGGCTAATAATGGAAGCAAGGCTAAAGAAAAATCAAGACACTTGCATAGGATTTGTCGACCTGGAAAAAGCGTTCGACAATATAAAATGGTGCAAGCTGTTCGAGATTCTGAAAAAAGTAGGGGTAAGCTATAGGGTGAGACGGGTCATATACAATATGTACAACAACCAAGAGGGAATAATAAGAGTGGACGATCAAGAACGAAGTGCTCGTATTAAGAAGGGTGTAAGACAAGGCTGAAGCCTTTCGCTCCTACTCTTCAATCTGTACATCGAGGAAGCAATGATGGAAATAAAAGAAAGGTTCAGGAGTGGAATTAAAATACAAGGTGAAAGGATATCAATGATACGATTCGCTGATGACATTGCTATCCTGAGTGAAAGTGAAGAAGAATTAAATGATCTGCTGAACGGAAGAACAGTCTAATGAGTACACAGCATGGTTTGAGAGTAAATCGGAGAAAGACGGAGGTAATGAGAAGTAGTAGAAATGAGAACAGCGAGAAACTTAACATCAGGATTGATGGTCACGAAGTCAATGAAGTTAAGGAATTCTGCTACCTAGGCAGTAAAATAACCAATGACGGACGGAGCAAGGAGGACATCAAAAGCAGACTCGCTATGGCAAAAAAGGCATTTCTGGCCAAGAGAAGTCTACTAATATCAAATACCGGCCTTAATTTGAGGAAAAAATTTCTGAGGATGTACGTCTGGAGTACAGCATTGTATGGTAGTGAAACATGGACTGTGGGAAAACCGGAACAGAAGAGAATCGAAGAATTTGAGATGTGGTGCTATAGACGAATGTTGAAAATTAGGTGGACTGATAAGGTAGGGAATGAGGAGGTTCTATGCAGAGTCGGAGAGGAAAGGAATATGTGGAAAACACTGATAAGGAGAAGGGACAGGATGATAGGACATCTGCTAAGACATGAGGCAATGACTTCCATTGTACTAGAGGGAGCTGTAGAGGGCGAAAACTGTAGAGGAAGACAGAGATTGGAATACGTCAAGCAAATAATTGAGGACGTAGGTTGCAAGTGCTACTCTGAGATGAAGAGGTTAGCACAGGAAAGGAATTCGTGGCGGGCCGCTTCAAACCAGTCAGTAGACTGATGACAAAAAAAAAAAAAAAAAAAAAAAAAAAAAAAATGTGTGAAACAAAGTAGGACTACAGATAGAGACATGCTGAATGAAACGCGTTTAGCTGTTTAGCTGTGAAGAGAGCAAAGCATGAAGCCTTCAGTGACTACTGTACCAGAATATTGTGAAGTGATCTTTCACAGAACCCAAGCAAATCCTGGTCGTATGTAAAGGTTGTTAGTGGCAGCAAAATTAGTGTCCAATCCCTAGCGAATGAGACAGGAACTGAAATTGAGGGTAGCAAAGCAAAAGCTCAAATGCTTGATTCTGTTTTCAAATGTTTCCTTACAAAGGAAAACCCAGCAGGACTGCCCCAATTTAATCCTGAAAATATGAATGAAATAAGTATTGGTGTCAGCGGTGTTGAGGAACATCTGAAATAGTTAAAACGGAACAAAGCTCCAGGCCTCGGTGGAATCTCTGTCAGGTTCTGTACTGAAATCGCCGCTGAGTTACCCCCTCTTCTAACTCTAAACTATCGTATATCCCTCGGACAAAAAATCGTGCCCAGTTCTTGGAAAAGGCGCAGGTATCACCTGTCTACAAAAACGGTAGTAGAAGTGATGCAAGAAACTACTGTCCACTATCCTCGACCTCGATTTGCTGTAGAATCTTAGAACATTATCTGAGCTCAAACATAATGAGGTATCTTGAACAGAAATATCGTCTCAGTGCCAACCGGCATGGATTTCGAAAACATCGATCATGTGAAACACAACTTTCACTTTCCTCACATGATATACTGAAAGCTTTGGATCAAGGCAACCAGGTAAGTGCAGTATTTCTCGATTTCCGAAAAGCACTTGACTCAGTAACGCACCTACACTTATTGTCTAAAGTACGATCATATGGGATATGAAGTGAAATTTGTGACTGGATTCAGGATTTTTTGATAGAGAGGACACAGTATGTTATCTTGGTCGGAGAGACATTGTCAGATGTAGAGGTAAATTCGAGTGTGCCCTGGAAAGATTATTATTCATAGCCGACCGATTTAGATGCCGTTATCTCTTCATGTCTGATAAAGCAGGACTTCAAGTTTTACTTAGCGGGAATCCAACATCACGGCTAATATTATCTGTTAGTATGATTTCGACAGATTCTTTTAAAACACAATCCCAGTAACGTGAGGCGTTTGCAACCACTTGTGTTTCATTGTACAGCATCCTCTGTCCCTCTGTAAGACAGTGTTGTAATAACCGCATTTAGCGATGATGTTCAATATAACTGTCACTGACGGCACGAATAGTTCGGCCAATGTATATTTTACCGCACTCATGTGGTATTGTGTAAACGCCAGGCTTTCTAAAACCTAAATCGTCCTTAACAGAATCAAGAAGTGCTTTAATAGTAGCTGGCGAACGGAATACACATCTGATTCAATGTTTCTTCAAAACTCATCTATCTTGCCAGACACGGTCCCAGCATATGGAAGGAAAGCCATAGAACAGAAACTGTCTTCAGCTGGTTTCGGTAGTGGTTCAAACTCTAAAGTACGTCGAATCTGACTGTCGTATAGCCGTTATGATTAAACACGTCCTTAAGATATTGCATCTCTTGAGATAAGTTCTCAGCATCCGAGACAGCATATGCTCTTTTGACAAAGGTCCTCAGGACTCCTGCACGTTGAAACGGTGGACGACAGATAGTAGCATGTAAATACTTATCAGTATGCGTCAGTTCCTATAAACTCTGTGTCCAAGAGTTCCGTCGTCTTTTTTTATAAACCAGTACGTCCATAGAGGGTAACTTCACCTCCTTTTCAATCTCCATTGTGAATTTCATGTTTTCTTCATCGCCACGTGAAGCCCGGCAAATGAACGACAAATGGACCACGGACGTTCTTTGTTGAATTCCGCAAGATTAAAAAGAGCAAGACAACATCTTAATAGAAAGTGGACAAATAACATCACAAAACAGTAGGTGGAAAATGGATGCGCGTAGTACAGGTCCAAATGTGGTCTTCACACAACAGCGGATGACAGATGTGTGCTGACAATGGAACACAACTGGTTCTTTTTACTCATCAGTCTTTCGACTTTCTGTCTTATTCTAATATTTTAATTTCTACTATGCACAGAATCGATCAATTTTTCATTCTTCAGTCTTTGCCTGTCCTTCAAAATTTTCTCTTCTAGTTTTCAATCCAGTGCTAACTCTTCCGAGATGTCTTATCTGATGTCCTACTAACCGCTCCCTTCTTCTTTTTCAATTTGTACTTATTTTTGTTCAAATGGTTCAAATGGTTCAAATGGCTCTGAGCACTATGTCCCCCAGAACTTAGAACTACTAACTAACCTAAGGACATCACACAACACCCAGTCATCACGAGGCAGAGAAAATCCCTGACACCGCCAGGAATCGAACCCGGGAACCCGGGCGTGGGAAGCGAGAACGCTACCGCACGACCACGAGCTGCGGACACTTATTTTTGTCACTTCATTCATTTAGAAAATGGCCACATTCAGTGGCAAAACAGCAGCATTTGTTCTAATTGGTTTCTTTTCTGCCAATTATATTGTGTACTTCATAGTCACTCTAAATACAAAGAGAGTGTAACAGGTTAATAATAACTAACTAACAGAAACACTTTCTGATATCCACGTCTTTCTGTTAATTCATGCCTTGCTTTGCTCGACATCGTTGGAGTTCCCCCTTTTTACCAGTATTTACAAAGCATGACGTGCGTAAGAATGATCAAAATTTTCAATTTCAGATGTATATGTGGTTAGCTCTCTAAGCAATATAAGTTAAAGCAATAATGCTACCCTGAACTTTAAGTATGTGATGTATCCGGAAAGAAATAATCTTGGAAAATGATGTGTCTCTCTCACACATAGGTGACAATGCACTATAGTAAGTATCTACTTTTACATCTATACTCTACAACCACAGTTAAGTGCATGGCAGAGGGTACTTCCTATATTACAAAATATTAGGGCTTCTCCCCATTCCATTCAGGTATGGAGTGCGAAAAGAATGATTGTTTTAGCCCCTCATTGTTTGCTTTTTTTGGAGTCATTAATCTTCTCCCTGGTTTGATACGGCCCGCCACAAATTCCTATTCTTTGCCAACCTCTTCATCTCAGAGTTGTACTTGCAACCTACGTCCTCAGTTATTTGCTGAACGTATTCCAGTCTCTGTCTTCCTCTTAAGTTTTTACCCTCTACAGCTCCCTCTAGCACCATGAAAGTTATTCCCTAATGCCTTAACAGATGTCCTATCATCCAGTCCCTTCTTCTTATCAGTATTTTTCAAACATTCCTTTCAACTACGGTTCTACGCAGACTCTCATCGTTCATTACCTTATCAGTCCATCTAATTTTCAGCATTTATCTGTAGCATCACATCTCAAATGTTTAGATTCTCTTCTCTTCCGGTTTTCCCGCAGTCCATATTTCACTACAACGCTGTGCTCCAAATGTATGTTCTCACAATTTTCTTCCTCAAGTTGATATTATTAGATTTATTTTGGTCAGAAATGCCCTTTTTGCCGGTGCTAGTCTGCTTTTGATACCCTCCTTGTCACGTGAAGCCAGGAAAATGAATAACAAATGGGCCACGGACGTTCTTTGTTGAATTCCGCAAGATTAGAAAGAGCAACACACCACCTTAATGGAAGGTGGGCAGATCATAACACAAAACAGCAAGTTAAACATGGATGGGTGTAGCACAGGTCTAAAAGTGGTCTTCACCCAACAGATGGGTGCTGACAATGGAACTCAACTGGTTCTTTTACCCACCAGTCTTTCGATTGGTTGGTCATGGGTTATTTTACTGCCTAGGTAGCAGAATTTCTGAATTTCATCTACTTCATGACCATCAATCCTAATGGTAAGTTTCTCACTGTTCTCATTTCTGCTACTTCTCATCACTTTCGTGTTCCTTCGATTTACTCTCATTCCATATTCTGTACTCAGTAGACTGTTCATTTACATCAGCAGATCTTTTAATTCTTCTTCACTTTCACTGAGGATAGCAGTGTCATCAGCGAATCTTGTCACTCATGTCTTTTCACCTTGAATTTTAAATCCACTAATAACATTTCATTTCCATCATTGTTCCTTCTATGTATAGAGTGAACAGTAGGGGCGCAAGGCTACAGTCCTGTCTTACAACTTTTTTAATCCGAGCACTTCGTTCTTGGTTTTCAACTCTTATTATTGCCTCTTGGGTCTAGTACATGTCGTAGACAACCCGTCTCTCCCTATTGCTTACCCCTATTTTCCTCAGAATTTTGAACATCTTGCACCATTTTAGATTGTCGAACGCTTTTTCCAGGTCAACAAATCCTATGAACATGTCTTGATTTTTCTTTAGTCTTGCTTCCGTTATCAATCGCAATGTCAGAACTGACTCCGTGGTGCCTTTATCTTTTCTAAAACCCGACTGATCATCATCTAACAGATCATCAATTTTCTTTACCATTCTTCAGTATATTATTCTTGTCAGCTACTTGGAGGGCAGTGTGGAGGGGTAAAATCGTAGAGGGAGACCAAGGATGTAGGCTGCAGTAGGTACTGGGAGATGAAGAAGCTTGCACAGGATAGAGTAGCATGGAGAGCTGCATCAAACCAGTCTCAGGACTGAAGACCACAACAACAACAACTTGGAAGCATGAGCTGTTAAGCTGATTGTGCGATTATTCTCGCTCTTGTCAGATCCTACGGTCTTCGGAATTGGGAATTGTGTGGATGGTATTTTTCCGAAAGTCAGACGGGTTGTCACCAGACTCATACATTCTACACGACAACGTGAGTAGTCGTTTCGTTGCCACTTCCCCCAAAGATTTTAGACTTTATGATGGAATGTTATCTATCCCTTCTGTCTTATTTCATCTCATGTCCTCCAAGGCTCTCTTAATTTCCGATTCTAATACTGGATCCCCCGTCTCTTCTAAATCAACTCCTGTTTCTTCTTCTGTCACGTCAGACAAGTTTTCCCCTTCATATACTCTTTCCACCTATCCCCTGTCTCCTCTGCATTTAACAGTGGAATTTCCATTGCACTCTTAATGTTACCACCCTTGCTTTTAATTTCAGCGTAGGTTCTTTCAACTTTTCTGCGTATGAGTCAGTCCTTCCGACAATCATTTCTTTCTCGATTTCTTCACATTTTTCATGCAGCAATTTCGCTTTTTCTTCCCGGCGCTTCCTAATTATTTCATTCTTAAGCGACTTTTATCTCTGTATTCCTGAATTTTCTTGAACATTTTTGTATTTCCTTCTTTCATCGATCAACTAAAGCATTTCTTCTTTTAGCCATTGTCTCTTCACAGGTACCTTCTTTGAACTATGTTTTTTTTCTTTCCAGCGTCTGTGATTACCCTTTTTAGAGTTGGTTGGTTTGAGGGAGGAAACCAAACAGTGAGCTCATCGGATTAGGGAAGGATTAGGGAAGGATGGGGAAGGAAGTCGGCCGCGCCCTTTCAAACGAAACATCCCGACATTTTCCTGAAGCGACTTAGGGAAATCACGGAAAACCCAAATGAGGATGGCCAGAGGCGGATTTGAACCGTCGTCCTCTCGAATGTGAGTCCAATGTGCTAACCACTGCGCCTCCTCGCTCGGTAATGCCTGCTGAGCTATTCCTTATCGCAGTATCTATAGCCTTAGAGAACTTCAGACGTATCTGTTAATTCCTTAGTACTTCCGCAACGCACTTCTTTGAGCATAGGTTCTTTAATTTTGTAAACTTCAGCTTCTTCTTCATCCCTACTGCATTGTGATCTGAGTCTATATCTGCTCCTGGGTAAGCTTTACAATCCGATATCTGCTTTCGGACTCTCTGCCTCACCATGAGGCAGTAGGCACTGCGAGCTCAGTGCTGTCTATAACTGAGATCTTTCCGCATCTCCCAGCCTTCTGCAAGTATACCGCCTTCTCTTGTAATTCCTGAACGGATTTTTGGCTATTACTAGCTGATATTTATTGCAGAACCCAATTAGTCTTTCTCCTGTCTCATTCCTAACACCTTTCTTCTACGCATTCCCCTATAATCGCATTGCAGTTCCCCATGACTATTACATTTTCATCTCTCTTTGCGTATTGAATTACCCGTTCAGTATCCTCATATACTTTCTCTATCTTTTTATCTTCAGCTTAGAACGTCGGCATGTATATCTAAACTGTCGAGTCTGATGAAAACAACCCTATCACTGAACCGTTCACAGTAACACATTCTCTGTCCTGTCTTCCGATTCGTAACGAATCCTACCTACTTCCGCTATACCATTCTCTGCTGCTGTTGATATCACAATTGCTTGCTACAATTAGTCTAATGTCTTCGCTTTGCTATGGGAGCGATACCGAGAGGGTTGCTGCGTACTTCCAGATACATCGCTTAAAGCTGGTTTTAGATACAATCTAAGTGGGCTTTCACGAGATAGTTCGTATCTATCTTTTAGTGTCTGCCAGTTCAGTGTAGTTAGCATCCCTGTGATAGTTTCCCCACAGCTCAAAAAACCTGCGACTGTTTATTCGTGGTGCTCTTCTCTGGCGTAGTTTGTTCCAACGAGCACCACAATCTGCAGCTGGTTGCATCCTGTTCCCTCAGTGGCTGCCGGAATAGCCTCTTCAACTTGTTGCATGGGACTCCGGCCACACACATAGTGTTCCTTCCCAGCCCCTGTTGCCATTTCCATTCAGCACACGTCTGAACTGTCGACTGTTACCCTTTTGTGTTAGCGTCTCCTTAACGCAGGACACAGTACCTTTCCCAACAAGTGAAGTGAGTTTCAGTTTCAGTTTAATTTTCAGTTTCAGTGGAAGAAAGCACATACGACTTGTGGGTTTTCTTGGTCCCTCTCCTACTTTCACAGTGCACATAGCCCTTCCACTGACGCGTCTCTCACAATCAAGCGGATTAGTAGTGATAAATCCAGAACTTCCTGCAGAGGAGAAAGTATCCACAGGAGAGGATAGTACCTGAGGTTCGTCTGGTGTCTCTGGTACATGACTCTCTGGAGCTCTCACATCACAGCTATTCTCAGCATGAGACGCAACCTCTTCTTATTCTCAACTAAATGTATTTTCGTTCTTGACAACGAAAATAGTAAAAACTTGCTGCAATTTTAAACTCGACAAAATGTGGACAGTTCACACCGGTAGCGTGTTTGATTAGAGCTCTTCACTAACAGTAACAGCAATTCAATCTTCTACACAGAAAGTATCTTTCGATGATACGTTGTCATCTTTTGGATTGCACAATTCCGCAAACTGTCTTAATCACTTCGAAAATTAGTGACTGTAGTTACATAAATTTGTCATACGGGTGGATAAGGGCAGTTCACATGATATTCCAAAATCTGTTTCAGGTATTTTGGCTAACAGACGAAAATGAGTAGCAATGAATTACATGATTTCGTTGTATGATAATTGGAACAGAATGTGATAATCTCAGACCTTCCTATCAATTGGCTGAGTTCTATAGGTTTGGTTTGTGGTGTTTAACAAGCATTTACATTGTATATCATCTGTAAGGTAGAGATCACTGGTACCAACATTATAACTATCTCGTTGATTGGAGTGCGGGCTATCACTTGCCCTTAAAAAACTAGGAGTTATGGCATCGATCAGTACCGTATACTTACTAGGCTGGTCTGCCACGTATCAAGCAGCTTCCCGTCGCGATTTGCAGTTGCTTACATAGAGCAAGTAGCTCATCACATCCCCAAGAACAGCGGTCACAGGGAGACTGCATTGTGGCCGGTCCAATGTTTTATAGAACAGCAAACAAAGAACTTTAAAGTAAGCTTGCTAATCCTCTTTTAATTTATGGGTCTGATATGCTTACAAATATTACCAGTTGTCTTTAAGAACTGAAATGATTAACAGCCGAAACTACACTACTGGCCATTAAAATTGCTACACCACAAAGATGACGCGCTACAGACGCGAAATTTAACCTACAGGAACAAGATGCTATGATATGCAAATGGTTAGCTTTTCAGAGCATTCACACAAGGTTGGCGCCGGTGCCGACACCTACAACGTGCTGAAATCAGCAAAGTTTCCAACTGATTTCTCATACACAAACAGCAGTTGACCAGCGTTGCCTGGTGAAACGTTGTTGTGATGCCTCGTGTAAGGAGGAGAAATGCGTACCGTCACGTTTCCGACTTTGATAAAGGTCGGTTTGTAGCCTATCGCGATTGCGGTTTATCGTATCGCGACATTGCTCTCGCGTTGGTCGAGATCCAATGACTATTAGCAGAATACGGAATCGGTGGGTTCAGGAGGGTAATACGGAACGCCGTGCTGGATCCCAACGGCCTCGTATCACGAGCAGTCGAGATGACAGGCATCTTATCCGCATGGCTGTAAAGGATCGTGCAGTCACGTCTCGATCCCTGAGTAAACAGATGGAAACGTTTGCAAGACAACAACCATCAGCACGAACAGTTCAACGACGTTTCCAGCAGCATGGACTATCAGCTCAGAGACCATGGCTGCGGTTACCCTTGCCGCTGCATCACAGACAGGAGCGCCTGCGATGGTGCATTCAGTGACGAGCCTGGGTGCCCGAATGGCTGTTTACAGCATCACGATGGTCGCATCCGTGTTTAGCAACATCGCGGTGAACACACATTGGAAGCGCGTATTCGTCATCGCCATACTGGCGTATCACTCGGCGTGATGGTATGGGGTGCCATTGGTTACACCTCTCGGTCACCTCTTGTTCTCATTGACGGCACATTGAGCAGTGGACGTTATATTTCAGATGTGTTACAACCCGTGGCTCTACCCTTCATTCGATCCCTGCGAAACCCTACATTTCAGCTGGATAATGCACGACCGCATGTTGCAGGTCCTGTACGGACCTTTCTGGATACAGGAAAAGTTCGACTGCTGCCCTGGCCAGCACATTCTCCAGATCTCTCACCAATTGAAAACCTCTGGTCAATGGTGGCCAAGCAACTGGCCTGTCACGATACGCCAGTCACTACTCTTGATGAACTGTGGTATCGTGTTGAAGCTGCTTGGGCAGCTGTACCTGTACATGCCATCCAAGCTTTGTTTGACTCAATGCCCAGGCGTATCAAGGCCGTTATTACGGTCAGAGGTGGTTGTTCTGTGTACTGATTTATCAGGATCTATGCACCCAAATTGCGTGAAAATGTAATCACACGTCAGTTCTAGTGTAATGTATTTGTCCAATGAATACCCGTTTATCATCTGCATTTCTTCTTGGTGTAGCAATTTTAATGGCCAGTAGTGTATAACAACAGAAAAACATGGTATAAAATTTACTATTTCTCTGAAACAGTCACTATCAAATTCGAAAATAGCGTTACTGTACGACAAATAGAGACAATACCCACATCTGTGAAAGGAGAAAAATAATGTGACACGATATGTTATTTATTTACAGTAGCTATACTTCACCAACACCAAAATGGTTCAAATGGCTCTGAGCACTATGGGACTCAACTGCTGTGGTCATAAGTCCCCTAGAGCTTAGAACTACTTAAACCTAACTAACCTAAGGACAGCACACAACACCCAGCCATCACGAGGCAGAGAAAATCCCTGACCCCGCCGGGAATTCACCAACACCAATTTACTACGAAGTAAGCTACGAAGAACACTAGTAACTTACAAAAGTTCTCTAAAATACTCGTATTTACATAGGTATGCATGGAAATTTATAATGAAATTAGGGAGAGGTGGATTTTGAATGAGGATTTTGTTACCAGAAGTTACTAAAAAGCACAAACGGAGCTTACAATTAACTGTACAGTACGGGTATTTCGCAGCACACACAAGTGTCCTAAAATACACGATAAAGGTTCAAAAGTAACGTCCCATAGGACAAAGTCTGCATTGGTGATTCACTAGTCTCGGTCAATAGGACAACGTCGTAATTGGTGCAGGTAACGGAAATACAGAAAGATGAATGCATGCTAGATATGTACTTTAGTCGTACAAACAAAATGTTGCACCATCGGTTAATGACGACCTGAAACTTAGTAGTACAATGCAACCGCTGTTCCTGGTCAGTTCTTTGGACGTACCTCTAATGCAGAAGGTGTTCAAATTGACAACCATCCTGCAGACGACACATCTGAACACGGACTTCTGGACACTGATTATAGTGCCAACGTTGCTATTTTTGTATAGGTTCTGGTGATATGCTCGGACAGGTCCGTCGATGTTCTTCATGTGTTGGTGTACGCTGTAGACTTGACGTGTCTCGAAAGGAAAAAACTCTAGTGGCCTCAGGTCTATGTATCTAAGTGTTCATTCCACCATATCCCGTTTGCCAACCCAACGTCCGAGGAGGACCCTATCCAGCACTCAGCAGACGTTTTGTGTGAAGGGTGGAGGTGAACCGTCCTGCTGAAAGAAAAAAACTATGCTCCGGACGAGAGACAGATCGTCCAATGTTTTCTCAAGATAGTGTCTATAGTGTGCAGCAGTGAGCGTGCCATCAAAAAACATGGGACAAAAGCAGTCAAAGTTGAAAATTTCATTTTTTATTCACTCGATGACTAGTGATACCCATTGCAAGTTGCATTAAACAACACGAAATCAAGTGAACTCTTGGATAAATGTTGTTGTTGTGGTCTTCAGTCCAGAGACTGGTTTGATGCAGCTCTCCATGCTACTCTATTCTGTGCAAGCTTCTTCATCTCTCAGTACCTACTGCAACCTACATCCTTCTGAATCTGTTTAGTGTATTCATCTCTTGGTCTCCCTCTACGAATTTTACCCTCCAGGCTGCTCTCCAATACTAAATTGGTGATCCCTTGATACCTCAGAATATGCCCTACCAACCGATCCCTTCTTCTAATCAAGTTGTGCCACAAATTTCTCTTCTCTCCAGTTCTATTTAATACCTCCTCATTAGTTACGCGATCCACCCATCTAATCTTCGGCATTTTTCTGTAGCACCACATTTCGAAAGCTTCTATTCTCTTTTTATCTAAACTATTCATGGTCCACGTTTCACTCCATACATGGCTATACTCCATACAAATACTTTCAGAAACGACTTCCTGACGCTTAAATCGATACTCGATGTTAACAAACTTCTCTTCTTCAGAAACGCTTTCCTTGCCATTGCCAGTCTACATTTTATATCGTCTCTACTTCGACCATCATCAGTTATTTCGCTCCCCAAATAGCAAAATCATTTACTACTTCAAGCGTCTCATTTCCTAATCTAATTCCCGCAGCATCACCCGATTTAATTCGACTAGATTCCATTATTCTCGTTTTGCTTTTGTTGATGTTCATCTTATATCCTCCTTTCAAGACACTGTCCATTCCGTTCCGCTGCACTTCCTGGTCCTTTGCTGTCTCTGACAGAATTACAGTGTCATCGGCGTACCTCAAAGTTTTTATTTATTCTCCATGGATTTTAATTTCTGCTTCGAAAATTTCTTTTGTGTATTTTACTGCTTGCTCAATATACAGATTGAATAACATCGGGGACAGGCTACAACCCTGTCTCACTCCCTTCCCAACCACTGCTTCCCTTCCATGCCCCTCGACTCTTATAACTGCCATCTGGTTTCTGTACAAATTGTAAATAGCATTTCGCTCCCTGTATTTTACCCCTGCCACCTTCAGAATTTGAAAGAGAGTATTCCAGTCAACATTGTCAAAAGCTTTCTCTAAGTCTACAAATGCTAGAAACGTAGGTTTGCCTTTCCTTAATCTATTTCCTAAGATACGTGTTCCAACATTTCTACGGAATACAAACTGATCGTCCCAGAGATCGGCTTAGACCAGTTTTTCCATTCGTCTGTAAAGAATTCGTGTTAGTATTTTGCAGCCGTGGTTTATTAAACTGATAGTTTGGTAATTTTCACATCTGTCAACACCTGCTTTCTTTGGGATTGGAATTATTATATTCTTCTTGAAGTTATGAGGGTATTTCGCCTGTCTCATATATCCTGCTCACTAGATGGTGGAGTTTCGTTAGGCCTGGCTCTCCCAAGGCTGTCAGCAGTTCTAATGGAACGTTGTCTACCCCCGGGGCCTTGTTTCGACTTAATACTTGACGGAATTCTTGCTCCATCAGATCTGTATGCAATCTCAATCCTTCGATGATTTCCTCCGTTTTCTTCGTCGAGAGTTGTCTACAGGCTGTGGGATACTTTGCATAGTTGGCTGAATGATGCCATAGAGCCGTCACGATGTTACGGGACTTGCACATGCGAATAGAGATTATGTCGATGCCTATGATGGACGAACACTGGCAGCGAGGCTGATTTTGTTAGATGGTGGATAATACAACATAATCTTTGTTGCCTTTCAGCATTAAGCGTCCGTTTCCACGCATTAAGGTTACAGCCGCTATCCCACTTCAAGTTGTTGTTGTACCTGCATTCTGATCTCAGTTGCTTCTTTTATCAGAGAATCCCAGTAGACATATATGTGAGACAAGGCTTCCGTTTCGTCAAACATAATTCGGCCAACTAAATAAAGTACCACAGAGCCTATAGATAACTCCTGCGATGACGCGGGAGGAAGCTTGCGTACAAATCCGTCGCTGCAAGATATCCGTGAAGCATTTATCCAACCCTGTCGACGCGAAAAACTGCAGTCCAGTGAACTATGTTCATTTGAGGGCTCAGAGCTTTCATCACTCACTCAAGACAGTTTACGAAGTGGCGTGTGACTTGAACATTACGAAACCGTCAGACTCTTGGGCAACATGTTAAAAAATCAAGAGAGTATTACAGAGTAATACCTCTGACCTCCGTGTGCTTCCGATCGTTGTCCATTTTGATAGAGCAGGAATATCCATAAAGAGAGCGAAGCGTACCGTTTGTGTCGCGAAGTCAAACCTGACGTGCCTTCTTAATGGGCTGTTTGTTTACATTATGCGCTAAGATCGAAACTTTAATATTACAGTTACTTGTCCTGTTTTTACGTATTTATTTGTAGCCAACAGCACTAGCGAGTAATTCTTGCTTCTACGGATGCAAACGAACACATCGAAGGAGAAAAAGTTACTTTTCATAGGTAAGTACCGCAAAGGTCTAGTAGCAGTTATCATACTACTTGTACGAGGGCTTTATGGGGTAAAAAAGTTCCGAGACAATGTGTAACAAAGAATTAATGTCGTACCGTTAATTTATGCGTGTATATCATCGTATATTTACGAGATGTGTGCTAAAAACCCGTGAATGCGTCAGTGTGTGAATATGCTGCTACACAATCCGTTGCGTAAGTAAGAGTTTCGGGCAATTTTCACCTGCAGTTAAGACTTACATTGATAGTCTGAGTCGTTACCGTCATAGCCGGCCGAAGTGGCCGTGCGGTTAAAGGCGCTGCAGTCTGGAACCGCAAGACCGCTACGGTCGCAGGTTCGAATCCTGCCTCGGGCATGGATGTTTGTGATGTCCTTAGGTTAGTTAGGTTTAATTAGTTCTAAGTTCTAGGGGACTAATGACCTCAGCATAGTGCTCAGAGCCATTTGAACCATTTTTTTTTCGTTACCGTCATACTGTATAGACATCAAAACCAATGTGTTTATTTTAAATTAGTACCATTACTTATTGTAATGGGGCGCGAAATTAAAGCGTCACCCATTCACAAGGATCAGCTCAGTTTGCAGGTAAATATAAGCTTAATTTAGTGTTTTGTTTATGTATTTGTAATATTTTGTTATGTTTGTAAAGTATTTAAAGTTGAAACACGTATGTTGTGCGGCAGCGATGCTGAGACATTGTAGAATCTCTGACCAGAGCAGTTGCGCTCGACTCGCAGTAGCGAGCAGTCAGTCAGTCTGCAGTAGTCAGTCCTCAGTAGTGCTTGGAGTCGGTTGCTAGCAGTAGCGGAGAGCAGTCGGCGGGCGTCGGCATCGCAATGGTCGAGATTCAGGACGAGGTATAATTTATTTAAATAAATAATCATGCAGCTTTGCGCTCATCAGATAATGTAACGAACAGTCACTGTAATTTAACTTTCAAAAACCGCCCCCAATAATAATTTTGATTTAAAAGCAATTTTAGAGACAATCATTCAAATTTCCTTCCATTTCCTTTTAACAAAGATTTTTAAAAGGTACTTCCAATGCTTTTCATGCAAGCGCCAGAGAACAATAAGAGCAGAATTTTGACATGCAGTTTCACTAAGGTAAGAAATTTATTCTCGTTTCGCACAGGGCAAACACCGACCTTTCGGTTGAATTGAGTTTAGGTTATCATTACAGTTTCATTATCATGGGATTAGCGTTCATTATTTAATGGGAACTTGTACTTGAGTCAGATAGCGAGCTTTCATTTAATTGTCTTTGCCATTAATATTCTTGTGGGGAGGTTACACTTGACGACACCCAGTCCAGGATCGTATTTCGTAGAGAATCTTTTGTAAAACAGTCAGATATCTGCTCTTATTTGCATAAGTATAATTAGCATTTGGCGCAACGCTTTTATTAATTTGTGAATTTCTCTCCTCAGATCATCGGCAATTCTTTGCTCTGTTGTAATTGTGTGTTGATTTTGCATTGTGCTTATTTATTTTGTGAATAATTGTGACTGTTGTGAAAATGCCGCGAAAGACTGTGAATAGTGTATCGCGAGGTATTATGAACGAAATAAGCGAATTAAATAACTTCACCAATAGTACTAGTGACACGCAGTGCAATGATGACAATCCTGCGTTCACTGACAATCAGAGTGTTCCAACCTCTAATGATGTAGACCTTAATGATGAACAAACGAACTCGATTGTGTCTTATGTTGATTTGACGACAATCGATGACGCGGGGCGCCCTATTGTAATGAGCGCTGCCCAGCTTAACACAACCGAATTACTAAATTCACGTGACGAACAGACAAATTTGTCTAATGAAAATGAGCAAGATACACAAAGTACGACGGATTTATTTAATTCCGAAATAATGTCTGACAGTACACATCCGACTGATAAACCTTTTTGTAAAGTACAGAATAACCAAATGGTTACTGAAAGCGAGACAATTCCAGATCGACCATTAAACAGCACAGAGAATAGAAATGCTAATTTTGTGTCGGATCCAATTAGGGCATTATTGTTGCAAATTCTTGAAGAGAACAAACAACAGAACGAAAGACAAGACAAAAATCACAAAGAACTTAGTGAACAGGCCAGACAACAGAGAGAAGATTTCAGACAACTTAGTGAACAGGTCAAACAACAGAACGAAAAACAAGACAAGTTAAATGAAAAATTAGATAACAATTCCAGACAGTTAAATGAAAAATTAGATAACAATTCCAGGCAGTTAAGTGAACAAATTAGAGCCGTTGCCGCGCAGTGCCATGACACTAAGGAACAGTTACGCGAGGAAATCGAGGCTTGTTCGCGAAAAAGTAGCGAAGAAATTAAGTCTGTTGCTCAGGAATTAAGGGAATTGCAAACAACTGCAACAGAAACACTCAGAGACGAAATTAGCGGAGTCGCTAAACAATGCTCTGAAAAAGCTACACAATTACGCGACGAGTTTAAAGCAATGACGGTAGAACTTTCGCGCACAATGGATGAAAAGATTGACGCGAAATTCGAACAACAGAACACTCAGATTAACGAACGTCTTAGTCTTCATATAGAAAACAATGATACGCGTTTCCGCAAATTTATTGATGATCAAAATAAAGTCAAACGACAAGTAATGGAAACAATCACTGCTCAGAGACAAGAAGACAAACGTAAAATGTTTGCGAAGGCAAAAACGTATGTAGACAATAATATTGCCACAGTTTCGGACAAAATTAATACCATCGAACAGTCAAACACAGAATTACGTGACGAAATTTCTGATCTGAAATCGAAAACAGATACACACACAATAGATATTCAAACAGTGACCGACAGACTCGAACAATTAGAACTAACACAGGATTCAGATGTCGTCAAAGCTGACGTTAAAAAACTGAACGAAACTGCACGTAAATTGCAAAACCAGATTAATGCCACTGACACTAAAACCGACGATCAGGCAAAAATACTGACTGAAAAATATGATGAATTGGCCAGTCGTATTGATGCTATCGAAAATACCAATGACAGCAAATCAGACGATACGTCACCGGTTCCATTTATTCAAACACCTGAATTTCAAAACCTACAGCAGACAATTAACGAGATTGATTCGTCTAATAACACCTTACGCAGAAAATTGTCAAGTTTACAGCAAGAGGTAACAGAGATGAAAAACATTTCGGTTAATAACACATCACAGCAGACGCCATTTTTCGAACATTTGCCAGACTCACGCAGCGCGTGTAATTTGAGTAATCTACAGAGATTACGGGACTTAGATTCCGAACAACCACAGTTCAACAGATTTTCTTGCAATCCTGATCCTGTTCCATCACACAGAGACGATAATTTCGATTACAAACATTTTCTGTCAGTAAGAAAATTTAAAGTGTTTAAGAATGACAGAACACAGATTCACCCACTGGATTGGATTCAACAATTTAGCTTTGCTTTTCCACCAACTTGGCCCGTTACGCATAAACTTGAATTTATTTGCAGCTTTCTGGAAGGCGAACCGGCAACTCGTATGAGGCCGATCGCGAGACAATGTTACTCAGTAGAAGAATTTCAGAATGCTTTTCTATCAGCGTATTGGTCGAAGACGACACAGCGCGGAATTAAAGATCAGTTAATCAGTTTACCGAATTATGAGAACTCCAATTTTCCCAGTGTGACGCAATTTTTTGAGCACATGGTCCAGCAAAATCAGTATTTAAGTGAGCCTTATAGTGAATCTGCACTTATACAATTATGCATTTCTAAGTTACCACGGTCATTAAGAGTTTCACTTCTAACGGGTCAGCAAAAGGAAAATATTTCAGCATTCAGAGATCTGTTACAACTCTTAGAAGTACAACAATCTGATTATTCTTTTGTAAATAAAAACTTTTCGTATAATAACCAAGGTCAACAAACTTACAGTAATTATGATCAGGGACGTAATTTCAATAGGAAAAATAACAGACGCTTTAGGAACGACAACTACCAGAACTTTAACAGCAGACAAAATTCTCATTATCAACATCATCAAAACTTTCAGCAACAGGAACCACCTTTTAGTAACAATAGACGTTTTCCACCACAACAGCATGAAAGTCAGCCGGTTGGAATACATAACCAACAATGTAATGCACAAGGTCAACCCAACTACAATGTTTCGCCGCGTGCACGTATAGTCCCAGATCCAACAAATAGTGACGCACGGCAGCAAGGAAATAACTACGTGCAGAGAAGACAGTATTTCAATTCCTATCGCAATGCACCGTATAGGAATGACTACCACGACAGACGTAAAAATGACGAGCACAATTATCAACGTACATATAATAACAGTCGATCTTACCAACAGCAAAATCATCCACAAGAACCTATTCTCATGAATGAACCCGACAGTAGGTATCATCCAGAGCGTAACACGTCTGGAAGAAGTAATAGAACTGTTCAAATTGTAGAAATGCCACAACATCCTCGTGATGATAATAATAACACGTCAGATAGAATCTGACTAGATACTGTACAGGACGCATCTTCCAATAACACAAGCACTAGTTTTGACACGCAAAATGTTGTTCACGAGAATGTAATTACGTTTGACGACATCAGAGACACTCTTTTGCAGGAAAAACCAGTTGTTCAGAAAACTATTTCACATCCTGTCATCGAAATTAAAATTGGTTCATCGAAATTTTCAGCGGTAATAGATTCCGGATCACCTATGTCAGTCATTAATGAGGAAACTTTCAACGAGTGTAACAAAGAGAATACTTATCCTACATTACCTTTAGGCAAAACGAAAGTGAAAGGAGCAGTATCGAGTAAAGGAGTGGATGTGAAATTACAGACGCATTTATCATTTTGTATTGGAGGTCATATTTTTCACTCAAATTTTTGGATTGTTCCTTTATTGACAACAGACGTAATTTTAGGTACTAATTTTCTCGTACAACACGACGCAGTGGTTGATTTTCAAAATTCTTATTTAATGTTGAAGGACGAAAATGTGCAATTGGCTTTAGAATTTCAGCACTCATTATCATCAGAAGAGGAAACAATTAATTGTACAGAGGTCATTTCAGTATTACGTAACATAGACTGTAATTCCGCATTGTTCACAGACACGTACGTACATAACTATAACACTCCAGACGAAACTGACTACGACGTAATGCAGATGATTTCCGATAAGGTTAAACAAAGCAGTGCAAATACAGACGATGAACGAACGCAATTACACAAAATTCTTTTACAGCAAGCTCCAGTTTTCGACAACATTCCTGGTACTATGTCCGGCTTTATGTACGAATTTCAAGTCAAACAGCACGACACATTTAAAGCAAAGCATTATCCCATTCCATATATCCACAGAGAACAAGTTAAAAAAGAATTGCAGGATATGCTCGATCAAGGAATTATTGAACCAGCAGTTAGCCCGTACATAAACCCGCTGCATATTGTTAAGAAAAAAGATGGCTCACTTCGCCTCGTACTTGATTCACGTCACATTAATGACATTATTATTAATGAAACAGATCGACCACAGACATTAGAAGAACTACTACAGAAATTTCACGGTACAGCTATTTATTCCACATTAGATCTGAAATCGGGATTTTGGCAAATTCAACTTCATCCGAATTGCAGAAAGTACACAGCTTTTCTCTGTTTTGGTGACTGTTATCAATTTTGCAAATTACCATTCGGCTTAACTATTTCCTCTGCAGCTTTTATTCGCGGTTTGAACACAATACTTCCGACAGAACTTAAAGACAGAATCACGACGTACGTAGACGACATTCTTATCGCAGAAGCTAACTGGTCTGAACATAATCTGATTTTAGAACGACTATTGCAAACTTTCCATGCACAAGGACTCACAGTTAACCTCAGTAAATCACATTTTGGTAAAACTTCTATAAAATTTCTTGGACACGTAATTTCAGCAGAAGGCATTGCGCCTGATCCGGAAAAACTTCAAGCTCTACGTGACATTACTGTTCCTACGACAAAGAAACAATTACGCAGTTTTTTGGGCTTAATTAACTTTTTTCGTAAATTTATTCATCACTCTGCTTTAGACACGCCTAGATTATGCCAATTAACAGGTAAAAACACTATTTGGTCTTGGGATAAGCAAGCACATTCTGAATTCGTGAACCTGAAACATGCTTTGTTGAATGCTCCACTTTTATCGCACCCAGACCTTACTAGAAATTTTTCTATTGCCACCGACAGTTCCAACACAGCTTTAGGCGTACACATTTTTCAGGAAATTGAAGAAGATGGCTCTACAGTAATTAAAAACATCGCATTTGCAAGCCGCATTTTGTCACCTGCTGAACGAAATTATTCCGTTACTGAATTAGAAACGTTATGTGTTGTATGGGCTTTTACGAGATTTCGGCACTTTCTTTATGGCAGACACACGACTGTTTACACAGATCACAGAGCTATTCAATTTTTACTTTCGGCTAAATTCACTCACGACAGACTAAGCAGATGGAAGCTATATTTACAGGAATTTAATTTTACGATTGTTTACATTCCCGGCACACAAAATGTAATAGCAGACGCATTATCCCGTTCTCTCAGCAACAATCAGCAAGACGTAGCAGCCAACTTCTGCAAAGCAAATTTCAGCGTCATGTACATTCAACAAGTTGCATTTGAAAATTTTATTTCATCGTCATTACAGGACATAGCACGAGAGCAAAGCAAAGACAATGTGTGGAAAGAAATTAAACACCTTTGGCAAGATAAGAATAATGTTACGATTAGAAACCACTACACTGTACGCAATGACATTCTGTTTCGCCGCTCTCATCCAGACAGTAACAATTGGTTATTATGCATTCCTGACGAACTGGTTAACAAATTAATCTGGTACACTCATTTAAGCTACGCACATTATGGAGCAAGAAAATGTTTTCTGATACTGAGACAGAACTGTTATTTTGCCAACATGGAAAAACGTATACGACGAGTTTTAGCGTCATGCAAAATTTGCCAGAAAGCTAAGTCAGACACCACTTCACACATTCCTCCATTATATCCCATTGTACCTGTTAAGTTAAGACATATGGCCGCAGTAGACATTTTTGGTCCAATTCCGAGAACTAATAGAGGTTTTTGCTACATCTTTGTCGCTGTTGAACTCACTTCAAAATTTGTTACCTTCACTCCGTTACGCAAAGCTACTGCTAAAACTGTTTCGAAAGCATTTGTAAAGCATTTCTTATTTCATGTAGGGCATGTGATGAAAGTAATTTCTGACAATGGATCACAATTTCGTTCTGTCATATGGACACGCATGTTACGAGCTAGAAACATTTCTCCGATTTATATATCCAAGTACCACGCCTCTTCGAACCCTTGTGAACGATTAATGAAAGAAATTGGTAAACTGTGTAGAATATACTGCCACAAAAGACATGTTAATTGGGACACACACATACACTCATTTCAAGATGTAATTAATTCCATTCCAAATGAATCCACTATGCTACCTCCGTCTGTTATACTGAAAAACGTTGAACCACCAAACAAAATCAAAGAATTAGTAACATTTCCTACATCTCGTCGATTACGACACCACGAAATAATTGACATTGCGCTGAACAACATCAAACGTGCCGCAGAGCGCCGGAGAAGACAGCAAAAACAGGTTTGTAGACACCGAGATTTTCACGTTGGACAGAAGATATTAGTACGTACACACTATTTATCCAGCAAATTAAAAGGTAAGTGCAGTAAATTTGAACTTCTATACGCAGGTCCATATCGGATTCGCAGCATTCCTCACCCCAATGTTGTACACGTCGAAACTCTGAGAACCAGAAAATCGAAAGGCAACCATCATGTGTCAAACATTAAACCCTTTATCGAATGAAACCACTTTACGATGTAACATGCTATGAGGCCGTTTACACATTTTATGACCACTTATGCAATTATATTCACATGACTAATTACTGATGATTATCGTATTTTTTCTTGGCAAGTGCCCGGCAAGGTAAGGTTAGCAGGTCGCTTTTCTTGTCGTTACACATCAGACCGTGCATATTTTCCAGATGAACTTACACATTTTGTGACCACTTATGCAATTACATTTATGTGACTACCTATTGATGATTATCGTATTTTTTCTTGGCAAGTGCCCGGCAAGGTAAGGTTAGCAGGTCGCTCTTCTTGTCGTTACACACCAGACCGTGCACATTTTTTCAGATGAACTTACGCATTTTATGAATAATTATGCAATTCTCTATAATGACGCATTAATTTTATCAAATTCTCTCTCCATTGAAGTCTTTAATTATCGCATCTATTAACTACACTACATATAAGCTGAACACAACGAATGTCACATTTTGTCTTTCTTATGTATGTACGATTGTTTTCATGTTTTGTTTGTATGCACTGTGAACTAGTTAAGGTATAACACACACCATTTGACTTTGACATTTTGCCTTGTGATATCTCAACATCATGACTGTTTTACATTTTCCTTTTTTGCTGCTGCATTACGATATTCTCTGTACACTTTTTGCCTTTAAACACTGTCTGTGTTTTGAGATATTACGTTTTCTGTCATGTTATGTTGTATGCTTAATTGAGTCACCATTAACCAGTCACTATTTAATGGGTATATGATTTAAATGCAAGACATTAATCTTTGTTCATCAATTTCAGAAATAAATGATGCGTACAGGAAATGAATTAAACAGAAGTGGGAATTTCACCTATGGAATAAACGAAAGAAGATGCAATAAGCTAATGAGGACGAGTAAATGGATCAGAATTAACAAGCATTAACCAGAATATATTATACACATCGCAGAATAGCAGTCTTAACTAATTTTTTCTTTCAGAATACAAAGCGATTGATGCAAGCTGTCAGACAGAACTACACATTTTAGTTTTAAGTGATGAAATATGCTAGGGATTAGGAATAGTTGTGTGATGAATAATGAAATGATTTTTGCAGATGATAATGAATGCTGATAATGAACAATGATGAAGAATATGGTACTATGAATAATGAAGTTTTTGTTTACAGGTGATGATAATGATGGAGTTATGATGATATGAATAATGAAGTTTTTCTTTACAGATGAGGATAATGTTGAAGTTATGTATTTATGCTATGTAGTTATTTAAGTATTTGTTGCAGTTTACTTTGACAGCAGGTGTTATATTGCGTAGTAGGATGACTGAAGGTTTTGGAAAGGACAGCTATGGAACACATTTTTATACACATTTCACTACCTGTTAATTCGAAGTTCACTACTTTTCAGCATAGTCTGCGTTTCTTCTTTCAGCTCAATAATCCATTTTGTATTTTTCTTTCAGGAGAAGCTTTTTATGATAGTTACTAAACTTGTTACTTATTATACCTGTTCTAGTACTTGCATTTTTCTTACCCACTTGTGTCTATCATTTATAAATGTGATAACCTTGCTACAGCTGACTCATGACGAATGACGTTACACAATCTTTTCATTTATAGGAACAACCTAGAAGCAATTTTTTCTCTTATTTCTTCTTGCTTTCCCTTATAATTACCCAAAGCAATGCATTGCTAGCAGAAAAAACAAAATGTATTAACAGTCCCAGATAATGTCACTAGTTTATGATAATTCTGAATAACACTGATCAGCTCTGAATAGTATGTCACTTGAATAATGACTTCTTAATGATACCAAAACATAATTGCCACTATCTATTGTAATGAGAGTACTTATTATGCCCATGCTTATTAATGCTACTAATGTTTTATACTATTCAATACTTGCTGGCCACTGAGTGCCCATAATTAATGTAACTTATAATGCCCATGCTTATTAATGCTACTAATGTTTTATACTATTCAATACTTGCTGGCCACTGAGTGCCCATAATTAATGTAACTTATAATGCCCATGCTTATTAATGCTACTAATGTTTTATACTATTCAATACTTGCTGGCCACTGAGTGCCCATAATTAATGTAACTTATAATGCCCATGCTTATTAATGCTATGACTGTAATTAACTGATTTTTCTAATAATGATTTCTTAATGATATGAAGAATACTGAATGATGAATAATGTTTTATACTATTCAATACTTGCTGGCCACTGAGTGCCCATAATTAATGTAACTTATAATGCCCATGCTTATTAATGCTATGACTGTAATTAACTGATTTTTCTAATAATGATTTCTTAATGATATGAAGAATACTGAATGATGAATAATGTTTTATACTATTCAATACTTGCTGGCCACTGAGTGCCCATAATTAATGTAACTTATAATGCCCATGCTTATTAATGCTATGACTGTAATTAACTGATTTTTCTAATAATGATTTCTTAATGATATGAAGAATACTGAATGATGAATAATGTTTTATACTATTCAATACTTGCTGGCCACTGAGTGCCAATAATTAATGTAACTTAACGTTTTGTTAATGTTTTCAATGATGACTTCCCATATTAATACTGAATGATGATAAATATTTTGTACTAATCGAAAGTTGCTAGGCCACTGAGTGTTAATAGTTACTTGTAAATATGTCATTTGAATGAGGAAAAATGTTTTGTAATACTCAATACTTGATGGCGATTGATTACCACTCTTGTCTTTAAATTAATTAATGAACATTTTTCTGTAATACTACATTCATGGTACAGAAATGTTCAATGACTAGAGTATGGATACCGCAAACTACTTATGTAATCACTAATCAAGACTTGTGTGTTAGTTAATGTCCTTCACCTTCTGACCTAACTACCTGAAATTATTGTAACATCCATTTGTCTTGTCCATCCTCATTATCATGGAGCACTATATTTGGTTTTTGCACTAATTCTACGTTGGTGTGCCGCCTCTTAAAAGCGTGGTGTTGACACGACATGCTGTCCACCACTGTAGGCGAAGAAACTACTTATGTAATCACTAATCAAGACTTTGTTATGGAGCACTGTGTGCCGCCTCTTAAGAGCGTGGTGTTGACACGACATGCTGTCCACCACCGTAACCGATGAAGACGTTATTCTGGTCCCACTGTTTGGTGTACCTGGTATACTGCCAAATGATAGTATAGAATACTACTACGACGTTTCACTGTCTTGATACGCTGATAAATACTTCTGGGAACGGAACTGCAGATTGTATCACTTAGTTGTGATTCTGTGGAAAGATATGGACTTTCAGTGCAGCTATGTGCAAACTAAAGTGCTACAACCATGATGCAATCCTTCCTTTCCTATCCTAATAGTGAAAATCATTTTTTTTACTAACACCATTTATGTTCATGGCCTATACATTTTTTCTCGATTTGTTGAACTCTAGTGCGAGTACACTTGTGTCACTTGTCGACATGATTTTTGCCATTTGTTGTCAAAATACAAAAGACATTTTCGATTTGTTTTGAAGTGCAGTATGTGTGCACTCTTGTCATCTATATTGTATATACTTTTTGTGATTTGATGATTTTTTCTACTCTTGCGTTTATTTGTTCTAAAAATGTTCAAAAGTTTTCAGTGCATGTGCACTTATGTGAATATGTTTTCAACTGAACTACAGTGCCTGTGCACTCTTCTCAATTTTCGATATGATTTGTGTTCATTCTGTATACCTTTTATGATTTATGTCATTTGTTACTCTTGTATATCCATTTCGTCTTTTACTGATATGTTCGCCACTGCAGTGCATGTGCACTCATGACACTTGTCAACATGATGAAACTGCTAAAGAATTTTTCAGTGTGTGTACACTTTGTTATCTGTCAAATAATTTGTATATACATTTTTCCTGATTTGTTTTGTACTTATATTTTGTCTTGTCTGTAATGTTTTGTAATCGGTGCATGCGCACAACATTTAATTCATGTGATACATCTAAATATTTTGTAAATGTTAATTAATTAAAAGAAAAATTTGTTACGATGGCAAGTCCAAATGACTCACCATCGCTGCCAAATTTTTGCCCCCCCCCAGTGGAGGGTTATGAAACACGTATGTTGTGCGGCAGCGATGCTGAGACATTGTAGAATCTCTGACCAGAGCAGTTGCGCTCGACTCGCAGTAGCGAGCAGTCAGTCAGTCTGCAGTAGTCAGTCCTCAGTAGTGCTTGGAGTCGGTTGCTAGCAGTAGCGGAGAGCAGTCGGCGGGCGTCGGCATCGCAATGGTCGAGATTCAGGACGAGGTATAATTTATTTAAATAAATAATCATGCAGCTTTGCGCTCATCAGATAATGTAACGAACAGTCACTGTAATTTAACTTTCAAAAACCGCCCCCAATAATAATTTTGATTTAAAAGCAATTTTAGAGACAATCATTCAAATTTCCTTCCATTTCCTTTTAACAAAGATTTTTAAAAGGTACTTCCAATGCTTTTCATGCAAGCGCCAGAGAACAATAAGAGCAGAATTTTGACATGCAGTTTCACTAAGGTAAGAAATTTATTCTCGTTTCGCACAGGGCAAACACCGACCTTTCGGTTGAATTGAGTTTAGGTTATCATTACAGTTTCATTATCATGGGATTAGCGTTCATTATTTAATGGGAACTTGTACTTGAGTCAGATAGCGAGCTTTCATTTAATTGTCTTTGCCATTAATATTGTTGTGGGGAGGTTACAAAGTTTTTTATTTTTTGTTTCGTATGTTTCATGTTTGGAGAGAGCATCGCAACTCGCGGAAACAGCATCTTCACTGCCGGAACTAGAAAGAAAATTGCTGGTCACTACACGTCGCGGGTCAACGGCCAAAGAGCAGCAGAACATCCTGTGACCGGGTTGTTGCGTCGAACCTCCAACATTCAAATAAATAAAAATTTGTAATTTTCCATTGTAATGACGTCACATAATGTTTAGTTTATGTTGTATTTTGTTCGTTCTGTTTTGTCGAGTCTGATGTTCACATCTGTATGTAGCATATACGAAGACAATAAGACAGAGTATACTCTAAAGCTTAAATACGTGTTCGAGAATTATTTATGAAGAGTTATATTGAGGAAGAATTATTCCTGAATTTTTCCAAGATATTAATTTTCAGAAGAGTTTGATTTCGATTTTTGAATCTTAAAGGTTTTACAGTCTGATTTTAATATGGGAAAAATAAGATAACTTGCAAGAATATAATTTCCAAGAAGAAACAAACGACATCTAAATTTCAAAAGTTTGCGCAAACCAGTTGAACTGAGTGACGTAATTTTGCACAAACGACTCAACTGAAGGTGTTTTAATTACAGTTTCGTTCAAGAGTCTTTTATAGAGAACTTTAAAAGAATTTAAATAATTTTTTGAAGTGTTTTGTAAACGACGTAGGTGACGAAGTCTGCACATGGTCATAGTTCAAACAAAAAATCATTGAGTCATACGCGTCGTAACACTACATTATGACGTGGAAATGAATATGTCCGATAATACTTTAGTTTCCTAAGGATGAACGGTGCCAGATATTAAATATGGATGAATTTACCCCTAAAAATTAATCAAAGTGCTATAAATTGCTAATTTTCTGCACGTCATAGTTCTGAATTGGATGTTATTTGCACAAATTTCATTTTTTCACTAGCTATTTCTCAATGTAGTCACAAGACTGGAAACCTCTCGTTGGTTGTCCCTTGCAGAAGTGCTGAGCCCTGGTGCTTCTAGAGTCGTCTATAATAGCGAAAGTGTTATTCGTGCAGAATATGTGCATGAACTAACCCCTGGATTATGTCCCAAAAATGTTCTTTGGGATGGCCAAATCATTCGCTCGAATTATCGATAATGCTCTTCAAATCAATCGCGAACCGTTGTGGCCCAGTGGCATGGGACATTGTCATCCATAAGAATTCCATCGTTGTGAAGATGAAGTCCAAGAATGTCTGCAAAGCGTCACCAAGTAGTCCAAGATAACCACTGCCATTTAAACACAACCCATACTATCATGGAGCAACCATCAGCTTGCACAGTGCCTTGTCGATATCTTGTGTCCGTGGCTTCGTGGAGTATGCGCCACACTCGATCCCCACCGCCAGCTCTCACCAAACCGGAACGCATCCGAGCAAGACACGGGTTTCCAGTGGTCTGCGGTCCAATCGATGTGGGCGCGAGCCCAGGAGACGAGCTGCAGGCGATGTCGTGCTATTAGCAAAGGCACTCGCGTCGGTCGTTTGCTACCATAGTCCATTAACGCCAAATTTTGCCGCACAGTCGTAACCGATGCGTTCGTCGTACGTCCCACACTGAGCCCTGCAGGTATTTCATGCAGTGTTGCT
Organism: Schistocerca nitens; assembly: GCF_023898315.1. Classification (NCBI taxonomy): domain Eukaryota; kingdom Metazoa; phylum Arthropoda; class Insecta; order Orthoptera; family Acrididae; genus Schistocerca; species Schistocerca nitens. The sequence continues at coordinate 488,644,405 of NC_064622.1, forward strand.
TGTCTGTTAGCACTGAGAACTCCACGCAAACGCCGTGGCTCTCGGTCGTTAAGGGGCCCACACTCAGCCTACCTAAGCCATACAAATTGAGGCAAGTATTTGACCCATTTCTGAAAAAACTATTTGATGCAGGAGATTAATATTTTTACTATATGTTACATGATGCTAATAAACTGTGCTAAAATCTATTTTATTCATTTTATAGTTTTTAAGAAATACTTTTTTAAATTTATTAACAAATACGAATTAAGTTTTTTCTGCAGAAAATATTTTTTGTGAACTTCCTAATGGGGGAATATTAATTAATGTAGTACCAGAGGTGGCTTTTTATGTTCTGCAGAGTCTATGAAAATTTCATTCAGTTACCTATGATAGCTTCTGATATAATGGGGCATATGTACTGAAAATTTTAGTTTGCGGGAAATTGACTTTAAAGAAAAAACTTTTGAAATTTGTTACTTACAGTTAATTAAAACTGTCCTACTGCATATGATGGCCCTTCTTTGGCCTCTAGCAGGTCTTCCAGCTTCTTTTTCACCTTCCTGGACGTTTCAAAAAATGGCTCTGAGCACTATGGGACTCAACTGCTGTGGTCATCAGTCCCCTAGAACTTAGAACTACTTAAACCTAACTAACCTAAGGACATCACACACATCCATTCGAACCTGCGACCGTAGTAGTCGCACGGTTCCGGACTGCGCGCCTAGAACCGCGAGACCACCGCGGCCGGCTCCTGGACGTTTGTCTTACTTTCTTGGCCATATTAGATGCAGACCTGTCTGCATCGGCTATCCTCATTTTATCGCAATGTTGCAGCCCCGTGATCATATTTTCACCAGGATTAATTCCCAGTTTTTTCAGTACCCAACACTTTCCAATATTACCACAATTGAATGTAATAACAGCATCATAAACTCCTAGTTTCATTGTATACATGCCTACAAATACAGTTTTAGGAAGGCGGTTTCAAATTATGCTGTTGAAACATTCATTTGGTTTCTGTGTCTGCCCATGCAGGTATTTCATTAGAGGGTCAGGATGGGCCACGTCTGCCGGCCGAAGTGGCCGAGCGGTTCTAGGCGCTACAGTCTGGAACCGCTCGACCGGCCGCAGGTCGCAGGTTCGAATCCTGCCTCGGGCATGGATGTGTGTGATGTCCTTAGGTTAGTTATGTTTAAGTAGTTCTAAGTTCTGCGGGACTGATGGCCTCAGTAGTTAAGTGCTCAGAGCCATTTGAGCCACGTCTCTGAAAATAGTTTTAATTGCTGTAATAACAGCAGCGGGAAGAGAATGCTGGTGAGAATAAGATTCTCCAGTTGTATTTGCACCACGAATTTTCTCCTGATGGACACAATCCATGATATGGCTTATCACCAGTAGAGGACTTATGGAAGATTATGGCCCAATCATCTCTCTTCATTGCCTCCAGATTTTATTTATTTCTCCTAATTGCCTGCTCATAGTATACCTGCAAGTTTTCCATAACAACTACTCCCAATCACACTTGAACAAAACTAACCGCGTGTTTGAAAGCGTGCTGTTTACAAACAGCAGAAACAAAAGAATACCGACCGTTTCATTCCAAGAATAGCCAACACACTCGGGAGTAAACAAAAAAATCCCTAACGTTCAATGTAGGAGATAAAAAGATCTAAAATATATGCAGAAAACTGGGCGACAGAAAAGTGGGCGTGGCACATAAACACAAGTGTTAGGAAAATGCTCTTTAAATGCCCGAAAAAAATTTTTTCAGCAAGATCCTTTTCAGAGTACTTAAACAAAACCTTAATCCATCGAAATGTGATAAAAACCGATTTTTTTTTTACCTGAACCACGGTGTGGTGCCTCTAAGTGAAGGCCGTCGGCCACTGTGTTGTCCGAGGGGAGAGGTAGTGCCTGAAGTTTGATATTCTTGGCACACTCTTGACACTGTAGATCTCAGAATGTAGAACTCCCTGACGGTTTTCGAAATAGGTCCAAATGCCATCCCGCGTTGAAAGTATGTTAATTCCGGTAGTGCGGCCATAGTCAGGTCGGAAACCTTTTCAGGTAAATCACCTGAGTACAGCTCACAGCTCCACCAATGCACTGCCCTTTTCACCTTGTGTACGCAATACTACCGCCATCTGTATATGAGCATAACGCTGACCAATGACTTACGCCACCTCAGTGTTCTGAAGTGACTCGACAACACGATCGAGTGCATTACAAAACCTATAAAGTGGCTATCCTATCCTTTCCTATGAAATTAAACAATGCTTTTCTGGAGTCAATATGACTGCCAATGTTAATCCTAAATATACACTACTGGCCATTAAAATTGCTCCACCACGAAGATGACGTGCTACAGACGCGAAATTTAACCGACAGGAAGAAGACGCTGCGATATGCAAATGATTAGCTTTTCAGAGCATTCACACAAGGTTGGCGCCGGTGGCGACACCTACAACGTGCTGACATGAGGAAATTTTCCACCCGATTTCTCATACACAAACATCAGTTGATCGGCGTTGCCTGGTGAAACGTCGTTGCGATACCTCGTGTAAGGAGGAGAAATGCGTACCATCACGTTTCCGACTTTGATAAAGGTCGGATTGTAGCCTATCGCGATTGCCGTTTATCGTATCACGACATTTCTGCTCGCGTTGGTCGAGATCCAATGACTGTTAGCAGAATATAGAATCGGTGGGTTCAGGAGGGTAATACGGAACGCAGAGCTGGATCCCAACGGCCTCGTATCACTAGCGGTCGAGATGACAGGCATCTTATCCGCATGGCTGTAACGGATCGTGCAGCCACGTCTCGATCCCTGAGTCAACGGATGTGGACGTTTGCAAGACATCAATCATCTGCACAAACAGTTCGATTACGTTTGCAGCAGCATGGACTATCAGCTCGGAGACCGTGGCTGCGGTCACCCTTGAGGCTGCATCATAGACAGGAGCACCTGCGATGGTGTACTCAACGACGAACCTGGGTGCACGAATGGCAAAACGTCATTGTTTCGGATGAATCCTGTTTACAGCATCATGATGGTCGAATACGTGTTTGGCGACATCGCGGTGAACGCACATTGGATGCGTGTATTCGTCATCGCCATACTGGCGTATCACCCGGCCTGATGGTATGGGGTGCCATTGGTTACACGTCTCGGTCACCTCTTGTTCGCATTGACGGCCCTTTGAACAGTGGACGTTACATTTAAGATGTTATACGACCCGTGGCTCTACCCTTGATTCGATCCCTGCGAAACTCTACATTTCAGGAGGATAATGCACGACCGCATGTTGCAGGTCCTGTACGGGCCTTCCTGGATACAGAAAATGTTCGACAGCTACGCTGGCCAGCACATTCCCGAGATCTTTCACCAATTGAAAACGTCTGGTCAATGGTGGCCGAGCAACTGGCTCGTCACAATACGCCAGTCACTACTCTTGTGGTATCGTGTTGAAGCTGCATGGGCATATCTACCTGTACACGCCATCCCAGGCGTATCAAGGCCGTTATTACGGCCAGAGGTGGTTGTTCTGCGTACTGATTTCTCAGCACCCAAATTGCGTGAAAACGTAATCACATGTCAGTTCTAGTATAATATATCTGTCCAATGAACACCCGTTTATCATCTGCATTTCTTCTTGGTGTAGCAATTTTAATGGCCAGTAGTGTACATAAATTTCAAAAGCACGGGAAGTCTAAAAATAAAAGCAAATGAAGTTATTCGCACATAAAGTCCTCGTCTGTCTTTTAAAAACGGCAGCACTAGATTCTGTGCTCCACTTACCCTCGCTGCCGTCCATTTGCCAAGCGTTTCTATGGTACAGCAGTAAACACCAGTCACATCTGCTACAAGTTCCATCAGCTGCCTCTCTGTTCAGCGGCTAGTTCAGAAAAAAAATGTATACGGCACCAACGGACTGCACTTCGTCTGCTTTTTAAGAGCAAGTTTATCTAATGCTAACACAGACAGCCAGATCATGGGGGCTTGAGGCTTATGTTCCTAACATCAGTAGTTGTACGCTCATAATTACGCTGTAGACATAACTACGATATTTTATAATTAATTTTTGTACCAGCTCCAATTTGTCTATCAAATTTACGTTTGTTGTAGGTATAGTAAAAAATAATTTTCTAATAAACGCCAATGAGTGCAGGTGTAGAAAACCATTTTTAAGTGTACCTCACATAGCCAAAGAATACCGTATCTCTCTTCCTTTCTGTCTTTCACTTTTCAGATGTACGAGTAGGTTTACTTTAGGTATAGTAAAGGAATTCATTTGTAATTGTTCGAGACATATACATTTAAGGTTAATTTTAGTTGACAGTGGGAAGCTGTACATTCACACTCTGGAAGGAAATTTTTTTTATAGTATGACTTGCATTATCGTCTAGACTTGAGGTAACAGAATTAAACAAATTGATTTAAAGTAACAAAATTTGAAAGGTCGTGTAAAGCCATTCCACGAATCAAAGCGACAGCTCTTCTTTCCTCAGCATTTCCGTGGCAGAACCGTTGGCTATTACTGAAGATGGTCACTTTGACGGCATAGTCACTAAGAGTGGTAACTACGTTTCATGTACGTATTGAGTATTATGTAATGAGTAGTCTACATTTTACCCGCATAAAGACGATATCAGACAGAGTGAGAGTCCCTCGAAATTTGGTGCTAGCGATGCTCTTGGATACACTGAAGTATCAACTTTGAGTAATTGTACAGAAATCCAGAACGATTAAAATAAATTTTTGGACTTGATTCGCCTTCTACACTCCTGGAAATGGAAAAAAGAACACATTGACACCGGTGTGTCAGACCCACCATACTTGCTCCGGACACTGCGAGAGGGCTGTACAAGCAATGATCACACGCACGGCACAGCGGACACACCAGGACCCGCGGTGTTGGCCGTCGAATGGCGCTAGCTGCGCAGCATTTGTGCACCGCCGTCGTCAGTGTCAGCCAGTTTGCCGTGGCATACGGGGCTCCATCGCAGTCTTTAACACTGGTAGCATGCCGCGACAGCGTGGACGTGAACCGTATGTGCAGTTGACGGACTTTGAGCGAGGGCGTATAGTGGGCATGCGGGAGGCCGGGTGGACGTACCGCCGAATTGCTCAACACGTGGGGCGTGAGGTCTCCACAGTACATCGATGTTGTCGCCAGTGGTCGGCGGAAGGTGCACGTGCCCGTCGACCTGGGACCGGACCGCAGCGACGCACGGATGCACGCCAAGAGCGTAGGATCCTACGCAGTGCCCTAGGGGACCGCACCGCCACTTCCCAGTAAATTAGGGACACTGTTGCTCCTGGGGTATCGGCGAGGACCATTCGCAACCGTCTCCATGAAGCTGGGCTACGGTCCCGCACACCGTTAGGCCGTCTTCCGCTCACGCCCCAACATCGTGCAGCCCGCCTCCAGTGGTGTCGCGACAGGCGTGAATGGAGGGACGAATGGAGACGTGTCGTCTTCAGCGATGAGAGTCGCTTCTGCCTTGGGGCCAATGATGGTCGTATGCGTGTTTGGCGCCGTGCAGGTGAGCGCCACAATCAGGACTGCATACGACCGAGGCACACAGGGCCAACACCCGGCATCATGGTGTGGGGAGCGATCTCCTACACTGGCCGTACACCACTGGTGATCGTCGAGGGGACACTGAATAGTGCACGGTACATCCAAACCGTCATCGAACCCATCGTTCTACCATTCCTAGACCGGCAAGGGAACTTGCTGTTCCAACAGGACAATGCACGTCCGCATGTATCCCGTGCCACCCAACGTGCTCTAGAAGGTGTAAGTCAACTACCCTGGCCAGCAAGATCTCCGGATCTGTCCCCCATTGAGCATGTTTGGGACTGGATGAAGCGTCGTCTCACGCGGTCTGCACGTCCAGCACGAACGCTGGTCCAACTGAGGCGCCAGGTGGAAATGGCATGGCAAGCCGTTCCACAGGACTACATCCAGCATCTCTACGATCGTCTCCATGGGAGAATAGCAGCCTGCATTGCTGCGAAAGGTGGATATACACTGTACTAGTGCCGACATTGTGCATGCTCTGTTGCCTGTGTCTATGTGCCTGTGGTTCTGTCAGTGTGATCATGTGATGTATCTGACCACAGGAATGTGTCAATAAAGTTTTCCCTTCCTGGGACAATGAATTCACGGTGTTCTTATTTCAATTTCCAGAAGTGTATGTTTCATTTACGTATTGAGTATTATATAATGAGTAGTCTACATTTTACTCGCATAAAGACGATATCAGACAGAGTGAGAGTCTCTCGAAATTTGGTGCTAGCGATGCTCTTGGATACACTGAAGTATCAACTTTGAGTAATTGTACAGAAATCCAGAACGATTAAAATAAATTTTTGGACTTGATTCGCCTTCTATATTGACAAAAGCGAGGATAACTGTTAAAAATATTATTTTTGAAGGGGGGGGGGGGCAGGAATTGTGCTTCTTGTTATATCAGCAGCAATATTTAGTTTGCTCTGAAAAGCCCACGCCCATGCCCATATGTGCAGGTGTATCTGCGTATGTCGATAACAATAATTACTCTGTGGCCAAAAGTGTCAATCTAACGACTTTTGTCTATTTGCATTACAAACGACTGATAGTAAGTCTTGTTGTTTTAAGTCGTTGTTACTACTCATTCGTCACGGAATGCCACTATGTTGGCTGGAATGCCTACTGTCCTGGTGAGCGTAGATGCTTCAGTGACGTCCATAAAGACTGTAGAGATGGTGACTTGAAATTCGTCATGATTTTCGTGCAACTACACGTACATCTTATGGTATCGTGTATCGATACCACCCAATGGGCGTCTTTAGGTTGGTAACGGAACTGCGGTCGCACAGGGTAGGGCGGACCTAATGGCGCGCACCCACTAGACCACGCCTCCAGTAGCTCTGTGCCACGTTCGTCCTCTGCCACCGCGATATAGGACAGCCATCGACAGCCGCTCAGCCCACCTCTTCTTGGAGCCACTACACTGCGACACCTATGTTCGTGATTCATCCTTGTTGACATTGAGAAAGCTGGATTGTTTTTCTTGCTGTATCATTTGCAATGAGTCTTCGTTCACTTGGAGAAAAAAAGTTAAGTAAATTAGGTTTTCAGAAATTACTGCAAGTTAGTTAAGTAAATTATTTCTTCGTTGTGTTATCTCGTTCGCTGGTCCAGCTTTTTTGCTCCCATCCCACTTTCCTGCGACTGCAGTTGCCACAGCTCTTTGCAGCCCATCTCTCCTCACCACTGTGTACGAAGTCGTACACAACCACATCGTATTTCTGCCACTCCAGCAGTTGACCCTATGCCCCAGTCACACCACTTCTGTTTGTATTAACAGATGTCACTTATGCAGTTACCAACAGCAGTTTTCTGTCTACCTGTAAACTATATTTTGTACGTTATTGTTCGTTGCATTTGTTGGGCATACGTCACATGACACCTGTTCAAGTTCATCGTTGTCCTTTCACTCATGGGGCAGCTAACCCTCTGACCGAACACACTAGGCTACCGTGCCGGCATCCCAGTAAGCTTTTGGTGCTGGAAAATCTTTGTTTTTTTCTCTGTCATTTTCAAACCTTATGCAGGTAGGCCGGCAGCGGCAAAACCACGTCGCTCTTCGGCCACAGATAATACAGTTAGTACATAAAGAGACATAGAAAAACAAATCTTTTTTTTTCCTTATTGTCATTTTGAAACCTTATACAGGTAGGCCGGCAGCGGCAAAACTACCCCGCTCTTCGGCCACAGATAATACAATTAGTACATGAAGAGACATAGAAAAACAAAACAAAACGGTGGATAAAAAACAGTAGACAGACAAAGTAAAATACATGGAGCCTTCACAGGCGCAGTGAAATAAAAAACGTTCAGCACTTGTACACGAACATAGACGACAGAAATGACACACGTGAACGATGGAGCACAAACGGTGTAACTCTAAAGCACTACCACGAAGGCATACAAAAACCGTTGGTGATGATCTCCGACTCACAAATAGTCACTGTTCACGTACAGTTCCGAGGACCTGCCAAAGGGGAAAAGGTGGGGGTAGGAGGGAGAGGGGAAGGGTGTAGATGCCAGTGGCAGAGGAGGGGGGAGGGGGAGGAAAGAAGGTAGGGGAAGCCTGGGGGGAGAGGTGGGAGGGAAGAAGAGGAGGCAGAGAAGGGAGAGAGGGTGCACTTGGGAAAAACAGAGGGGGAGGAAGGGGAGGATCAAAGTTGGTAGGAGGGGTAGATGGAGGGGATGAGGGCATCATCAGCGAGGGGTAGTTGGCGGAAGCCACCCTGGGCAAGGGTATGGTGGAGAGATGGAGAGCAGGTGGGATGTGGGAATACAGGCGCGGTAGCGGACGGAGGTGGGAAAGGATGGGAGAGATAAGCAGGTGAGTGGGATCAAGTTTGTGGGATGTGTAGAGCATCTGTATCCGTTCGAGGAAAATGAGGAGATGTGGGAACGGAGTTAGGTCATACAGTATTTGCGTGGGGGAGGGGAGGCTGATGCAATAGGCGAGGCAGAGCGCATGGCATTCCAGGATTTGAAGGGATTTGTAGGAGGGGCGGAGATCCAGGCAGGATGGGCATAGCAGAGGATAGGGCAGATGAGGGATTTATAGGTGTGGAGGATGGCGAAGGGGTCCAGACCCCATATGTGGCCAGAAAGGAGCTTGAGGAGGCAGAGCTGGGAGTGTGCCTTGGCTTGGATTGTCTGAAGATGGGGGTCCAGGAGAGGCGACGGTCAAGGGTGACGCCAAGCTACTTGAGGGTGGGGGTGAGGTTGATAGGACAGCCGTCGATGGTGATATAGAAATCGAGGAGACGGAAGGAAGGGGTAGTTTTGCCTACTATGATCGCTTGGGTCTTTGAAGGATTGACCTTGAGCGACCACTGGTTACACCAAGTGGTGAACCGGTCAAGATGGGAGGAGTTGGGAGCGTTGCAGGGTGGGGGCAAGGAAGGCGGTGTCATCGGCGTACTGGAGAAGATGGATAGTGGGTGAAGGCGGCGGCATGTCCGCCGTATATAGAAGGGGAGAGGACGTCCTGTCGCAGCAACTCACCGCTGCAGTGCCGATGGCCGCACCGGCCCCTACTGCTGTCAACCCTCACCAGTTGCACCATGGGAAGCGTTAAAGGGCTCACGGTCGTCGCGTGGAATGCCAACGGCGTCTGCACCCAAGCCAGCGAACTTCGCCAATTTCTTCGAGACGAAGCCGTCGACGTCTGCCTTATGAACGAAACCCACCTGAAGCCTGGGGTCGACGTCAGGGCGGCAAACTACTCCAGCTACCGCACCGATCGACTGACGGCGGGTGGTGGGACAGCCGTTTACGTCCACAATGGCATTCGTCATCACGTGATACATCTTCAACCACTGGCAATGCTGGAGGCCACTGGTGTCGTCGTTCATACCTTGGCGGGCGCCATCACGTTCGTCGCTGCCTATAGACCCTGCCTGGACCCTGCTGGCATTGATGTTCTGCTCTCCTTGAGGGGACAGGTGTTCAATAGCAAACATGTCACCTGGAACTCCAGGATCACCAATGCCGCTGGACGCTGCCTGCTCCGGGTCGCAGAACGTCACCGTGCGCTTGTGGTGGGGCCGTACGACCCGACTGTCTTCCCTGCCCGTCGCCACCCGGATATAATCGACATCGCGGTCGTCAAGAGCATCCCTCACCAGATCACTGCCACGACAAGGACGGCACTGTTTTCTGATCATGTCCCAGACGCCCTACAACAGCCCAGGAGAGGCATCTCGCTTGCTGGCATCGACTGGGTCGGGTTTCAAGGAGCCGTGACGGACTCACTCGCCGCCGCGCCGCCCCCTGTGGACGCAGCACTTCTGCACTTCGCGGCAGCCACGATCGACGCCGCCAAAACAGCAACGCCGCCCCGACCACGCACTCCGCCTGACTACTCCCGACAGCTGCCGCCGGACATCCTTGCGGCCATCACTGAGAAGAACCGGGTCTACCGGGAGTGGCAGAGGACAAGAAATGCCGACACCGAGCGCCTCCTCAACAGGATGCGTCGGGACATCCGGGCCGCCATTGACAACCATTCCATCGCGACTGGAATAACAAGGTCGCCACCCTCTGCCTTGACGACGGCACGGCCTGGCGGACGACGAACATTTTCCTACGCCGCACGAAACGTATCCCTCCGCTGATGGTCCGTGGTCAGACTGTCTGCGAACCAGCTGCAAAGGCTGATGCCCTCGCTGACGTCTTTGAGGCTGCGTTTACGCCGATCGAAGACCCGACCGACGCTGTCCACGACGACCTGGTTGCTGCCCGGCTCCCACGCTACCTGGAGGCACGCGACGACGATGACGTCATTGAAGAGACGACGTCGGAAGAGGTGTCGTCCATCCTGCGTGCCCTGAACTCCAGGAAAGCTGCGGGCCCAGACGAAGTTTCCAACGCCCTTCTCAAGAAGTTACCGCCGGTGGCTGTTACTCATCTCGCCGACGTCTTTAATGAAATCCTCTGGTCCTGCAGTTTTCCTCAGTCCTGGAAGCATGCAGAGATCGTGGCGATTCCGAAGATGGGGAAGGACCTGCGACAGCCAGCGAACGACAGGCCTATTTGTTTACTGCCGGCCGTCTCCGAGGTCTTTGAAAGGATGTACATCAGACGACTGCAGCGCGACGTTGACAAGGAAGGCCTCCTGCCGAAGAGCAGTTCGGCTTTCGCAGAGGCCACTCGGCAGTTCACGAACTCCTTCGGCTAGTGGAAGATGCGTTCGTCGCCCTCGAGCAGCGCGAGTTCTTCGCCGCGGTGTTCCTGGACGTGTCGCGTGCTTTCGACAGTGTGTGGCACCGCGGCCTCTTATTCAAACTTTTTGAACTTGGGATACCGGCGTCGCACGTCCGTCTCATCCGTTCCTATCTTGAAGATCGGACCTTCCGTGTGCGGGCCGCGCACGGCTTGTCCACCGTCCGCCGCATCAACGCCGGTGTGCCACAGGGCTCGGTCTTGGGGCCCCTCCTGTACTCGCTGTACACTTCTGACGCGACGAAGATCGACCGTGTGCGGCTCGCCCTGTACGCGGACGACACGGCTCTATATACGAGGAGCCTCAACGCTGCCGTCATGCGCCGCCGTCTGCAGCTCGCCGTTGACACCCTGGCAGCCTGGGCAGTCAAGTGGCGTCTCCAATTCAATGGGGCCAAGACGCAGTTCCTGATCGTCACCAGGCGACTCGTTCCTGCGGGTCTGCAACCGCTCACCGTCGGTGGAAGCCCTGTCCCGTGGCGTCCGACGGCGCATTACCTCGGCGTCACCATCGACCGCCGACTCACGTGCGGTCCGCACATCCGCGAAGTGAAGAACAAAGTGCGAGACAGGCTCCGCATCCTGTACCCGGTGCTGAACCCCGGCTCCCGACTACCACCGCGGCTGGGCATCACTCTGTACAAGGCGCTGCTCCGCCCTGTACTCCAATACGCCGCCGTCGTCTGGGGGAACGCCGCCGACACGAACCTGAAGAAGCTAGAGACACTGCAGAATCGCATCCTTCGGCTGGCCTTACACCTGCCTTACGATTTCCCCGCCGCTCATCTTCACGACATCGCGGAAGTACCTCTGCTCCGTGACCTCTTCCAGGCGACCGCCCGCACCTTTTACGAACGTGCAGGCCGGTCACACAACGCCCAAATCCGGACGCTGGGCCGAAAACTGCCGCGCAGCGTCACCACCCGCTGGCCACACCTGCTCGCTGCATAGCTAGCAGTGTAGAACTGTGCTGAGGAGACACCCAAGAAGATAATCTACAAGTGAGGACGCATTACAACGGCATGCATGGGAGGCAAAGCAATAACTGCTGCGAACTCCATCACACATCGGAGGACAAGTCATCGCCGTGAAGATCCACGCGAGACGAGGAGAGGACGGAACCTTGGGGCACACCGGCGGATTATCAAAAAATCTTTGAAACCTCCTATATATATTAACAGCCCATGGACAAAACTATGTTTGAGAACATTTCTCATATTTTTTCACTATCCTTTGCAAAACAAAGCAAACGTTAACATCACTTAAAGAGGCAATTTTCGCACTATCCCGAAGGAAGATGTTGATTGAATTATATATATTTCAAGAAAAACGAGCTGGTGCTATTCAGACCAGGCCTGGCCAAACAGCGCACCGGCTGCCCTCCTGCCACGGCGAGAGGTGCTGATGGGCGGGGAGGGGGAACACCAGGAGAGGAGGGGATGAAAGAAAAGCGAGGCCGAAGCCGGACACCACCAGGGGAGGCAGTCGTCTTCTCACAGCTCTCCAGAAATACCAGTTGTGTTAAATAACATTTACGTTTGTGTCTATGCACTTGTTTTTTTTTTTTTTTAAAAAAAAAGGACGAGTCACATCATTCAGTGCTACATGGGGACTGCTTTTCGAACGCCATGCAAAGTGCTTACACCAAAGCACTAGTATGAGCTGGAAAAACATTCACTGGAAGATCGATACAGAGACGATGTTATTGGGAGAAAAACTGAGTTAGGGGGAAATAGAGCGGTGATAAAATCTTTTATTGTCGACATCGCCAATTATTTCATCAAGCCTTTTAATGCAAGGGGAGTACGATTTGCTGACGTATATGGAGGACAACACTGATGCTACGAAACAAAAGATAATCCTATGGAAAAATCAGCTTCGAGTTCGTGACGTGGAACATTTCTCATTACTCGAGGCAGTCATATATCGATCAGGCTTCAATATCTTCGCTTCAGTACTTGAAAGATTTCGTTATGAGGTCTCAAAGAGATTTCAGGACATTGTGCGTTGAATATTTCGATTTATTTGTCATATCTTTCTCGTTTCTGGCAGTTGTTTCTTCTCATCATCCCCGACTTGATATGATAGGCGTACAGTGCAGCACCCGGCTCAGTGACCTGTTAATCCAACCCAGGAATTTACAAGAAGCTTGTAAAATGTTTCGCCAAGAGCCATATCCTCGACTGCATGGAAAAACGGTAAAGGTAGTTCAATGTTTGGTTCAACGTACGTGTGTTATGAAATTAAACCCAACGACTGGGTTTAACACATTGTAACCTGCGTAACAAGACTTGTGACTATCACTAACCATACTTCCAGACATATTCTTGAGTGTATTCGTGTTCGCCCGATTCTTGAGTATTGTTCATCCATCTGGGATCCCTATCAGATAGGACTGACAGAGGAGATAGAGAAGATCCAACGAAGAGCGGCGCGTTTCGTCACGGGATCGTTTAGCTGGCGAGAGAGCGTTACGGAGATACCAAACAAACTCCACTGGCAGACGTTACAAGAGAGACGTTGTGCATCACGGAGGGATTTATTATTGAAATTTCGGGACAGTAATTTTCAAGACAAGTGAGACAATATTTTACTTCCCCACACATACATCTCGCGTATTGACCATGAGCAGAAAATTCGAGAAATTAGAACCAATACAGAGGCTTACCGACAATCATTCTTCCCACGCAATATTCACGAGTGGAACAGGGTTGAAGGAATCAGATAGTGGTACCGAAAATACCCTCCGCCACACAACCATTAGGTTGCTTGCGGAGTGTGATGTAGATTACCTTAGCTCCCGCTGCTGCACTCGCGTAGTGTGTATGGTCTGCACGGAATTTTTTGTTTTTGTTTAATCAAATTTTTACGTTGTTCGCAAACTGCAGCACCTTCTAAACTTTACACGCTAATTAAGGCCATAGAAGCATCGTCATTTTCGCAGGTACTTCTGAGCAAAAAGCGGTTCTGGTAGCTGGAGTCCAATGCTTTTGTTAATTGTACCATTTGAGGTCTTTTGGTGACATTTGTGTAGCAACTTTCATCCACTAACACATATTACTTTATATCTAACCGCGAAACGAAATACCATTTTTCATTGATTTACCTATAAAATTTCTCTCGTGATGTCAAAATATTTTCTTAAAAATTTTGATCGCCTACTTCATTCCCTTAGGAGTTTAATTTCTGAAAACAGTGAAATACATATTTTTTAAATTTTTAACAGAGAAGCCAAATACAAATTTTCATAGATTTACGTTTAACAATGCACTCATAGTGAAATATTTCATAAAACATTTCATCCCCTATTTCACCCCCATAAGAGCTGAATTTCCAAAAATACTGAAACACACATTTTTTATTTGTAACCGAGAGGTCAAATACCTATTTTCATCGACGTAACTTTAAAAATGCTTTAGTAGTTCTTTAATATTTTTTTTATTTTTAAAAACAAATATGCCCACTATTTTACCCCCTTTGTGCTCGAATTTCCAAATGCTGAAACAGGTATTTTTTATTTTTAACTCAGAAACCAAATGCTAATTTTCGTACTAGTTTCAGTATTGCCTTAATAGCGACATTTTCGAAAAAGCCTTTCGTCCCTTATTTCACCCCCTTAGGAGAGGAATTTCGAACTGTCCCTTCTTCAACGTTTCCTACAATACAAGATTCGCACCCTCCCCAACTTTCAAGTTTCTGTCCTTAGCTGTGTGTCTGGGCGATGATGAGTAGTCAGTCAGGACACTGCCTTTTATATATACAGATGAAACGTTCTGTTATATGTTCCGGCGTAACACCAAGCGCCGGCATGTCGGTATGGAACGTAACCGCAGAGAAGGCTGTGAGACGACGTGAGCCAATAGCACGCTGACTAGCACGACATCACGATAGGAGCGGCCTCTACAAGAAGAGAAAAATAGCGACGTGCCACCTGGCCGCGGCCGCACTAGAACACGAGGGGTCAGCCGAGACTTGTGCCTTATATTAATTGCTTGCATGGAAATTATATATAGCGAAGGACATTATTTACATGTCGCCAATTGCTTGCGACCCATCATGTAGAAACGAAAGTTAGGTGCTGTCAATTCAATTACTGTAATAAACTCCATTAGTATGAAACTTCCTGGCAGATTAAAACTGTGTGCCTGACCGAGACTCAAACTCCGCAATATCCTTTCTTTCAGGAGTGCTAGTTCTGCAACGTTCGCAGGAGAGCTTCTGTATAGTTTGGAAGGTAGGAGACTAGGTACTGCCAGAAGTAAAGCTGTGAGGACGGGGCGTGAGTCGTGCTTGGGTAGCTCAGATGGTAGAGCACTTGCCCGCGAAAGGCAAAGGTTCCCGAGTTCGAGTCTCGGTCCGGCACACAGTTTTAATCTGCCAGGAAGTTTCATATCAGCGCACACTCCGCTGCAGAGTGAAAATCTCATTCTGGATCCATTAATATTATTTGCTTGTATGTTGTCTAGCTATACGAGAAAGCAGCTTCCTAGGCACCCTATATTACGCAAGCGGGCAGGATACCAAATTATATACTCGAGATGGCTATTGATGACGTTGAAAAGCAAGATTACAGACACTATATATTTTTCTGAATTTACTTGAAGTTGTGCAGACGTACGTCAATTAACCTTCAATGAATGTCTTTCAGCATAGGTGTGAACGGACAACATAAGGTTCATAATAAGATATTCTGAATACGTACAGCACTGGAAAGTGGACACACACACACACACACACACACACACACACACACACACACACACCACATTTGCAAACCTGTTATGTAACAACGTCATCAGCCCACTGTCATAGAAAGGCTTACAACACAAATTTTCAAATGTGTGTGAATACCTAAGGGACCAAACTGCTGAGGTCATTGGTCCCTACACTTACACACTGCTTAAACTAACTTCACCTAACTTATGCTAACAACAAAACACACATACCCATGCCCGAGGGAAGACTCCAACCTCCGGCGGGGGCGGCCGCGCAGTCCGTGACATGGTATCTTACACCGCACGGCCACTCCGCGCAGCAATAATTTGCAGCTTACCTACCTGAACCCGAAAAAGATCCACTATAGCAAATTGAAGAAGAAGATACGCCACCTTTTGAGGTTATAATTTAAGCTTAAAATGTACGACAAAGGTTTTGCCTTGCAAAAACAGACATAATGTCAAATAGGGTAGCCGTAATGAGTGATTTTACAATGTTACTTACAATCTGTCTTGATTGCAAAATGTTTATTCATATGAGCGGCTTCGGTTCATCTAGAACCATCTTCAGATATATTTCGGTCACATGTGACGCAGCATGTGAAAGTTGCTGTATTTGGACGGGTTACTCCTGTAACCGAAATATCAGATCTGAGGATGGTTCTAGAGGAACCGAAACCGGTCATATGAATAAACATTTTGCAATCAAGACGGATTATAAGTACATTACTGGCCATTAAAATTGCTACTCCAAGAAGAAATGCAGATGATAAACGGATATTCATTGGATAACTATATTATACTAGAACCGACATGTGATTACATTTTCACGCAAAATGGTTCAAATGGCTCTGAGCACTATGGGATTCAACGTCTGAGGTCATCAGTGCCCTAGAACTTAGAACTACTTAAACCTAACTAACCTAAAGACATCACACACATCCATGCCCGAGGCAGGATTCAAACCTGCGACCGTAGCGGCCTCCATTTTCACGCAATTTCGATGCATAGATACTGAGAAATCAGTACCCAGAACAACCACCTCTGGCCGTAATAACGGCCTCGATACGCCTGGGCATTGAGTCAAACTGAGCTTGGATGGCGTGTACAGGTACAGCTGTCCATGCAGTTTCAACACGATACCACAGTTCATCAAGAGTAGTGACTGGCCTATAGTGACGAGCCTGTTGCTCAGCCACCATTGATCAGACGTTTTCAATTGGTGAGAGATCTGAAGAATGCGATGGCCAGGACAGCAGTCGAACATTTTCTGTATCCAGAAAGGCCCGTACAGGACCTGCAACATGCGGTCGTGCATTATCCTACTGAAATATAGGGTTTCGCAGGGTTCGAATGAAGGGTAGAACCACGGGTCGTAACACATTTGAAATGTAACGTCCACTGTTCAAAGTGCCGTCAATGCGAACAAGAGGTGACCGAGACGTGTAACCAATGGCACCCCATAATATCATGTCGGACGATAAGCCAGTATGACGATGACGAATACACGCTTCCAATGTGAGTTGACCGCGATGTCGCCAAACACGGATGCGACCATCATGATGCTGTAAACAGGACCTAGATTCATCCGAAAAAATGAAGTTTTACCATTCGTGCACCCAGGTTCGTCGTTGAGTACACCATCGCAGGCGCTCCTGTCTGTGATGCAGCGTCAAGGGTAACCGCAGCCACGGTCTCCGAGCTGACAGTCCATGCTGCTGCAAACGTCGCCGATCTGTTCGTGCAGATGGTTGTTGTCTTGCAAATGTCCCCATCTGTTGATTCAGGGATCGAGACGTGGCTGCACGATCTGTTAGAGCCATGCGGATAAGATGCCCGTCATCTCGACTACTAGTGATACGAGGCCGTTGGGATCCAGCACGGCGTTCCGTATTACCCTCCTGAACCCACCGATTCCATATTCTGCTAGCAGTCATTGGATCTCGATCAACGCGATAGGCTACAATCCGACCTTTATCAAAGTCGGAATCGTGATGGTATGCATTTCTCCTCCTTACACGAAGCATCACAACAACGTTCACCAGGCAACGCCGGTCAACTGCTGTTTGTGTATGAGAAATCGCTTGGAAAGTTTCCTGATGTCAGCACGTTGTAGGTGTCGCCACCGGCGCCAACCTTGTCTGAATGCTGTGAAAAGCTAATCATTTGCATATCACAGCATCTTCTTCCTGTCGGTTAAATTTGGCGTCTGTACCAAGTCATCTTCGTGGTGTAGCAATTTTAATGGTCAGTAGTGTAACATTGTAAAAAAGGTTTTGCGTACTTGTGGTTTCCAATAAACCTGCGATTTCAGAGCCAGAACTACATTTAAATCCCGATTCCACAAATTTCGACCAAAAGTATATGATATGATCGAAGAAGACAAACAGATCTGCGTCATAAGCGCACCATCTCACTTCGGTGCAGAGTTGTGCGGCGCGAAACGTCATATTCGTGCTAAAAGAATTATTTTGAGTTGCGGATTCCAAGAGCAAGCAATGGCATGTTGGGGATCCATAAAAACGCATTGTTCTTGGTACAATTTGTTGGAATTAAATTTTGGTTAGTAATGTAGCTACGAATGAAACTTTCAGGACATGGTAATGAGCTAGGTATGAACATCAACAATTCGTGGTCACTTTACGTCTCGACACCTAAGATGTGGTGGATACTTCATGTCCCTCTACATCGAAATATCTTTTTTTTATAAGCTTCGCGTTTTCGATAGGTTCTGATCCTTATGATTATTAGTTTTTGATAGGTTCTGATACTTATGCTTATTAGTGTGGTGTCACCGCCAGACACCACACTTGCTAGGTGGTAGCCTTTTAATCGGCCGCGGTCCAGTAGTATACGTCGGACCCGCAGTCAGTGATCGCAGACCGAGCGCCGCCACACGGCAGGTCTAGAGAGACTTACTAGCACTCGCCCCAGTTGTACAGCCGACTTTGCTAGCGAAGCTACACTGACCAATACGCTCTCATTTGCCGAGACGATAGTTAGCATAGCCTTCAGCTACGTCGTTTGCTACGACCTAGCAAGGCGCCAATACCAGTTTATATTCAGAGTAATAATGTCTAAACAAGAGCGATGTTCTCCAATTGTGGATTAAAGTCAAGTATTCCGAGAACTACGTTCTTTTCTTTATAGGATAATTACTTTACCTTGTACCAGACCTCACGCCAATCTGCGTGAGCTTAACGCGTGCCTTTCGGCTACCCCCGAGTGGCTTGGCTGTCTTGCTACGCCACTACAATTAGTTTGCTAAAGTATATAATATAATATCGATGTCATTTAAATATAAGTGCGCTCTTTTTGAGGGGTGAGTTTGTTCGATTGGCCTAATCTACAGGACACGTTGCGCTACTTGCAGTCAGATATTTTACCCCTTTTTTCTTTTAAGTTTCGTAATTCACGTATTGTAGAGTTCTGCTACTAACAAGGGAACCTCCCCATCGCACCCCCCTCAGATTTAGTTATAAGTTGGCACAGTGGATAGGCCTTGAAAAACGGAGCACAGATCAATCGAGAAAATAAGAAGTTGTGTGGAACTATGAAAAAAATAAGCAAAATATACAAAGTGAGTAGTCCATGCAAAAGACAGGTAACATCAAGGATAATGTAACTCAAGGAGTGCCGTGGTCCCGTGGTTAGCGTGAGCAGCTACGGAACGAGAGGTCCTTCGTTCAAGTCTTCCTCGGGTGATAAATTTACTTTATTTATTTTCGCAAAGTTATGATCTGTCCGTTTGTTCATTGACGTCTCTGTTTACTGTATTCAGTTTAGTGTCTGTGTTTTGCGACCGCACCGCAAAACCGTGCGATTACTAGACGAAAGGACGTGCCTCTCCAATGGGAAACGAAAACATTTGATCGCAAGGTCACAGGTCAACCGATTCCTGCACAGGAAAACACGTCTGATATATTCTATACGTCACTGGTGACGGTATGTGCGTCACATGACAGGAATATGTTGTCGACCCATCTAACTTGTAAAATTGGCGAATGGGTAAAAAGATTCTTCTACCTTGCCCGATTTAGGTTTTCTTGTGGATGTGATAATCACTCCCAAGAAAGTGATGAAAACATAACGGACGGACAAATAATAATTATCTGAAAATAAAAAATTAAACTTTTCACTCGAGGGAAGACTTGAACGAAGGACCTCTGGTTCTGCAGCTGCTCACGCTAACCACGGGACCACGGCGCTCGTGAGCTCACACTGTCCTTGATGTTGCCTGTCTTGGCATGGACTACACAGTTTGTATATTTTGTTTATTTTTTTCATAGTTCCACACAACTTCTTCCTGTTTTGTCGATTGATCTGTGTTCAGTTTTTCAAGGCCTATCCACTGTGCCAACTTACAACTAAATCTGAGGGGGGTGCGATGGGGAGGTTCCCTTGTAAGTAGGGACGCTTATGAAGTAAAAATGACCTTGGGGTTTTACTAAGAAGCGAGAATGATGAAATAATTTTTATCTTACGTGGAGAACTATTGTAAATTTATATCGTACTATGCGTAATGGAACTTTTATAAGTCGATGTCCTTAATGACAGGACATGTACTTTCCTTTTTGCGTTATAACATTTCCACGCATATTAAAGTTTTTATTTATGAATACTACAGCCACAACCTGACTAGCATACGTACAAGGGTATGTATGTGTTAACAGAGCTAATATGGGAATTTTACGCCCGTCCATTTCGTAAACAGTGTGACTTAAGAGTGAGATATAGCCGACAACTGCCGCAAGAGCGTGTTGCAATCGCGTATATCACGCTAGGGCCCACGTACAAGTCGCGTCGTTTCTCAGCGTTCAGAGCGCTTTGAACTCGGCACTCTCGACGTTCACGTTCGACAGCACGGACCGTGTACGGACGGCTTAACGCGCTGCTCGTCAAGTCCAAGTCTGCGGAGGCGAAGCAGCGGGGGGCAGTCGGTGTCTGCTGTCGCCACGTTTTTGCCGCGCCCGCCAATGAGTGGCGTTATCGCTCACCGCACATGTGCGAGGTGTGGAAGGCAGCCAGCGAGCGAGGGCAATTTGTCTTGGAATGTTGGCAGCGCTTGTTAGGTGCGACTCGTCGCCCCATCTAGCCGCGACTAATGGGGGGCGATGCCAGTTCCTGCCCGCCGCCAGCCACACGTGCTTCCTGCGCAGGCGCGGCCATCTCCCCTCCGCATCTTCTGCATCTATAAGGGGAAGTCACGTGGGAGCGAGGCAGATGGAGAAAAATGCGAGGGGTGTACGATAAGTATTACACCACTTTTTTCTGAAATCAGGTTGCTTTTATTAAGGATTCCAATACACCATATTATTCGCCACACTTTTGGATATACACTACTGGCCATTAGAATTGCTACACCACGAAGATGACGTGCTACAGACGTGAAATTTAACCGACAGGAAGAAGATACTGTGATGTGCAAATGATTAGCTTTTCAGAGCATTCACACAAGGTTGGCGCCGGTGCCGACACCTACAACGTGCTGACATCAGGAAAGTCTCCAACCGATTTATCACACACAAACAGCAGTTGACCGGCGTTGCCTGGTGAAACGTCGTTGCGATACCTCGTGTAAGGAGGAGAAATGCGTACCATCGCGTTTCCGACTTTGATAAAGGTCGGATTGTAGTCTATCGCGATTGCGGTTTATCGTATCGCGACATTGCAGCTCGCGTTGGTAGAGATCCAATGAGTGTTAGCAGAATATGGAATCGGTGGATTCAGGATGGTAATACGGAACCCTGTGCTGAATCCCAACGGCCTCGTATCATTAGCAGGAGATGACAGGCATCTTATCCGCATGGCTGTAACGGGTCGTGCAGCCACGTCTCGATCCCTGAGTCAACAGATGGGGACGTTTGCAAGACAACAACCATCTGCACCAACAGTTCGACGACGTTTGCGACAGCATGGACTATCAGCTCGGAGACCATGGCTGCGCTTACCCTTGACGCTCCACCACAGACAGGAGCACATGCGATGGTGTACTCAACGACGAACCTGGGTGCACGAATGGCAAAACGTCATTTTTTCGGATGAATCCAGGTACTGTTTAGAGCATCATGATGGTCGCATCCGTGTTCGGCGACACCGCGGTGAACGCACATTGGAAGCGCGTATTCGTCATCGCCATACTGGCGTATCACCCGGCGTGATGGTATGAGGTGCCATTGGTTACACGTCTCGGTCACCTCTTGTTCACATTGACGGCACTTTGAACAGTGGACGCTACATTTCAGATGACTTACGACCCGACGCTCTACCCTTCATTCGGTCCCTGCGAAACCCTACATTTCAGCAGGATATTGCACGGCCGCATGTTGCAAGTCCTGTACGGGCCTTTCTGGGTATAGAAAATGTTCGACTGCTGTCCTGGCCACCACAGATCTCTCACCAACTGAAAAAGTCTGGTCAATGGTGGCCGAGCAACTGGCTCGTCACCATACGCCAGTCACTGCTCTTGATGAACTGTGGTATCGTGTTGAAGCTGCATGGGCAGCGCTGTACCTGTAGACGCCATCCAAGCTCTTTCTGACTCAACTCCCAGGCGTATCAAGGCCTTTATTACGGCCAGAGGTGGTTGTTCTGGGTACTGATTTCTCAGGATCTATGCACCTAAATTCCGTGAAAATGTAATCACATGTCAGTTCTAGCATATTATATTTGTCCAATGAATACCCGTTTATCATCTGCATTTCTTCTTGGTATAGCAATTTTAATGGCCAGCAGTGTATAACCACCGTTCAGTGCGACGGTCTTACGCCACCTTACTGTAAGGGCCTTTCTACGCGCACGATACCCCGCAACTGATCGATTCAAAAAAAAAAAAAAAAAAAAAATGGTTTTGAGCACTATGGGACTTAACATCTATGGTCATAAGTCCCCTATAACTACTTAAACCTAACTAACCTAAGGACATCACACAACACCCAGTCATCACGAGGCAGATAAAATCCCTGGCCCCGCCGGGAATCGAACCCGGGCGTGGGAAGCAAGAACGCGACCGCACGACCACGAGCTGCGGACAAAACGCTACTGGTCGACGTAGGAGTCAACGTCCTCCTGCATCAGTAATCTCCCATCATCCACGCACTGCTTCCCGCGGAGTCCATCCTTCATTGGGCCAGACAAGAGCAGGTCGGAAGAAGCGAGATCTGGGCTGTAGGGTGGATGAGGAAAACCAGTCCATTGAAGTTTTGTGAATGTGCCAGCACTACCAACAGAGACGTCCAGCTGTGCAGCGAGGCGTTTGACTGTGATCCGTCGATCACCTCGAATGAAAGTGTCGGCACGTCCTAGCATTGCAGCCTTAGTGCGGCAGGCTGGCACGCGGGAGATCGGACAAGTTTGCCCTACCTTGCTGCGATGATGACAGACGCCTCGCCCAACGACTCACCGTGCTTTTGATAATATTCTTCTCGGGTGTGCGGCCGGATCATAACGTCATCTTGACACAATATTTCAGCGGTCCGACTGGCCGCCATCTTCAGGTGAGAGTGCTGGTACACGATATCGCCGGAAACGACTTCTCAGCACAAGCGGCGGCTCCTATATAGGCCGCAGAAGGCCCACAACGCGTGCGCGAGAAGGTGCCGCAACTGCCCCTATCGCAAGTAAATATACCGCGCCCCAGTGATGGAAACAGGCGAAATCGAGATATCGCTATCAAAAATTAAAAATTACTCCGACGATCGAAACACAGACTGTTGTTTTTTAATACCTGATAACACCGGGTTCCAAGTCTTACTTAAAAGGTAACTCTTGTCTCTATTAATAAGATTATCAGATAATCGAATCTCTGTGGAGTCTTTTAAAACACAGTCCAAATAGCGAGTTGCAGGGGCAACCACTTGTGTCTCGTCATACAGCATTCTAAGTCTCTCGGTGAGACAGTGCTCCGCCACTGCAGATTTCTCAGGCTGAAGCAACCGTGTGTGCCGCTGGTGCTCAACACATCGGCCCTGAATGGTCCCGATTGTCTGACCAATATAGCCCTTCCCACGGTGGCAAGGGATCTTGTATACACCGGGCTTCCCCAAACTCAAGTCATCCTTAACAGAGCCAAGAAGCGCTCTAATCTTGGCTGGCGGACGAAAAATACTTTTGATATGATATCTTTTTAAAAGTCTTCCTATTTTCGAGGAAATGCTCCCAGCAAAAGGCAGAAAAGCCACCGATTTGCAGGTATCTTCGGGTGGTTCAGGCGAAGGTCCAAACTGGAAAGCACAATGGATCTGTTTATCTGTATAGCCATTCTGCTTGATCACAACCTTGAGATGGTCCAATTCTTGTGTCAAGCTTTCTCCGTCTGAAATGGCATAAGCTATTCTCACCATCGTCCACAGGACCCCCGCACGCTGGAACGATGGATGACAGTTAGAAGCATGCAGGTAACGGTCTGTGTGCGTAGGCTTTCGATAAACACTGTGTCCCAGTGTCCCATCATCCTTTCTGTACACCGAAACATCCAGAAACGGAGGCCTCCCATCACTTTCCACCTCCAAGGTAAATTTGATGCTAGGATGCAGGGAATTAAAATGATCTAGGAGGCGGTCGAGAGCTTCTCTCCCATGAGGCCACACCATAAAAGTATCGTCGATGTACCTCCAGAAACAGGTTGGTTTTAAGGACGCCGTCTTCAGCGCCATTTCCTCAAAATCCTCCATAAAAAGATTGGAGACTATTGGGGACAATGGGCTCCGTCAGTCTGTTCAAAACATTTGCCATTGAATAAAAAGTACGTCGACGTCAGCACATGGCGACAAAGCTTGGTTGCTTCCTCATCCAGCTTTTCACCAATTAATTGCAAGGATTCTTCCAGAGGAACCCGGGTAAAAAGCGACGTGACATCAAAACTCACAAGCAAATCCCAGGGACTAAGAGACAAGGACTTCAATCTCTGAATAAATACCATAGAATTGGGAATGTGATGTTCACATTTACCGACGTGAGGGCGAAGAACAGATGCTAGAGGGCAGTTACGGCACCTTCTCGCGCATGCGTTGTGGGCCTTCTTCGGCCTATATAGGAGCCGCCGCTTGCGCTGAGAAGTCGTTTCCGGCGAGATCGTGTACCAGCACTCTCACCTGAAGATGACGTAGGAACGCGTTGGACCGCTGAAATATTGTGTCAAGATGACGTTATGATCCGACTGCACACCAGAGAAGAATATTATCAATTATTACGCCGGGAAAACCTTCGTAATCACACTGTGCTTTTGCTCACTGCCAGGTCTCTGTAGACACACTGCAAGCGCTTATGAATATCTGCAATGCTCTGATGCCAAAAGAAACTCAATGACAGTTCTTCTGCTGGGAACGTACCTCCGTTACAGAGTCTAGTAGGAAGGCTCCACATACCGCTACCGAGCAAGGTGGCGCAGTGGATAGCACACTGGACTCGCATTCGGGAAGACGACGGTTCAAATCCGCGCCCGGCCATCCTGATTTAGGTTTTCCGTGGTTTCCCTGAATCGCGTCAGGCAAATACCGGGATGGGCAGGTCCGTCTTCCTTCCCCATCCTTCCCTAACCCGATGGGACCGATGACCACGCTGTTTTCTCCCTTCCCCCAAATCAACCAACAAATCTATATAACGCTGCCGCCTACCGGAACTTCGTGAAACAAATTCCGCATTTTTCAGTTGAAATAGGCCGAGAAAAAAATTTGTTGCATTACTTGTTTAACGCCCCTTGTACATAAATTCTGAACTCCTCCCGAACAGGCCATGAAGGCCCAACGGAACCGACCAGCCGCCGTGTCATCCTCAGCCCACAGGCGTCACTGGATGCGGGTATGGAGGAGCATGTGGTCAGCACACCGTCTTCCCAGCCGTATGTCAGTTTCCGAGATCGGAGCCGCTACTTCTCAATCAAGTAACTCCTCAGTTTGCCTCTCAAGGGCTGAGTGCACCCCGCTTGCCAATAGCGCTCGGCAGACTGGGTGGTCACCCAGCCAAGTGCTAGCCCAGCCCGAGTGCGCTTAACTTCGCTAATCTGACGGGAACCGGTGTTACCACTGCGGCAAGGCCGTTGGCTCCCCTCCTACATAACCTGTCTATTATTCCAAAACTGCCTTCGTTGAAAAATGTTTGCATTCGCCTATGGAACCTTGATTCTACTCTTCGTCCGAGGCAAATCGACGGCCACGAATGTCTTTCTTCACGGCTTCAAAAACATGGAAATCGCATGGGGAGCGATCGGGACTATACAGGTCAAGGGTAGTCAATCTATTTTACCCACCGCCAACTTCTACATCTCTATTAGAAGTACAATTTAACGGACCAGCGTTTCCACAGTAATGATAATTTAAAAAGCAGTGAAATAACTTGTACAAAATAAATGAAGCAGATTTAGAGCTAGTTAAGGCATGCATAATAATTGCTTACGAAACACACGCAAGCGCCAAAGAAATTGGTATAGGTATGCGTATTCAAATATAGAGATATGTAAACAGGCAAAATACGGCGTTGCGGTCTGCAATACCTATATAAGACAAGTGTCTGGCGCAATTGTTAGATCGGTTAATGATGCTACAACGGCAGTTATCAAGATTTAAGAGATTTTGAACGTGGTATTATAGTCGGCGCACGAGCGATGGAACACAGCATCTCCTATGTAGCGATCAAGTGGACATTTTCCCGTACGACCATTTCAGGAGTGCGCCTTGAATATCAAGAATCCAGCAAAACATCAAATCTCCGACATCGCTGCGGCTGGAAAATGTCCTGCAAGAACGGGACCAACGACGACTGAAGAGAATCGTTCAAAGTGACAGAGGTGCAACCCTTCCGCAAATTGCTGCGGATTTCAATGCTGGGCCATCAGAAAGTGTCAGCGTGCGAGCCTTTCAACGAAGCATCATCGATATGGGCTTTCGGAGCCAACGGCCCACTCGTGTACCCTTGACGACTGCACGACACAAAGCTTTACGCCTCGCCTGGGCCCGTCAGCATCGACATTGAACTGTTGATGACTTGAAACATGTTGCCTGGTCGGACGAGTCTCACTTCAAATTGTATCGAGTTGATGGACGTGTACGGCTATGGAGAGCACCTCATTAATCCATGGACCCTGCATGTAAACTGGGGACTGTTCAAGCTGGTGGAGGCTCTCTAATGGTGTGGGGCGTGTGCAGTTGGAGTGATATGGGACGCCTGATACTGACACGTCTAGTTACGACTCTGATAGATGACACGTACGTAAGCATCCTCTCTGATCACCTACACCCGTTCATGACCGCTGTGCATTCCGATGGACTTGGGCGTTTCCAGCATGACAATGCGATACCCCACACGTCCAGAATTGCTACAGAGTGGCTAGAGTTTAAACGCTTCCGCTAGCCACAAAACTCCCCAGACATGACCAAATCTGGGATGCCTTGCAACGCGCCGGTCAGAAGAAATCTCCACCCTCTCGTACGTTTACGGATTCATGGACAGCCCTGCAGCATTCATGGTGTCAGTTCCCTCCAGCACTACTTCAGACATTAGTCGAGTCCATGCCACGTGGTGCTGCAGCACTTCTGCGAGCTCTCGGGTGCCCTACACGATATTAGGCAGGTGCACCAGGTGGCTCTTCAGTGTAGTTTATGTCAAAATTTTTTGGAAAGTTAATGAATTTTTTTTAAAAACCACCGCCACCTACTGCCCACCATAGAACCTGGAACGCCCATTAGTGGGCGGTAGGGACTATGTTATCTACCACTGGGACAGAACATATGTAAGGGCTTTCCAGCATAAAGAACCTTGTCAACATGTGAGCGGCGATTTTGTCCGCAGGTTGTTTCGACTACGCTTCAGAAGGTTCGTTATGAAGGCCTTACACATCCTCCATACAGTTCCGATCATTCCCCACGCGATTTCCACATTTTTGAAGCCCTGAGGTATTCGTGGGCGTCGATTTGCTTCGGATGAGGATGTGCGTGCCCGGCTAGAACCATTGGTCCGTAGGCAACTCCAGACATTTTTCCACGAAGTCACTGACCGTCATGTTTCACAGTGGGGTGAATCTGTAACGCCGGAAATGCATATCCTCCTATTTCCATCTGTTGTACTGTAAGTTTTTTCCTTAATTTGTTACCTGAATATATGACTTTTCTGTGCCTTTATATATTGTAATTGTTTTACTATTTGTATATATATATATATATATATATATATATATATATATATATATATATATATATATATGCATTTATGTCGGTGTATAATTGGTTTGTTTCGTAAATATTATTTGTATTTTTACGCTGGGTCTTGCCTAGGGAAAACTGCTATCGAACGATTACATCGATAGGTCGTGTGAAGAATCAAAGTGTGTAGGATCTTTGGTAGTGTTAACTCTGCCGCGTGGAGCGCGGGAAGGGCAGTCGGAGTCTGGCTGGAGTAGCGAGTGGAGCAGGTGTGTGGTGTGACGCTCCCGCGAGTTGCCGCGCTTTCGGGGTTTAGCAGCATGTAATTGCGCTCGACTTGCGATGATAGTTTCTGACATGGTGTCGCGGACGGGAAGCATTAGCTGGCGCCCATCAAGAGCCCGTTTCGTCTGGTGACCGTGTTGAGAAGAACGCGCGCCAACATCCAGCTTCTGCAACAGCGACGGCCGACAATGAGTGACTGTCGCCACCTCCTCGATCGACGGCTTCAAACCTTCAATCAACTAACAAGGAAGACCAAAAGCACGTAAAGTTTCAGAACTGTATGGCAGACCTCAGCTTTTCACATTGTTCCATTTGCCTCGCAAAATTACAGCAACTTAGCATGAACCTTTGTTGCTCATTGTCCCAATTGCATTACCAAGCAGGGTCCCTTCCTTTTCCGAAATGAAACCGAGTGTCGTTGAAATTCAGACGCCAGCATTAAAGTACTATCATTGCATTTCATTACTTTAGTTTCAAAGTGCAGTTAAAGCATAGCTGGCTACAATAGTTAGATTACACAAGCACAAATTAAGAGTGCGAGTTTTGTTAACATATTTTAGCTTACCTGTGACTGCAGCTCAGCTTGGTACGTACTAAATTTTACTATTGTTAATTATTCAGAATCATTTAATTCAAGTTCAAAGTTAAATCTCTTGTTTCTAAATTGCGTAGAGTCAAGTTGCTTTTGAAATGATTGTTGAGGTAGTCCAAGGCTAACCGTATTCTGCTGGATTTCGATGTGCTTCAGAAAGAAAGCTCACTATTAACTTCAGTCACTAAATTAACTTTCGATTTTCCGGATTTATTAATTCTTTTGCTAAATTAAGTCAGAGTGTAGCGAAATTTATTACTTCTGACAAACTTTCAGTTTTCACACTACACGTGTCAACCTTCAGTTGCCACGCTTCTAGTGCTAATTATATGTGTAATAACCTTTCTTTTTCAGTTACTATAGTAATTGTCCTTAGGACAGGCGACCGTGATTTCCCCCAAATCTCAAATATCTAATTACCGCTAGTTAATTGTTGACGTAACGGCCGCACATTTACTTTCTTTATTAACTTTACCCCTTTTCAAAATTAATTTCCACCAGTTTCATTTGCATTTTTCCTTTCATTTAGATGTAACCCTTTCCTCCCTCTTTACCGACAGATTAACTTCGGTGACGATTGCTTTTCCAAAATTCCCATTAGGTACACGCGGTTTAATTTTTCACTGTCATTAAGGTCGATAAGTGAGGGGGAGGTTACACGTGGCGACCTGGTGACAGGACAATCTTCAGATTTGAGGTTGTTCTGGACACAAATTTTGCATTGTGCAAATCTCGTAACAAAGTACTGGTTACCAAACGGTCGATACGTCAGCGAGAATATTAGTGTGAGGAATCCTAATTAGATTTGAGATTTGGTATTTATATTGAAAATTATTAAAATGAGTGAAGGCAACAATTACCAAAATTTGGTAGGCTTGGATAAGGAACAATTGGTCGAACAGTGGGAAACGCGCACCGCGGTACCCATTGTTCAGGGACAGGCGGCTAGCATGAAAGACGCGACCGCCGAAACGCAACAAAGAGCAGAAATGGAATTCCACACTTTAGAAAACGTTTCGGACTCAGAAGTGAAAATCAAATGTGAATCCCTTGATGACGCATACGGGGGGACAATTAAAGAGGAAGCCGCTACGGAAGTAAAACCGGTAGTTTCCGGGAATTTAACTGATTTATTGAATGTTTTGATTAACGAAATCAAGAGTCAATCGGCCAAGCAAGAAGCTCAGTCTGAAAAAATTGAACGAAAGCTAGACAGTCACAACACAGCTATTAATGTTGTTAACAACAATGTTGGAGTTGTTAACACAAAAGTTGATAAAATCAAAGAAGATATTGTTGTGATTAATGGCGAAATCGGTAATCTTAAACAGGAAATGATAGGCGTTCAGGCGGAAATTGCGAGCATAAATACTCGTTTTTATTCCGAAATTAGCAGAATCGAGAAATGTGTAGGAGAATCAGTTGCTCCGATCATCGAGAATAAGGTGACGGAACAAATTCAATTAGTGAAAAAAGAGGATCAAAAGAAGGTGGAAACTTTAAAGGCTTTAGTATCCGAAGTAGATACCAAAGTGACGAAGCAGGCTAATACCTGCGAAGAAAAATGGGAAGTAGAAACGCTTGCGACAACCACTTGCCAAGTAATTACGAGAGTGTCGGAATTAGAAAAGAAACTTGACGAAAAACAGAGCTATGTGCCAATCTATGCACATAGTTCGGAATTGTTGACGAAAGAGGAGCGGTTCGACCCTTTCAAAAAAGGCGGTATACACGCGACGGATTTCATTAAGAATTGTGAAAGAGTTTTACCCAGATCTTGGACTAATGAGAGAAAAATTAATGCGATTATTGGTGTGTTGGCTGGTGATGCCAAGCGTTGGGGCTTAAACCTCAACATTACGGACCTGACTTTTGGCGAATTTAAAAATTTGTTTCTGGCTGAATACTGGTCAGAGCAAAAACAGCAAAGTGTCTGGCGCGAATTTGTCGTATCGAGGCCTTTCGATGCGAATTCGCGCGGTTCGATGAAGGAGTTTTGTGAGGGCTGGATCCGCAAGTTGGAATATTTGCGTGATCGCCGCACGGAATCCGAAATAGTCTGGGAACTCTACAGGAAGCTTCCAGATGATACAAAACGCTACGTAGGAAGCAATTACAGGACAATCAATGATTTCCTGGAAAGAGTTGAGGACGAGGACAATTGGCGCAATAATCGCGACAGTGGTAGAGGCCGTGGTAACAACAACGGGTACCACAGCAACCACAACAACGATAACCATGGGAATAATGCATACCGCAACCATGGCAGCAATAACAATAATGGTTCGGATCGTAATAAAAATCGGTTCAATGCAAATAATAACAGGAATGACGGAAACCAGTATCATACTAACGTGATACGGGCTTCACAGAATAGTAATAACGCCAGAGGGTGTGATCAGTCGCCTCAGCAGCATCCGGGGACCGTATCTGCTGGGACGAGACAGGGAAACCATTAGCCGCGCCGGTGAGGGGCCGACCGGGCGTGGAGAAATTTTGGCGGCCCAATAGCAGGAGAAAACCCAGGTGTCGTCGTTATGAAAATTCCGTGTGGAATAATCAACGGCGGGAGAGTGTGCCAGTGTTAGGAGAAAGGAGTGCGCCCACAGGTAGTAAATCAGCTGTATACACGGCAGTAGGAAGTACATTCACTGTCAGTGAGAACAATTTAAGTAGTGTTCCGGAAATCGATTACAAAGTGGTAGCTGTAATACCCACAGCGGAACTGGAGATTGAGTTTAAGAATGATTCGCAAGTGTTGAGAGAAGATCAGATGTCGGATAAAACGTCCGTCATCGAGCGAGGGGATGCACAGAGGGATGAGGTCTGGTTAAGGCAGTTCGGTCGCTTATACGACGAACTAAGAGATTATAGGGGTCTGTAAGGGAGAAGCGTTTATGGGGAGCGCGGGCAGGATTTGCCGCGTTTCGTCCCACAGGAAGATAGTATTTGTGAAGTGATAGGAAGTTCTGGCCCTAACCGGCAGACTTTACTAGAAATAGTTGATGTTAATGGGGAGCACGAGCAAGATTCGTCGTGTTTCGTCCCGCAGGAGTTGGCTGTTGAAGCAGTAACGGAAAGTTCTGGCCCTGACCGGCAGACTTTACCGAAAGTTATAGTGTTAGAAGTGACCGACCCATCCGACGCAAAACTCCAGTTTAAACATTGCGAAAGTACTGAGGAGAAAGATTACGAGAATTTTAGTGATAGCCGGACACGATTGGTAGAAAAGCACGTAGATTACAGCGTATATGAGGTTAGAGCTGACGTTATACGGTCAGACGGTAGCAGAGTGGGTTGCACAGATCCAGAGGAAGTAATTTCAGATACTACTGGGCACATTCCGCCAGGTAGATTGGCAGATGAGATCAATCTGACCAAAGAGGAATCAACGAAGGTGACAATTGGTGAATCGATAGCAAAGCAACACTCACTAGTTGACGAGTTACAGGAAAAGGTTTCGGTATTGGAGGCGAAGCTACAGACTAAGCTTCATGACAGACGTGTTGAAATTAAAACTGTATGTGAACAGAGGCTGAAAAAGCCGCCAGATAAACCGCATTTAGGATCAAAGCCGGATGGTTTTTTCTGGAATGACCTGGATATAGACGAGGATTTATTGTGGGAAAATAAAGAAACAGTCGAGGACAAGTGTAGACAGATAGTAGTGTCTGTTAATATGCACGACCTACAACTAAACGTGTTAATTGACACCGGTGCAGAATTGAGTGCTGTATCTGGGAAAATATTTGAGTTACTGAAAGACAGACCTGGTATCGTAGTTATGCCAGTAACAGGAGTGAAAATTATCGGTGCTACTGGGAAGGCCAGTAAACCGGTCACAAAACAGATTTTTGTCGACTTCGAGATATGTGGGGCACGATTTGAGCAAGAGTTTGTCGTCGTGCCAGACTTAACTACGGAAGTAATTATCGGGTTAGATTGGCTATTAAAGTACCGTGCAGTGATTAATTGCAAAAGCAAAACTTTGACATGTACGTCACAAGATAAAACAATAGTAGTTAGCTTTGACGAGGCAGGAGACGGTGTGCATAGGCAATACCAGCCTATACACATTGTTAACTGGCCGAATGGTATTGATGTAGGTATGAATTTAAACTACTGTAATGTGAGGAATCTCGGCATTGACAATAGTGTAGAAACTGCATTGGAAAGTATTGTAGACGGTGTATCAAACGTAACACACGAACAAAGACGAGGCCTGTATGAAGTGATAATGAGGAATAAGAGTGTGTTTTCAGACAAACCGGGACTTGTGGAAGGGTATAAATGCAAGTTGCATGTAATTCCGCACGAACCATTCTTCGTGAGACCGTATGCTATACCGCTGTCCAAAAAGGAAGCAGTGCAACGGGAGATAGATAAGATGATCGAATGGGGAGTGATTGAAAGAAGTACGAGTCCATACAATAACGGTTTGGTCATTGTAGCAAAACGGGATGGTAGTGTGCGTATTGTGATTGACGCACGCACGTTGAATAGGGTCGTTCAACGTGAAACAGACAGACCAGAGAGTATGGAGGAGATTTTGCAACGTTTTCATGACGTTAAGTTCATGACTAGCCTCGATCTGACGGCTAGTTACTGGCAAATAGAACTCGAAGAAGAATCTAGGCCATACACTGCCTTCTTTTTTGCGGGCAGGTGTTATCAGTATAGAGTACTGCCGTTTGGACTTAATATATCTGTGTCCGTATTCATCAGGGCCCTAGATAAAGTGCTAGGATCGGCTTTGAGTTCAAGGTTAACTGTATATGTTGACGACCTATTGTTGGCCAATGCCACTTGGCATGACCATTGTGACCTGTTAGATGAAGTTTTTAGAGCATTGCGCCGTGGCGGAATGACTCTAAAGCTAAAGAAATGCGAATTTGTAAAGCAGGAACTGAAATTTTTAGGGCATGTAATTACCACTGCTGGTATTACGAAGGACCCAGAGAAACTAGAGGCAATAAGGAATTGTCCTCCACCCAAGTCTAGGAAACAGTTAAAAAGTTTTCTAGGGCTCACAGGATTTTACCGTAAATTCGTAAAAGGACAAGTGTTTAATGATGAAAATTTGAATAACCTCTTACGCAAAAATGTTCCGTTTGTGTGGACTGACGGGTGTCAGGCCGCTTTCGAGAAATTAAAAGACGAGTTGTTAAGATCTAACATACTATTTCATCCTGATTTATCGCTACCCTTCCATCTGGGAACGGATTCGTCGAATTACGGGGTGGGGGTAGAACTGTTCCAAGAAGTTGGTAAAGGAGAGGATAAGGAACACCGGACGATAGCGTTCGCGAGTCGAACTTTATCAAAAAGTGAGCGAAACTACACGATTTCTGAGAAAGAGTGTCTCGCTATCGTGTGGGGATTCAAGAAGTTCAAGGGTTACCTATGGGACCGTAAGGTGATTATTCATACGGACCATAAGGCGCTCACTTATCTGAAGGATTGTAAACTCCTTCACGAAAGACTGACTAGGTGGTCGCTGTATTTACAGCAATTTAACTATGACATCTGTTACGTAAAAGGGACCGACAATTGCGTTGCGGATGCGCTGTCGCGGTTGCCCGAGTCTAATCAAGATGTATTGAAAGAGGAGTCAGATGGAGTGGTCAAATTATACTATTTTAAAGAAGTTGAGGGACGCAAATTAATAGTGAACATCTGTAAGAATCTACGTCGTCATCAGAACGAGGATGGTTGTTTAAATATGGTGAAAACCCGATATGACGAAAGGAGTCCAGAAGGAGAGAAATTAAGGAAGTATTACAAGATATACGATTATATCTTGTACATACGTAAGGGTGAAGATAGTAATATTTGGCGGGTATGCTGGCCCACCAAATTCGTCACGGAAATAATAGACTACTACCATTTGGCGTATGGTCACTGTGGACCGAAGAAATGTACGGAAAAGCTGTATGAAGTAGTGCATTTTAACAACATGTTAAAACGCGTTACTGACAGAGTGAAAACTTGCGATTTATGTCAGAAGGTGAAGGTTACCAACTGTACGAGTCGTGGTCCTATGCAAAGTATAAGGCCTAACGACACCTTTGAATTACTGTGCGTGGACTTGTACGGACCTTTGCCCAAGTAATCAGGAAACTTTGCCTACATTTTAGTAGTGCTAGAAGCTTTTTCCAAGTTCATCAAGCTATACCCGATTAGGAAAGCTACAGCCAAAGCGGTCTATAGCAAGCTTGTGAACGATTATTTTGTTCATATTGGTAAGCCCAAGGCGATTCTATCAGACAATGGGGCACAATTTACTTCTAAGTTGTGGAATGAAGGCATGGAAAGTAATGGGGTCGAGGTGATCCATATTTCAGCTTATTGTCCGGCTGGGAATCCCGCTGAGAGGTATATGCGCGAGCTAGGCCGACTTTGCCGTACCTATTGCCATCACAACCATAGGGCATGGGGCAAACATGTAGCAGTATTTGAGAGAATTATGAACACCTTGAGACATGAATCTACGGGATTTTCTCCAGAGGAAATCCTGTTGGATGACAGAAGTAAAAGTTTAGTGGAAGAGATAATCAAATTCCCTCCACGGATTGACATTAGTATTGGTGTGAAAAAAGATCGTTTGCGAGAAGTAATGAAGCTAAAAGCTGATGCTCGCATACGTCGTCATGACGCTAAAGCGCGTTTTGCTAAGTTTGCAATCGGAGACTTAGTACTTGTAAAAGCTCATGAGAAATCGAGCGAGATAGACAATGAAATCTCTAAATTTAAGTTTGTTTATAATGGACCATATAAAGTCATTGGTATACCTCACACAAATGCTTATTGCTTAGAGTATCCAAGCTCTGGAAAACGATTAGGTATACGGAATATTGTAGACTTGAAATTGTACCAACCTAGGATTGATTAATACCACAGAATGGGTAATTTGTACAGTATGTAATATAGAGTGTAAGATTTAAGGATGTGCCATGTTGCGATGCTGTTGCCTGACCTAGAGGTCATTAAAGAACTTGTAATTAACAAATAATTAATTTTTGATTAGACGTTTTAACCAATTGAAAAATCCAAGCTGCTAGTTTAAGTTTTCAGCTGAGTCACAGTAGATTAAGGAATGTAAATATACTTTTGTAACTAGCTGTCAGATTTCATGAATGTGTGTTTTACTAGTCATTGCCGATGTACTTAGACGCTGTTTTAAGTTTCAGGCTAGTACATGCGTGTGATGATGGACAGTGTTGGGTTATCCACTGTGATAGTATTAAGGGACTCCTTGAGATTACTCGGGAGTGAGTTTTCCTAAAGAATTCAGTGAAACGGACGTTCTGGAAATGCCGCTACACAGGCGAGTGAGATCAAGCGTGCCGCACAGGCGGGCGCAACAATACTGGCAAGGTGGAGCCGCTGTCGGCTCTCGGGTCGCTGTCGACTCTTGTGCCGCTGTCGGCATTCTTTGTACTTGCGAGTACGGAAGGCGGAGTTGTTTTTCTTCCCGGACAGCTGATGTGAAAGAACTCTGCTGTCAATATTTATGTTTTTGTCGATCTACTGTATATTATTTTCTTGTTTAGCGTTAAGTGGACTCTCATGACGAGTTAATAATTATGAAAAGGTTATATAAAATGTGTATTCTATGTAATTAATAATTAATTTGCGTATTTTGATCTACCTGTTTTTATGACCATGTGCTCTAATTAATTTTGCAAATAGTATTCCATTTCTTATAGTGTTACGAATTTTAATGGTTTTGGAATAGCTAAACCATTTTCTATGCTTTCTATGAATTTTAATATGTCGTCAACCTGTTTTATTTTGTGCAAGATGACAGAGTGGAATAAGATTAGGACTGTCTCCACTCAATTTTTATGGTCTAAAAAATTGATTTATGCTTAATTAGACGAATGCTAAATTTTGATGATGTTTTGAGCATATGCATTTCCGCTGTTTATTTTTTGGGACATTTTCTGAGTCTGTTTAGGTTACACGAACATCCTCAGACAATGTGGGGCACGTGTAACGCCGGAAATGCATATCCTCCTATTTCCATCTGTTGTACTGTAAGTTTTTTCCTTAATTTGTTACCTGAATATATGACTTTTCTGTGCCTTTATATATTGTAATTGTTTTACTATTTGTATATATATATATATATATATATATATATATATATATATATATATATATGCATTTATGTCGGTGTATAATTGGTTTGTTTCGTAAATATTATTTGTATTTTTACGCTGGGTCTTGCCTAGGGAAAACTGCTATCGAACGATTACATCGATAGGTCGTGTGAAGAATCAAAGTGTGTAGGATCTTTGGCAGTGTTAACTCTGCCGCGTGGAGCGCGGGCAGGGCAGTCGGAGTCTGGCTGGAGTAGCGAGTGGAGCAGGTGTGTGGTGTGACGCTCCCGCGAGTTGCCGCGCTTTCG
Organism: Schistocerca nitens; assembly: GCF_023898315.1. NCBI lineage: Eukaryota > Metazoa > Arthropoda > Insecta > Orthoptera > Acrididae > Schistocerca > Schistocerca nitens. Next base: position 488,681,322 of record NC_064622.1, read on the forward strand.
GGGTTTAGCAGCATGTAATTGCGCTCGACTTGCGATGATAGTTTCTGACATGGTGTCGCGGACGGGAAGCATTAGCTGGCGCCCATCAAGAGCCCGTTTCGTCTGGTGACCGTGTTGAGAAGAACGCGCGCCAACATCCAGCTTCTGCAACAGCGACGGCCGACAATGAGTGACTGTCGCCACCTCCTCGATCGACGGCTTCAAACCTTCAATCAACTAACAAGGAAGACCAAAAGCACGTAAAGTTTCAGAACTGTATGGCAGACCTCAGCTTTTCACATTGTTCCATTTGCCTCGCAAAATTACAGCAACTTAGCATGAACCTTTGTTGCTCATTGTCCCAATTGCATTACCAAGCAGGGTCCCTTCCTTTTCCGAAATGAAACCGAGTGTCGTTGAAATTCAGACGCCAGCATTAAAGTACTATCATTGCATTTCATTACTTTAGTTTCAAAGTGCAGTTAAAGCATAGCTGGCTACAATAGTTAGATTACACAAGCACAAATTAAGAGTGCGAGTTTTGTTAACATATTTTAGCTTACCTGTGACTGCAGCTCAGCTTGGTACGTACTAAATTTTACTATTGTTAATTATTCAGAATCATTTAATTCAAGTTCAAAGTTAAATCTCTTGTTTCTAAATTGCGTAGAGTCAAGTTGCTTTTGAAATGATTGTTGAGGTAGTCCAAGGCTAACCGTATTCTGCTGGATTTCGATGTGCTTCAGAAAGAAAGCTCACTATTAACTTCAGTCACTAAATTAACTTTCGATTTTCCGGATTTATTAATTCTTTTGCTAAATTAAGTCAGAGTGTAGCGAAATTTATTACTTCTGACAAACTTTCAGTTTTCACACTACACGTGTCAACCTTCAGTTGCCACGCTTCTAGTGCTAATTATATGTGTAATAACCTTTCTTTTTCAGTTACTATAGTAATTGTCCTTAGGACAGGCGACCGTGATTTCCCCCAAATCTCAAATATCTAATTACCGCTAGTTAATTGTTGACGTAACGGCCGCACATTTACTTTCTTTATTAACTTTACCCCTTTTCAAAATTAATTTCCACCAGTTTCATTTGCATTTTTCCTTTCATTTAGATGTAACCCTTTCCTCCCTCTTTACCGACAGATTAACTTCGGTGACGATTGCTTTTCCAAAATTCCCATTAGGTACACGCGGTTTAATTTTTCACTGTCATTAAGGTCGATAAGTGAGGGGGAGGTTACAAATCTATTAACAGTTACGGCGTTCAGAGACACGGGCGTCGCCAGGAGTGCCTCAAGGAAGTGTGTTAGGACCGTCGATGTTCTCTATATACATAAATGATTTGTAGGACGGGGTGGACAGCGATCTGCGGTTGTTTGCTGATGATGCTGTGGCGTCAGTAAGCTGTCGAGGTTGAGTGATTGTAGGAAGATATAAGACGACAAATTTGTAGTTGGTGTGATGAATGGCAGCTGGCTCTAAATGTAGGAAAATGTAAGTTAATGTGGACGAGTGGGAAGAACAAACCTGTAATGTTCGGATACAGCACTAGCAGTGTGTTGCAGTCACGTTGTTTAGATATCTGGCCGTAATGTTTCAAAGCGATATGAAATGGGACGAGCATGTGAGGATTCTGGTAGGGAAGGCGAATAGTCGACTTCGGTTTACTGGGAGAATTTTAACAAAGTGTGGTCTATTCCTGAATACTGCTCCAGTGTTTGGGATCCGTACCAGGTCGGATTAAACGCAGAGACATCGAAGACAGTTCAGAGGCCGTCTGGTAGATTTGTTACCAGTGGGTTGGACTAATATTCAAGTATTACGGAGATGCTTCGGGAACTCAAACGGGAATCCCTGGAGGAAAGGCGACGTTCTTTTCGAAGAACACTATTGAGAAATATTAGAGAATCGGCTTTTGAAGCTGACTGCCGAACGATTCTACTTCCAACAACAGCCGGCCGAAGTGGCCGTGCGGTTGAAGGCGCTGCAGTCTGTAGCCGCAAGACCGCTACGGTCGCAGGTTCGAATCCTGCCTCGGGCATGGATGTTTGTGATGTCCTTAGGTTAGTTAGGTTTAACTAGTTCTAAGTTCTAGGGGACTAATGACCTCAGCAGTTGAGTCCCATAGTCCTCAGAGCCATTTGAACCATCCAACAACATACGTCACGCGTAAGGACCACGAAGATAAGATACGAGAAACTAGAGCTCATATGGAGGCATACAGTCGTTTTTCCCTCGTTCTGTCTGTGAGTGGAACAGTGAACAGTAATGGTACAGCGTAGCCTTCGTCACGCACCGCACGCTGGCTTGCGGAGTGTCTTGTAGACTACTTTTGAAACAATAACCAAGTTACTTACTTTTTCTCATCTGTTTCGTTTTCATTTGGTTGCCCCTTCTACATCGATACTCCGCGGCGACTTCATGGTGCGTGGCGAAGGGTACTTTGTGCAACAATGTCACTTCGTCTCTTCCTTGTTCTAGCAGCAACTGTTCCGTGAGAAGATGGATGGTCTGTAATTCTGTCTTGACGGCCTCTTCGCGAACTATACGTAGGAGGAACAACGTTCGTTGTTTCTCCTGGGAACGTAAGATCTCGGAATTTTAACACTACACCACATCGTGATGCAAAACGACTCCCTTTTAGTCTCTACCAGTTGCCTTGGCTGAGAATCTCCTTGACGATTTCGCGCTGGTTCTTTGAATTATTTGGTAATCATTAAACGGTCACTTTTAGAACTGGTGTTGCAATTATTTTGTATTAATTAACCGATCACTTCTAGACTGAGTACGTCACCTTCAGCAGAGGGACAAATTATAGGAAAATTCTGTTTTTATAAAACATTTAAAAGCATCAAAGTTAATGTTCTTTCATCCTGCATCGTGTAAGTTTCTCCCAGAGGATAGAAGTCAACGTAAGTGTATCTGGAAGTTCATGGTGCCTAAAAGGCGCGAAGATACCGTGCGGAATTATTCCATTCAGAAACTGGATATTGTCAAGCTGTGTTCAGACCAAATGTCTTTTAGTGAAATTTGAAGGAAAGCTGTTTGTTTATAATCTTAACGCATCAATGTTCCTTTGTTGTATATTCAATGTTTAATGTTTTTATTTGGGGTTAAGTATTCAGTAACTGTCCTTAAGAATTAAACATGTAACAAACCACCTTTTCAAAATTTTGTATTTACTAATGATAACACTACTTGTACAGTTGGTAGTCAGTCAGAGTTTGTTCTAGGCGCTCAGTCCGGAACCGCGCGACTGCTACGGTCGCAGGTTCGAATCCTGCCTCGGGCATGGATGTTTGTAATGTCCTTAGGTTAGTTAGGTTTACGTAGTTCTAAGTTCTAGGGTACTGATGACCACAGATGTTAAGTCCCATAGTGCTCAGAGTCAGTCAGAGTTTCACTGAAAATAAAAAATATGTTTTGAAAGAAATGTTAATTTTTGGTCGACAAATCCATCAGCACGTCCCACTTCGTAATTAACCTGCGCCACCTAAACGACACTTCAAAGAGCACATAATCAGAGGATTTCACAAACGAATTCAATTCACTAGCAGTCTTGCTGCTGTACGGCCGTTTATAGGCCTCCATATGGTTGGCACTGCTACGGAGAACTAGGTTCGTTGCGACAGGTAGGTGGCATTGCCTGGGTACTTGAAGTTGTTGACGTCACTCGCCTGCTGGAAGAAAACTGCAAATCTTGTGGTCTTGGTGGTGTTGAATCAACACGCTCTCTATCACCGTTCAATACAATTAAATATTGTTTGTGTATTGTACCATCCACGATATTGAGATTATCCTGTCAACTTATCTTCACTCAAAGCTAATGCTAAGGCTGTACAGTTTGTATTACTGCCCATCGTATAATGGATTTTGACTAAAGCCATAATAAATCAGTTGAAAAGAATAATATTTGCCCAAGGAATATTTTAAATGTGTATTCGTTTGACGTGCCTTAGAGGTTGGAAGGGAGGTTGTGTTAGGCAGAGAGGCATATGATTTTATTATGAGCGTAATACTGTTAACTCTTGTATGAACCTATATTCATGCAAGTATGACTTTTCTAACGGAATAATATACATTTTTGAAAGCGTCCGAAAGTTCTTGGAAAGCGAGAAGAGAGAGTTCTTAAGAGGGTAGAGAATTCACCACAATACCATCGATAAGAGGTTTTGCTTTGGTCATTAACAAACTCTATTACCGTAGCTTGCTCCTACATTTTGTTAGTGTATTTTGACTTTTTCGTATCATCAGTTTCACCATTCAGGTGCCGAACTGCACAGCGGACAGGTCTCGCAGCACTCTCAGTTTTGGTGCTGACGTGTAAAACAACCACGTTTACTCGACACGGATGAGACTGCCAGTGAGGGAGTAAAGCGCCAGGGGCGCTGCAGTAGACTCACTGCTCTCGAGCACTCAATTCAGACAAGAATGTCGATCGTGTAAAGGTGTGCATCGACCCTAACCTCCAGATATTGTGTGTTGAGTTACCGTATCCATTTTCAAAAAGTATTTTATGCATACGCATTTGTGCAAACAGGAGCCGTGCGCTGTTAAGGTTTATAATTTTTTCACAAATGTTCGATTACTCAGTTGGTGCAAAATCACAGAAAACAGTAAGAACCGTGAAATACGTAAGAGAAACGCCTGTGGCGACCTAAAGTGCTTGGACCATATGAAACAGACGCTAGAAAAATCAGTTGGCAGGCTGGGATTCATTCGGGGAATCTTAAGGAAATGTAATTCATTCACGACAGGAATTCGCTTGCAGAAAAGTTGAAAGACCTATTCTTGAGCGTCAGGCACCAGTCTGGGACAGTTTTAAGGTTGGATTAATGAAAGGGATAGAGACGATCACGTTTAGTCACAGGATCGTTGAAGCGACAGGAGAACATTACGGCTGGCCGATGTGGCCGAGCGGTTCTAGGCGCTACAGTCTGGAACCTCGCTACCGCTACGGTCGCAGGTTCGAATCCTGCCTCGGGCATGGACGCGTGTGAAGTCCTTAGGTTAGTTAGGTTCAACTAGTTCTAAGTTCTAGGGGACTGATGGCCTCAGAAGTTAAGTCCCATAGTGCTCAGAGCCATTTGAACCATTTTTTCACAAATATATTTTCGTGGAAGAGTTACGTGATCAAGCTTGGTGAAACTGTGGTTCACTGACCGCAGGGGCCACGTGGTCACTTAGTTGGCGCTTGAGTTTAAGGCAACACCGAGCTCTCCGCCGCACTTTTTAACCCCCGACGCAAACAGAGGCGTGTTATATAAGTTTAACACGTGTATCTGCGTATCTGCCTGTGACATTGTAGCGTCCAAATGAAAGGTCCGATAATCGGGACGGTTCTTAGGTGTCCCATAAAGTTTATTCAGCAGCTTAAGTTTTATCAGCTAAATTAATTAAAAATGTGTTCCGTCAGCATTCTCTCTTGATATACGCTGGGTAATATATAAGAGCTACATCAAGTTACGTAGTACCACATTATACAGCTGAAAAGATATAAATGAAAATCTGCGAGAACATATGTTTATCCTTCACAGTTGTCCAACAACGATGGTTTTTGTCTTTTAAAGTCACCCGTTTCAGCACCTACAAAGCAGAAAAAGGATGATCGTGACTCAACTGTAAAAGATAAGCTCTCGCCAACTTTTTTGCAGTTCTTTTTGAGGTCTACAATTCAGTACTAAATCAAATGATTTTGCTCTGATAGTTTGGGCAGCTTATTGCAAGGGGGCGCAGTGGCAGCCCACTTTCTTCAGACTTCATTTAGAATTGTTGTCACTGCTTACTGCTTATGGTAGCTAAATTAGTTGAATATACAGGGTGTTCCCTTAAGAGGGTGCAAAAATGTAACAGGACCAAGAGGATGCCCCACTGAACAATTTGAGGTAGGGAATCTGAGGGCGGAGAAGCCGGCTTAGGGAGATAATAGGAATAAAAATACATTATTGTGTACTTCATTATCTACATTAGTCCAGTTAACTGCAAATACCCTCATTGCCACAATGAAGATACCATTTGCTCTCTATCTTACAAAATGTGCTGAAACTGACGGCCGTCAATCTCAGTGCAAGCATGACATCAGCGAACAAAATTCTGACACACCCTGACAAATATCTCTGGTGGGTTTCGAATCACATGACAGGCAAGGTAGCTACAATTCTGGCAACCATCTGCGTATCCACTGGAGTCTCAACACAAGTTACTTTTGATGTCCCTATAGGAAGTAATCAAGTGGATTCTGGCCAGGTGATCTCGCAGGCCGTGGAACAGGATCTCCCCTTCCAATCGAGCGACCAGGAAATGACAGCACTGAGATGGTTGCGGGCGCCCACACTGAAGTGAAGAGCTGCGACGTCATGTTGTATTCGCATCCTCTCACCAACAGCCAAGGGTTCGTTCACCGACAACTCAGGTAGAATTCTTTGCACGAACGTCGAGTACAGGAGGCCATTCAGACGGCCCACTGCATCGACTTCCTAGTAATCAGACTCGTCCTCCTTGTTCCTCGCACAAAATAAAGATTGTACATGTAAATAAACAGCACAGTACGAGTAAACTTGTACGGATGTTAGTTGTAAATAAGCTGGAAGACAGTGGTGCTAGACAAAGAGGTAGACAGATTTACTTCCATGTCTCCTTAAGCTGGCTTCTCCGACCCCAGGTTCCGTACCTCAGATTGTTCAGTGGAACATCCTCTATGTACTGTTACATTTTTGCACGCTCTTACGGAAACACCACGTATACTAAACATAGTCAATGAATATATGTCTGAATTAAAAACAGGAACATGTAAATCGCATAAGTGAAGAAGATCTCGATTCGGAATTTCGCGTTCGTCCAGCAAAGCATCTGTGTGAATGTGCGATTAGAGAGGTGATCGTAGTTGTCTACTAGTAAAATATGAAGTTTACAAAGCATGAAATAAAACTTAAATTTAAAAAAAAGGAGACACAAAAACCCTAACAAGTAAAAAATATGCATTACCCTCTAAGTTTAATATGAGTAGTGATATTTTGATCCAAGCATCATCGCGTTGGAAAACCTCTAACAAGGGAACCTCCCCATCGCACCCCCCTCAGATTTAGTTATAAGTTGGCATAGTGGATAGGCCTTGAAAAACAGAACACAGATCAATCGAGAAAACAGGAAGAAGTTGTGTGGAAGTATGAAAAAATAAGCAAAATATACAAACTGAGTAGTCCATGCGCAAGATAGGCAACATCAAGGAAAGTGTGAGCTAAGGAGTGCCGTGGTCCCGTGGTTAGCGTAAGCGGCTGCGGATCGAGAGGTCCTTGGTTCAAGTCCTCCCTCGAGTGAGAAATTTATTTTTTTATCTTCGCAAAGTTATGATCTGTCCGTTCGTTCATTGACGTCTCTATTCACTGTAATAAGTTTGTGTTTTGCGACCGCACCGCAAAACCGTGCGATTAGTAGACGAAAGGACGTGCCTCTCCAATGGGAACTGAAAACATTTGATCGCAAGGTCATAGGTCAACCGATTCCTCCACAGGGAAACACATCTGATATGTTCTATACGACACTGGTGACGGCATGTGCGTAACATGACAGGAATATGTTGTTGACCCACCTAACTTGTACACTTGGCGAATGGGTAAAAAGATTCTTCTACCTTGCCCGATTTAGGTTTTCTTGTGGATGTGATAATCACTCCCAGAAAAGGGAAGAAAACATAACGGACGGACAGATAATAATTGTCTGAAAATAAAAAATTAAACTTTTCACTCGAGGGAAGACTTGAACTAAGGACCTCTCGTTCCGCAGCCGCTCACGCTAACCACGGGACCACGGCGCTCCTTAGCTCACACTCTCCTTGAAGTTGCCTATCTTGGGCATGGACTACTCAGTTTGCACATTTTGCTTATTTTTTTCATAGTTCCACACAACTTCTTCCTGTTTTCTCGATTGATCTGTGTTCCGTTTTTCTAGGCCTATCCACTGTGCCAACTTATAACTAAATCTTAGGGGGGTGCGATGGGGATGTTCCCTTGTAAGTAAATAAAATAAAAACCGAGCGAGGTGGCGCAGTGGTTAGACACTGGACTCGCATTCGGGAGGACGACGGTTCAATCCCGCGTCCGGCCATCCTGATTTAGGTTTTCCGTGATTTCCCTAAATCACTCCAGGCAAATTCCGGGATGGTTCCTCTGAAAGGGCACGGCCGAATTCCTTCCCTAATCCGATGAGACCGATGACCTCGCTGTCTGGTCTCCTTCCCCGAAACCAACCAACCAACCAAATAAAATAAAAACATCCGAAAATGATAAAGTATGAAACATGAATACAAGTAAGCTACCGAAACAACGTACGTAAGTACTAAAATAACAATATAAAATCGTTGAGTCTAAGTCTTAATTAATTTACTCCGAAAAATTCGCAATATAGACACAACCGTCAATAACGTCTGTTCCTCATGCACTGCCCATTACAGATGGGAAAAACCGTTCCATTAAAACCGATACCTTGTAGTTTAGTTCTGAATAACTGGGATTTTTCGGTATCTGTTTGGTCTCGGTTCTCACAGTTTTCTTTTCATTTTTACTAATTACAGGGTAAAAGACTGGCATAATAGTCGGCTATAGAAGCAGTGCTATATTTTTTTGGTTTAAAATAAAGCTTTTTTGAAAGCGAGTAATGTTTAATCACAAAATTTCCATTGCGCTGAGATACTGATTATAGAAATTGAGAAAAGCGATCAGCACTATTATAATAACAATGCTAACAGTTAGAAACTAGCAACAGACGTGACACACGAATCGCTACAGGATTGCAGCTACAATCATGTACCTATATAAGTCTGCAGGCTTTCGTGGCCGTTGTCACAGAAGCTAAAATTTTCTGGGTTATTAGGCTGCGTCATGTTTCTTCTAATATGTTCGACGTTTCGACCCCTCTGCTGGGATCTTCCTCAGGATCTTTTGGTGTCCACTACTGCTAGAACACTGTCAGAGACGAGTGTCGCGTCCACTTGTAAAGGGGGAATTTTCTGGCGTTTGTGCTCGAGAAGTGATAGTACTGGTTAAAACACATTTGGCTACCTTTGGTGGGCCATAGTCATAGGCTAATACAGAAGAAGGGCCGTTGGTAGCTCATCCCCTGTGGATACCATTGCCGGTCATCGTCATTGGATACAAAGGCACTGTTCCACACTTATGCTGGAAAAGGGTTATTGGTTGAAATGCCTGCTACCGCTATTGGTTGGTCGTCATCAGTGGCTAGATTCGAAACGGATCCTGAGGAAGATCCGAGCAGAGGGGTCGAAACGTCGAACATTTTAGAAGAAACATGACGCGGCCTAATAACCCAGAAGATTTTAGCTTCAATCATGTACCTGTTGCCGAGTGGCGTGACCCAAAGGTGTATGCGGGAGTTTATTGCTTCCGTCCTCTGTCGCGAATTTACTGTCGTACAAGGCAAAATACGTCCGACCTGTCCGCTTTTTATTAGGCTTTTTAGCGATGAAGTAGAGAACGCACAGCTAAGGCCCGTTTCACGCTAATGACGTAAAGGTCGGGATTAAATATAAGGAGGAATAGGGAGATATACCGCAAGGGTATACATACATACCAATTATTGGTTCAAATGGCTCTGAGCACTATGGGACTTAACTACTGAGGTCATCAGTCCCCTAGAACTTAGAACTACTTAAACCTAACTAACCTAAGGACATCACACACATCCATGCCCGAGGCAGGATTCGAATCCGCGACCGTAGCGGTCACGCGGTTCCAAACTGACGCGCGTAGAACCGCACGGCCACACCGGCCGGCATACCAATTATTCAAATTGATAGAATATTACATTGCAATTCCAGGCCATAACGCCAATGTCGAAAGAGTGTTCTCTTTCACACGCAATGGACAAAGAACGCAAAAAAATTGCAAACCTTCATAATGACGAAGAAGATGCTATTGTGTAATTTAAAATTATCTTGTCAACGCTCCGTTTGCTTTACAACATTAAAAATGGGAGAAGGCACAATAAACTTGTGACATCATATAAGGGGAAAACACAATGTTTCTTGGAAGAGAAGGTAAACTTCATCGATATACGGGCTACGAACTTGGAATAATAACTGAAACCATAATCCTCGATTGTTTCTGGGTGGCAAATTCATAACCTCAAAAAGTGACGGAACAGATAAGTCATCATCCTGTGACCTTTAGCTGTCGCTGTCGCTGCATTCTCTTGCTTCACCTCCACCATCTTCGCTGCAGACACTGAGACCGATTTCTACCATAGCCTAAACCCCTATATCGATCGCGACCTCCTATTTCTTCACCTACATTTTGAAACTTTCAGTCTTTGTTCCAAGTCTACGTTTATTGCTGGAAGTAACAGCAATAAAAATGCCGTACACTGGAGCTGCTTTCGGACTGGTGGGGTAAGTTAGGACAGTGACACTTCAGAGCTGTATTAAATCTCCTGCGGCCGCAACCTGCGAGGTACCATATTGCTTCTGAGGTCTCTACCAGCTCTGATCTTCGCTGCCATCTACTGGCCATTTCCAAAATTTCCACGTACCAGCTGTGCTAGGCAGTAGCCATTTTCTTATTCGTGCCAGTGTCAACAAGTGATAAGTGTGCTGCAAACTTTCACATACGAAAGCGGAACTACGCTACATTTGGACCACAAAAGACAGGTAAATATGAAAAACAGTAAATGCTTTAACTAACACTTCTGTGAGTATGGAATAAAACATCCTATAATTAGTAACTGGTTTTGCTGATTTTGTCAATAATGAGATTTTCAGGGGCAACTTTGGGACTGTCCTCACAGATACGCTGAAATTAATTTTGATTATCTCTTTTGTTTTAGGAACGGTCAAAGTGTGGTACGGAAATATAGACGGGCTCTGGGGTCGAGGGAATACGGAAATTATACGGAGGAAAATCTCAAAGAGGCTATCAATGTAATTAAAACGAAAACCCTGATATACCGGATCGCGTCTCAAAATGTATGGAATCCCAAAGAACACACTTCTACTACAAGTTAAAGAAAGCATGGGGGAACAATTCGCAGGCATTGTGTACTTACAGAGTCAAAAGAGGAACGGCTGTTTCCCATGCAATAACTTTATCAAGTTCTGGATTCCCATGCAGACATTCGAGCTCCAATGTACGGTAAAAGCGTGCCTTGACGGATTCGGTAGGTAGGAAGCCGAATTTAAAAACGACTTCCCTGGAATAATCTGGGCGCACAATGCTATTTTGACTCACAAGGCGGCGATAAACATCACGTATGCAAGAGCTGCAAACGACGAAGAAATCGTGAATGCATTCTTTGACAATTTAAAGACAGAGATAGAAGGTCTTCCTCGTGAGAATGTGTCGAATTACAACGAAAGCAATGTAACTGATGATCCGGGGTGTTCGAAAATAATTACTAAAAGGGGAACAAAGTACGGTAATTACGAGGGTCACTCCAAAAGGAATGCACATCTTTTTTTTAAAAATGTGTGAAAATTTTACGGTGTGTAGATACATCCTTCCCGCTTGTTTTCAAGCTTATTTCAACCTGTTCCCGTGAGTGGCGCCGTCACAGCACGTCTTCAAGATGGCTGCTACACTTGACATCCGTCAGAAGAAACGTGCTGTCATAGAATTCCTGTGCTGTGAAAACGAGACAGTAGGAAACATCCACAAGAGGCTGAAAAAGGTGTATGGAGATGCTGCTGTCGATCGCAGTACAGTTAGTCGGTGGGCAAGCAGGTTACGTGATGAAAGCGGGCACGGCAATATTGAGGACTGTCCTCGCAGCGGCAGGCCTCTTACTGCACACACTCCAGACAATGTGCAGAGAGTTAACGAATTGGTGACTGCTGACAGACGTATCACAGGCAACGAATTGTCACACTACATTGGGATAGGGGAAGGAAGTGTTTGCAGAATACTGAAAGTGTTGGCGTCAAAAAAGGTTTGTGCCAGGCGGGTTCCCAGGATGTTGACAGTGGCTCAGAAAGTAACAAGAAAAACGGTGTGCAGCGAACTTTTGTAACACTACGAGAATGGTGGAGTACGAGAATGGTGGAGATGAATTTCTTGGAAGAATTGTGACAGGTGACGAAACATGGCTCCATCATTTTTCACCAGAGACGAAGAAGCAATCAATGGAGTGGCATCATGCAAATTCACCCAAGAAAAAAAAAAATTCAAAACCACGCCTTCTGCTGGAAAAGTTATGGCTACGGTGTTTTTCGATTCCGAAGGACTCCTGCTTGTGGACATCATGCCAAGTGGATCCACCATAAATTCTGATGCATATGTGACGACACTGAATAAACTTCAAGCTCGACTGAGTCGTTTTCGACCACATCGGCAGAAGCAGGATGTTTTGGTGTTGCACGACAATGCACGGCCACATGCCAGTCAAAAAACCGTGGAAGCCATCCCAAAACTCGGATGGGCAACACTGAAACACCCGCCTTACAGTCCTGACCCTGCTCCATGTGACAATCATCTCTTTGGGAAACTGAAAGATTCTCTTCGTGGAACAAGGTTCGAAGATGATTACTCCCTTGTGCACGCTGCCAAACAGTGGCTCCAGCAGGTTGGTCCAGAATTTTACCGTGGCGGTACACAGGCGCTGGTTCCAAGATGGCGTAAAGCAGTTGAGAGGGATGGAAATTATGTGGAGAAATGAAAATATTGAAACTTCCTGGCAGATTAAAACTGTGTGCCCGACCGAGACTCGAACTCGGGATCTTTGCCTTTCGCGGGCAAGTGCTCTACCAACTGAGCTACCGAAGCACGACTCACACCCGGTACTCACAGCTTTACTTCTGCCAGTATCTCGTCTCCTAGGTTCGCAGTAGAGCTTCTGTAAAGTTTGGAAGGTAGGAGACGAGATACTGGCAGAAGTACAGCTGTGAGTACCGGGCGTGAGTCGTGCTTCGGTAGCTCAGTTGGTAGAGCACATGCCCGCGAAAGGCCAAGGTCCCGAGTTCGAGTCTCGGTCGGGCACACAGTTTTAATCTGCCAGAAAGTTTCATATCAGCGCACACTCCGCTGCAGAGTGAAAATCTCATTCTGGAATGAAAATATTGTTCCTAAAGGATGTATCTACACACTATAAAACTTTCAAACATGTAGAATGAAAAATGGATTTAAAAAAAATAGTGTGCATTTCTTTTGGAGTGACCCTCGTATAACTTCATTAGCTGTTTTGAGTCGTGGATTCGGGACGCGCAGGAGTGGAAGAGATGATGGTAAACAGAAGACGGTAATACCCAACAACAACGGAAGTATGATCTTCTAGAAAGGATAGCTACTGTTAACTTATTTTTTTAATTTTCTTACCGGCTCCCCGACGCGACGACGCTTGGATCAAAATATTGCTACTTACATTAAAATTAAAGGGGCAATATATTAGTTTTTGGAGTTTTTTGTGTCTCTTTTGAAATTTTTAATTTAAATTTTATTCACGATTAATACTGGCTATTGCTATCCAACACACGGTGTCCAACGGTTGCACTCCCTTGCCCTCCTCCACTTGCTGCGTCAGGTGAGAGACGGGATCGTCCACGGAGCAGCCAGCCTGTGCAGCGGCAGGCGCACAACACCCGTAGTTTCCAGCCGAGCGCCTGGCCTCCAGCACGCAGCTGACCTACTCCGGACCCCGGTAACCAGCAACCAGTAACCAGTTCACGGCTCCGTGACGTCACACCGGCCAGATGACCGGCCGGCTTGCAGGCGGCAGCCCGAAGGCGAAGGCCAACCGCAGTAACGTTGATCTGCTCCTATACTAACATAAAAAGAGGAAACGTTCTTCACCGATTTACTTCAAACTTTTATACGTTATTCTAATAAACATTCTGACTTTAAACGGCAAGTTCTGAAGGAACCAATTTACAGGCACTTTTTGTTTATGTGATTCTGCTGGAATTTCTTATCGCTCTCGCAGTATAGACATGTCCCAATAATAATAATAACAATAATAATAATAATGATAATAATAACAGTCTACTAAGATTCCTTATCACCGTAAAAATTCTATGGCAATGGCAGTTATGGAAGTAATTAAGCCAATATACCACGTGTACCGGTATGAAATGAGCGTTAAGATACAAATGTGTCGATATGGAACATTTGTTGTGAACAAGCCTTAATTTGTTTTTTGTTTGGTTGGTATGACATATGTCAAAGATATTTAGTATACATCAAGTCATGGAACAAACTGTTGTGTTGGCAGAAGAGCCAACACCGTGTTACTAGAAGAGGCCGAAATGCACGCGTTTTAGCTCACGCGAATGAAGAGCTTAAGACTGAGGTCTGGATGTGTTACAAAGCGCACGATAATTCGAAATCTGCTGTTATTGTGAGCTGTTTGTGTAGTACTGAATTTGTTAAACAAAATTTTGGAAAAAAATGGGCAGTTCCGTCTCTCAGTGAAATATTTACTTAAAAGTGTCTCAAAGAGCGACGTCAGGCAGCATTTCATAAAATGTATGATTATAAGAGTACATAGGTTAGTTCTGACGACAAGACGAGAAGCCACAATGCTAATGGAGAAGAATTTCCTTTTAGTATCTCCAGGATTCTTCCAGGTATACAACCTTCTTTTATGATTCTTGAACCAAGTGTTAGCTATGATTAAGTTATGCTCTGTGCAAAATTCTACAAGGCGGCTTCCTCTTTCATTTCTTCCCCCCAATCCATATTCACCTACTATGTTTCCTTCTCTCCCTTTTCCTACTGACGAATTCCAGTCACCCATGACTATTAAATTTTCGTCTCCCTTCACTACCTGAATAATTTCTTTTATCTCGTCATAGATTTCATCAATTTCTTCATCATCTGCAGAGCTAGTTGGCATATAAACTTGTACTACTGTAGTAGGCATGGGCTTTGTGTCTATCTTGGCCACAATAATGCGTTCACTATGCTGTTTGTAGTAGCTAACCCGCACTCCTATTTTTTTTATTCATTATTAAACCTACTCCTGCATTACCCCTATTTGATTTTGTATTTATAACCCTGTATTCACCTGACCAAAAGTCTTGTTCCTCCTGCCAATTTTTGCAAAAACAGACATAATGTCTGGTAGGATAGCCACAATCAGTGATTTTACAATGTTAATCCGTCTTTATTGCAAAATGTTTATTCATATGACCGGTTTCGGTTCCTCTAGAACTATCCTCAGATCTGATATTTCGGTTACAGGAGTAACCCGTCCAAATACAGCAACTTTCACATGCTGCGTCACATAAAATAACTGCGAAATATCAGATCTGAAGATGGTTCTAGAGGAACCGAAACCGGTCTATGAATAAACATTTTGCAATCAAGACGGATTAAAAGTTACACTGTAATATGCCAATGGAACGTTTTCGTGACCAGCAACTAGCCTACTATCAGAGGTCCTCTGAAATATCGAGACCAGCTCACGAGGTTAGGGCATTATTTTCTGTAGGCCTTGTTTTCTTCCCAAAAGCGTATTTTTTTTTTTAAATTTTTGAGTCATCAGTCTGCTGACTGGTTTGATGAGCCCCGCTACGAATTCCTCTCCTCTGCCAACCTTTTCATCACAGAGTAGCACTTGCAACCTACATCCTCAATTATTTGCTGGATGTATTCCAATCACTGTCTTCCTCTACAGTTTTGTTTCCCTCTGCAGCTCCCTCTGTTACCATGGAAGTCATTCATTCCCTGATGTGTTAACAGATGCCCTATCATCCTGTCCTTTCTCCTTGTGTTTTCCATATATTCCATTCCTCTCCGATTCTGCGCGGAACCTCCTCATTCCTTACCCTATCAGTCCACCTACTTCTCAACATTCGTCTGTCGCACCACACCTCAAATGCTTCGATTTCCTTCTGTTCCGTTTTCCCACGGTCCATTTTTCACTACCACACAATGCTGCACTCTAAACGTATATTCTCAGGAATTTCTTCCTCGAATTAAGGCCTACGTTTGAGCGCAGTAGACTTCTCTTGGCCAGGAATGGCCCTTCTGCAGTGCTAGTCTGCTTTTGACGTCCTCCTTGCTCCGTTCGTCACTGATTATTTTGCTGCCTCGGTAGCAGAATTCCTTAACTTTATCTACTTTGTGGCAATCAATCCTCATGTTAAGTTTCTCCCTATTATCATTTCTGCTACTTCTCATTACTTTCGTCTATCTTCGATTTACTCTGAGTCCATATTTTGTATATTCATTAGACTGTTCATTCCATTCAGCAGATCATGTACTTCTTCTTCACTCCTACTGAGGGTAGCAGCGATTCTTATCATTGGTATCTTCTCACCTTTAATTTTAATCCCGTTCCTGAACCTCTCATTTAATTGCATAATTGCTTCTTCGATGTAAAGATTGAGCAGTAGGGGTGAAAGACTACATCCCTGTCTTCCACAATTTTTATTCCGAGCAATTCGTTCTTGGTCTTCCACTCTTATTATTTCCTCCTGGCTCTTGTACATATTGTATGTGACCCGTCTTTCCCTATAACTTACCCCTATTTTTCTCAGAATTTCGAACATCTTGAACCATTTTATATTGTCGACCGGTTTTTACAGGTCGACAAATCCTATGCACGTGTCTTTATTTTTCTGTTGCCTTCCTTCCATTATCAACCGCAACTTAAAATTCCCTCTCTGGTGCCTTTAACTTTCCTAAAGCCAAACTGATCGTCATCTAACACATCCTCAATTTTCTTTTCCATTCTTCTGTACGTTATTATTGTCAGCAACTTGGATGCATGAGCTGTTAAAGCTCATTCTGCGATAATTCACGCACTTGACGCATCTTACAGTCTTCGGAATTATGTGGATGATATTTTTTTCGAAAGTCAGACTCATATATTTTACACACTAACGTGAACAGTCGTTTTGTTGCCACTTCCCCCAAGGATTTTAGAAATTCTGATGGACTGTTATCATATTTCCTGCCTTATTTGATCTTTTAAATTCTGAATCTAACATTGGATCCCCATCGCTTCTAAATCGGATACTGTTTCTTCTTCCACCACATCAGACAGATCTTCCTCTACATAGAGACCTTCAATGTACTCTTTCTACCTATCCGCTCTCTTTCTGCATTGTGGTATTCCTGTTGCACTCTTAATGTTACCATACTTGCTTTTAATTTCATCGAAGGTTGTTTTGACTATACTATGTGCTGAGTCAGTCCTTCTGACAATTATTTCTTTTTCGATTTCTTCACATTTTTCATGCAGCCATTTAGTCTTAGTTTCCCCGCACTTACAATTTATTTTATTTCTCAGTGACTAGTATTTCTGTATTCCTGTTTTT
This sequence comes from Schistocerca nitens, assembly GCF_023898315.1. NCBI lineage: Eukaryota > Metazoa > Arthropoda > Insecta > Orthoptera > Acrididae > Schistocerca > Schistocerca nitens. The sequence continues at coordinate 488,698,571 of NC_064622.1, forward strand.
CCTTATCATTTTTGTACTTCCTTCTTTTATCGATTAACTGAAATATTTCTTCTCTTACCCACGGTTTCTTCGGAGTTACCTTTTGTGTACCTTTATTTTTCTTTCCAACTTCTGTGACTGCCCTTCTTAGAGATGTCCATTCTTCTTCAACTGTACTGCCTACTGAGCTATTCCTTATGGCCTTAGAGAACTTCAAGTGTATCTCGTCATTCCTTAGTATCCCACTTCTTTGCGTATTGATTCTTCCTGACAAGGGAACCTCCCCATCGCACCCCCCTCAGATTTAGTTATAAGTTGCCACAGTGGATAGACCTTGAAAAACTGAACACAGATCAATCGAGAAAACAGGAAGAAGTTGTGTGGAACTATGAAAAAATAAGCAAAATATACAAACTGAGTAGTCCATGCGCAAGATAGGCAACATCAAGGAGCTACAGAACACAGCAGCGCTGTGGTCCCGTGGTTAGCGTGAGCAGCTGCGGAACAAGAGGTTCTTGGTTCAAGTCTTCCTTCGAGGAAAAAGTTTAATTTTTTATTTTCAGTCAATTATCAAAGTTCAGGCACTAACACATAATTAACTTCGCTCTCCAAAATTCCAGGACATGTTCAGATTTGCTTGGACATATGCAGGTTTTGACGGTATACACACGGAAAAATTTGAAAACGTAAAAAAACATATGTTTTGACAGAGCACAGCGAAAAGTGTGCGAGTGTGAGACTTTTGGATTCATTTGTTGCAGTTTATGTGACAAACTCTTATGTTTTCATCACTTTTTTGGGAGTAATTATCACATCCACAAGAAAACCTAAATCGGGCAAGGTAGAAGAATCTTTTTACCCATTCGCCAAGTGTACAAGTTAGGTGGGTCGACAACATATTCCTGTCATGTGACGCACATGCCGTCACCAGTGTAGTATCGAGTATATCAGACGTGTTTTCCTGTGGAGGAATCGGTTGACCTATGACCTTGCGATCAAAAAGTTTCGGTTCCCATTGGAGAGGCACGTCCTTTCGTCTACTAATCGCACGGTTTTGCGGTGCGGCCGCAAAACACAGACACTAAACTTATTACAGTGAACAGAGACGTGAATGAACGAATGGATAGATCATAACTTTGCTAAAATAAAGAAAAATTTTTCGCTTGAGGCGAGACTTGAACCGGGGACCTTCCGTTCCGGAGCTGCTCACGCTAACCACGGGACCACGGCGCTCCTTACTTCGGGAACTCCATGATGTTGCATATCTTCGCGTGGACTACTGAGTTTGTATATTTTGCTTATTTTTTTATAGTTCGACACAACTTCTTCCTGTTTTCTCGATTGATCTGTGTTCGGTTTTTCAAGGCCTATCCACTGTGTCAACTTATAACTAAATCTGAGGGGGGTGCGATGGGGAGGTTCCCTTGTGAGTAATCTCTTAAACTTCAGCCTACTCTTCATCACTACTACATTGTGATCTCAGTCTATATCTGCTCCTGCGTGCGCCTAACAGTGCAGTATGATTTCATCTCTGTCCTGCCATCATGTATTCTAACTCAAATCTTCCCGTATCACCCGGTCTTTTCCAAGTATACCTTCTCCTCTTCTGATTCATGAACAGAGTATTCGCTATTACTAACTATGATTTATTGCAGAACTCAATTAGTCTTTCTCTCTCTCATTCCTTGTCCCAAGCCCATATTCTCCTGTAACATTTCTTCTACTCCTTCCCCTACATCTACATTCCAGTTCCCCACCAGTGTTAGATTCTCATCTCCCTTTACGTACTGTATTACTCTTTCAATATCCTCATATACTCTCTCAATGTCTTCGTCTTCAGTTTGCGACGTCCTGCGTCGACATGTACACTATGTGATCAAAAGTATCCGGACACCCCCAAAAACATCCTTTTTTCATATTAGATGCATTTTGCTGCCACCTACTGCCAGATACTCCATTATCAGCGACCTCTGTAGTCATTAGGCACCGTGAGAGAGCAGAATAGGGCGCTCTGTGGAACTCACGGACTTCGAAGTGGTTAGGTGACTGGGTATTAACAGTGTCATACGTCTGCACGCGAGATTTCCACACTCCTAAACATCCTCTGTTTCCGATGTGATAGTGAAGTGGAAACATGAAGGGATACGTACCGCACAAAAGCGTACAGGCCGTCCTCGTCTGTTGACTGACAGAGACTGCCGACAGTTGAAGAGGGTCGTAATGTGTAATAGGCAGACATCTATCCAGACCATCACACAGGAATTCCAGACTGCATCAGAATCCACTGCAAGTACTTTGACAGATAGGCGGGAGGTGACAAAACTTGGATTTCATGGTCGAGCACCTACTCATAAGTCACACATTATGCCAGTAAATGCCAAACGACGCCTCGCTTGGTGCAAGGAGCGTAAACATTGGACGATTGAACAGTGGAAAAATGTTGTGTGGAGTGACGAATCACGGTCCACAATGTGGCGATCCGATGACGGGGTATGGGTATGGCGAATGCCCGCTGAACGTAATCTGCCAATAGTAAAATTTGGAGGCGGTTGTGTTATGGCGTGGTAGTGTTTTTCACGGAGGGGGCTTGCACCCCTTGTTGTTTTGTGTGTCACTACCACAGCATAGGCCTACACTGATGTTTTAAGCATCTTCTTAGTTCTCACTGTTGAAGAGCAATTCGGGGATGGCGACTGCATGTTTCAACACGATCGAGCACCTGTTCATAATGCACGGCCTGTGGCGGAGTGGTTACACGACAGTAACATCCCTGTAATGGACTGGCCTGCACAGAGTCCTGACCTGAATCCTATAGAACACCTCTGGCATGTTTTGGAACGCCGACTTGGTGGCAGGCCTCACCGACCGACAGCGATACCTCTCCTCAGTGCAGCACTCCGTAAAGAATGGGCTGCCATTCCCCAAGAAACCTTCCAGCACCTGATTGAACGTATGCCTGCGAGAGTGGAAGCTGTCATCAAGGCTAAGGGTGGGCCAACACCATATTGAATTCCAGAATTACCGATGGAGGGCTCCACGAACTTGTAAGTGATTTTCAGCCAGGTGTCCGGATACTTTTGATCATAAGGTGTACACCTGAACTATCGTTGTCGGTATTGGCTTACTGTCGATTCTGTAACACACTCTCTGCTCTACCTTCCTATTCAGAACGAATCCTACTCCCGTCATACGATTTTCTGCTGCTGTTGATATTACCCTATATTCGTCCGACCATAAATCCTTGTCTTTTTTCCACTTCACTTTACTGACCTGTGTTGAATCTAGATTGAGCCTAAGCAGTTCCCTTTTCAGATTTTCCAGCTTCCCTCCCACATTCAAGCTTCTGACATTCGACGCTTCGACTCGTAGAACGTTATCCTTTCGTTGGTTATTCGATCTTTTTCTCATGGTCTCCTTCCCATTCGCAGTCTGCTCCTGGAGATCCGAACGGGCGACTATTCCGGAATCTTTTGCCAATGGAGGGATCATCATAACACTTTTTCAATTAGAAGCCACGTGTCCTGTGGATACACATTATGTGTCTTTAATGCAGTGGTTTCTATTGCCATCTGTATTCCCGTGCTGTTGATGATTGGTCATTCTTCGACCTTTGGGAGCAGTTTCCCACATGTAGGACCAGAGAGTGCCCTGAACCTCTATCCGCTGCTCCACCCTCTTTGACAAAGCATTGGCAGAATGAGAGTGACTTCTTATGCCGGAGGTCTTCGGCTGCTAATGCTGATTATTAATTAAGCGTCAGATAGCTATCTCCAAAGGCCCTCCGAAAAACATGAAAAACCTGCACACTCTTGATGCCAACGAAGCCATTCCGGCCCCCATCTCGGCCGCTCGGCTGAGCGGGGCAAGGCAGTAAAAATACGACAGCCGCTGCCCCTGGATGGGCCCCGACACCCTCAATTTTGCCAACTCAACAGCTGAGGCATTGGCCTGCTCTCTCAAACCTACCATTTCTTGGCTGGATTTCTGCCCGTCCCATTCAAATCCAACGCATCGTACCTTCCCATACACACACTGTGGTGTTACCGCCAGACACCACACTTGCTAGGTGGTAGCCTTTAAATCGGCCGCGGTCCGGTAGTATACGTCGGACCCACGTGTCGCCACTATCAAAGATTGCAGACCGAGCGCCGCCACACGGCAGGTCTAGAGAGGCTTCCTAGCACTCGCCCAGTTGTACAGCCGACTTTGCTAGCGATGGTTCCCTGACAAAATACGCTCTCATTTGCCGAGACGATAGTTAGCATAGCCTTCAGCTACGTCAGTTGCTACGACCTAGCAAGGCGCCATGTTCAGTTACTATTGATATTGTAAATAATGTACAGACAACATTAATGGATTAAGGTTAAGTATTCCACCATCTGCATCCGTTTTTCTAATTTCCTTGTCCTGTTCCAAACCTCACGCCAGCCTGCGTGAGCTTAAACGCATGCCTTTCGGCTTCCTCTAACGTTCGTGGGTTGGCTCTCCTGCCAATCCACAACATTTTGGCAACGAGGCCATACCGCGTTCTTAAGTATACTGCCCTGATTCACTTGTGTAATGGCTTCGCCACCATCTCCAGATGTACTGTCCGAATTTTATCGCTTACAGAATCAGCAGACGCAGGCCTTACTGGATGCCCTTGGACAGCTCGTCCAGGTTCAACATGCATTGCAAAACGATGCGGCAGTCGCCGCTCCACCGCTAACGCAGCCACAACACGCAGTTGCACCAACTTTTCGACCTTTTGATGCTGCACTGGAAAGCTGGACGGAGTGGTCACGCCAATTTGGATTCCATCTCGCCGCCTACAAAATTCAAGGTAACGAGCGGCAGCCATTTTTGTTGTCCTCCAACGGGGTGCACACGTACCGTGTGATGGTCAAATTACTTCCCCGATGCGACGTCGCAACTCTGTCCTACGACGAAATCTAGTCTGCATTAGATGCATATTTCAAAGAATCAGTCAATGTAGTTGCCAAACGGTATACCTTCTTTCGTACAAAACGTACGGCAGGTCAGACTAATAGGGAGTGGGTTGCAACCTTGCAAGGCCTTACTAGGGATTGTGCTTTTGAGTGTCAATGTGGACTATCTTATTCAGATACTATGGTACGAGATGCAATTGTACAGAACGTTTCTGATGTTCGTATAAGGGAACAGATTTTGAAACTAGTCAATCCCTCCCTTCAACAAGTGATGGACATATTGGATCGGCAGGACACTCTTGACTTTGCTCAGGAATCATTTGAAACTTCACCAGCCATGTGTCACGTTAACCGGCCCGCCGGGCGAGCTGCAGAGAACAGTAAACAGCCCTCGCGCCCTGCCACCAGGCTGTCAGCCACGTGTGCCAAACAGGCAAGCAAATGCAGTGCTAAAATCATGCCCGTGGTGTGCTACTAGACATTCGCGTGAACCTTGACCATCACGCCAAGCTATTTGCTTTTTCTGTAATACAAAAGGACATGTCCAGAGTGTTTGCCAGAAAAAGCTCAGATCGGACAATCACAACCATTCCAGGCCCTTTGCTTCGCGCCGAATTCGCACCAAGGATACTCAGGCTCGCGAAACTTCGCCCATGGAAATTCATGCAGTTCATTCCACTCCGCCCAGTGCCACTCTCTCTAACAGTGACTGTGTTCGCCCCACAAATAGTGTGCGTCGACATCGCTGGAAATCCCGTCAAGTCGCAAGTGATTATGTACCAGTGTCAGTTCACGTTGCACGGGACAGTCGCTCTTGTCGTCAGCAGGACAATAAACTTTTTGTAGACTTGGACATTAACGGCAAAGTGATACCATTCCAGCTCGATACTGGAGCTGCAGTTTCACTGGACACGTACAAACAGCTGTGCACACCTCCGTTGCGTACCGCAAATGTTAAGCTAACTACCTATTCAGGTCACGGGCTCTCTATGTTAGGACAGTGCAGCCTTCTTGCAACATACAAAGGACAAAGAAAACTTGTGTCTTTTTACGTCCTTCGTTCTTCTTCTGCAGTGAACTTGTTTGGTTTCGATTTATTTCAGTTGTTGTCTATAGTAAATCAGGTCCTATCAGTGAACCAGACTGTGCCTTCAGACAGTGTTTCTCGTCTATGTGAAGAATTTGCAGACATTTTGGCACCGGGCCTTGTTGCGCTAAGAACTATAAAGCACATTTGGAACTGCAAGTAAAAGCGCAACCGAAATTTTTCAGAGCGCGCAATGTTCCCCACACATTGCATGATGAGGTCGCAAAAACATTACACGATTTGGAATCACAAGGTGTGATTGAACGTGTGCAGGCTTCTCTCAGGGCATCACCCTTAGTAATTTTGCCAAAACCTTCTGGAAAATTGAGACTTTGTGTGGACTTCAAGGCAACAGTGAATCCACAACGAGTGATTGCAACTTTTCCTTTACCCCGCCCGGAAGATTTTTTTGACAAACTGTGCCCGGGTAAATACACTCCTGGAAATTGAAATAAGAACACCATGAATTCATTGTCCCAGGAAGGGGAAACTTTATTGACACATTCCTGGGGTCAGATACATCACATGATCACACTGACAGAACCACAGGCACATAGACACAGGCAACAGAGCATGCACAATGTCGGCACTAGTACAGTGTATATCCACCTTTCGCAGCAATGCAGGCTGCTATTCTCCCATGGAGACGATCGTAGAGATGCTGGATGTAGTCCTGTGGAACGGCTTGCCATGCCATTTCCACCTGGCGCCTCAGTTGGACCAGCGTTCGTGCTGGACGTGCAGACCGCGTGAGACGACGCTTCATCCAGTCCCAAACATGCTCAATGGGGGACAGATCCGGAGATCTTGCTGGCCACGGTAGTTGACTTACACCTTCTAGAGCACGTTGGGTGGCACGGGATACATGCGGACGTGCATTGTCCTGTTGGAACAGCAAGGTCCCTTGTCGGTCTAGGAATGGTAGAACGATGGGTTCGATGACGGTTTGGATGTACCGTGCACTATTCAGTGTCCCCTCGACGATCACCAGTGGTGTACGGCCAGTGTAGGAGATCGCTCCCCACACCATGATGCCGGGTGTTGGCCCTGTGTGCCTCGGTCGTATGCAGTCCTGATTGTGGCGCTCACCTGCACGGCGCCAAACACGCATACGACCATCATTGGCACCAAGGCAGAAGCGACTCTCATCGCTGAAGACGACACGTCTCCATTCGTCCCTCCATTCACGCCTGTCGCGACACCACTGGAGGCGGGCTGCACGATGTTGGGGCGTGAGCGGAAGACGGCCTAACGGTGTGCGGGACCGTAGCCCAGCTTCATGGAGACGGTTGCGAATGGTCCTCGCCGATACCCCAGGAGCAACAGTGTCCCTAATTTGCTGGGAAGTGGCGGTGCGGTCCCCTACGGCACTGCGTAGGATCCTACGGTCTTGGCGTGCATCCGTGCGTCGCTGCGGTCCGGTCCCAGGTCGACGGACACGTGCACCTTCCGCCGACCACTGGCGACAACATCGATGTACTGTGGAGACCTCACGCCCCACGTGTTGAGCAATTCGGCGGTACGTCCACCCGGCCTCCCGCATGCCCACTATACGCCCTCGCTCAAAGTCCGTCAACTGCACATACGGTTCACGTCCACGCTGTCGCGGCATGCTACCAGTGTTAAAGACTGCGATGGAGCTCCGTATGCCACGGCAAACTGGCTGACACTGACGGCGGCGGTGCACAAATGCTGCGCAGCTAGCACCATTCGACGGCCAACACCGCGGTTCCTGGTGTGTCCGCTGTGCCGTGCGTGTGATCACTGCTTGTACAGCCCTCTCGCAGTGTCCGGAGCAAGTATGGTGGGTCTGACACACCGGTGTCAATGTATTCTTTTTTCCATTTCCAGGAGTGTATTTTTCGAAGTTGGACCTAGCAGATGCGTACTTGCAAATACCGGTGGTCGAAGACTCCCAGTGTGTTTTGGTGGTTAACACGCATGTTGGTTTGTATATATTCAAACGACTGCCATTCGGGTGTGCATCCGCCCCTGCATTGTTTCAGCAATATCTACAAACTGTTTGTGCGTCGGTCCCTACTGCAGCAAACTATCTGGACGATATTGTGATCTCCGGAAAGACGGAAGAAGAACATTTAGCCAATCTCAGAACATTATTTCAGGTCTTGCGACAAAATGATCTTCGCTTGCGGAAGGACAAATGTGTATTTTTTGCTCGTGACTTACCCTACCTGGAACATGTACTCAATGCCCAAGGCATACATCCCAGTCCCGAGCACCTCCGTGCCATACAAGACTTGCCTTCGCCGCAGAATTTGAAGCAGCTACAGAGTGTGCTGGGAAAAATCAACTATTACCATAAATATGTGCCCCACGCCTCTTCCATTTCAGCTCTGCTTCATCGCTTACGCCGTAAAGGTGTTCCGTTCGTCTGGACGACGGAATGCGAACGCGCCTTTCGCCAGTTGAAATCGGCGTTGCTTTCCAATACTTGCCTTACGCCTTTCGATCCCCAGAAGCCCCTTTTGTTGATGGTGGATGCATCGGATTTCGGGATCGGTGCTGTGCTTGCCCACAAAGATGGATCGCACGATCGCCCTATTGCCTTTGCGTCCAAATTACTCTCGTCTGCGCAAAGAAATTATTCACAGATCGAGAAAGAAGCATTGGCTCTCGTATTTGGTGTTACAAAGTTTCATGATTTCTTGTATGGTCGTCACTTTAGCATCATCACAGACCACAAACCTTTGACATCGCTTTTTCATCCGAACAAGCCTGTCCCTCCGCGTACAGCGCAGAAATTCATTCGCTGGTCTATTATCCTCTCGCAGTACCGCTACGATATCTTGTATCGGTCCACTGCTAAGCACGGAAACGCCGATGCGTTGTCCCGTTTGCCTGTTGCTGAGGATAGAGCATTCGATTCCTCCGAACTTGCTTGCATGTTCATTGATGCGGAAACCGATGACGTGGTCGAATCGTTTCCGATTGATTTTCGTCGTGTAGCTACAGCCACAGCTGCTGACCCTGTCCTTGCTACCGTTCTGCGTTTTGTTGCTACGCAATGGCCCTTGTCAAAGTCACGGATCGGGGATCCGTTGGTTCGCCGATTTTTTGCTCACAAGGAGAGACTTTTCGTACGACGTGGTGTTTTGCTGTTGCGTTCTGATAATGATCAGTCCAGGGTCGTCTTCCCACGTTCGTTACAGTCCTCTGTCTTACAGCTTCTCCACCAAGGACATTGGGGTATAGTGAGAACGACACAACTTGCTCGTCAGCACTGTCCTTGGTTCGGAATCGATGCTGCGATTACGAATATGTGCTCTTCTTGCATGGCGTGTGCCGAACAACAATCCGCACCACCGCGGAAATTCTTTGCATGGCCAAAAGCCACTTCCCCTTGGCAACGCTTACACATCGATTTTGCTGGTCCATTCTGGTTGGTTCTGGTCGATTCATTCAGTAATTTTCCTTTTGTTGTCCGGATGTCTTCCACGACGTCATCTGCCACCGTCCAAGCGTTATCTGCTATCTTTTGCACTGAAGGTCTGCCACAGACTATTGTTTCCGACAATGGCCCACAATTCATGTCCGCAGAATTTCAGTCATTCTGCAAGGCCAATGGTATTCAACATCTGACGTCCGCGCCGTTTTCCCCACAGTCAAACGGTGCCGCTGAACGATTGGTCAGGACTTTCAAGTCACAGATGTTGAAGTTGAAAGAGTCGCATTCTCGGGAGGACGCGTTATTGCTCTTTTTGTTCTCGTATCGCTCAGCCCCGAGATGATCGCTCGCCGGCTGAGTTGCTGCACGGTCGCCCTCATCGAACCTTGGTGTCTTTGCTACATCCGCCACATCAGGTTCCTGTGCAGCGGCAGACACCTGCTTTTGCTCCAGGCGACGTTGTCTACTACCGCCACTGTCGAGGTTCACGGCGTTGGCTCAAAGGGCGCATTCTTCGCTGCCTCAGCCGCGCGATGTATTTGGTTTTGGGGGCCTCTGGTGAGGTGCGTCGGCATCTCAATCAGCTGCGCCTCTGTCGTCGCACGGGATCTGCCGCTCACCGTCTGCTTTCCGCGACGGTGCCGTCCGGTCAGCGCCCTGGGGACCCATCTACTGGCTCGCCTCAGTCCCAGGTGTTGCCGACGCTGTCTTCCATTTTGCCGCATGGCGACGCGCCGCCGCCACCGCCACCGCCGCCGCCGCCTGTTCTCCCGCCTGCGACGCCCGCAGTGGACGCGTCGCTGCAACCGCCGGGCGCCTCCCTGGGTCACGCGCCGCCGATCGCTTCCCGTGACCGGTTGTCCTCCGACATGGAACTCTTGCCCGCTCCGGACCATATGTCGTCTTCGCCCGTCGGGAGCCCCAGCGCGATGGAGGTCGACCCTTCGTCCCCTCCTGTCTCTACGGGCGCATACACCGCATGTTGCCGTGCACCCTGGAGCAGGTTTTCAGGCGTTTCCTCGCTCCCGGCGGACCGAATGGCTGGGTGCGGGTGGCACAGCCTCGCCTGATGTTAGGCTCCCCACCTCGTCGCATACATCAACATGGGGTCCTCCCCACGACGGGCGGAAGCCTTATAACACAACCGTACGCCGATTTGCGGGGGAGGAATGTGGTGTCGCCGCTAGACACCACACTTGCTAGGTGGTAGCTTTTAAATCGGCCGCGGTCCGTTAGTATACGTCGGACCCGCGTGTCGCCACTATCAGAGATTGCAGACCGAGCGCCGCCACACGGCAGGTCTAAAGAGACTTTCTAGCACTCGCCCAGTTGTACAGCCGACTTTGCTAGCGATGGTTCACTGACAAAATACGCTCTCATTTGCCGAGACGATAGTTAGCATAGCCTTCAGCTACGTCATTTGCAACGACCTAGCAAGGCGCCATGTTCAGTTACTATTGATATTGTAAATAATGTACAGACAAGAGCTACGTTCAACATTAATGGATTAAAGTTAAGTATTCCACCATTTGCGTCCGCTTTTCTAAGTTCTAATTTCCTTGTCCTGTTCCAGACCTCACGCCAGCCTGCGTGAGCTTAAACGCGTGCCTTTCGGCTTCCTCTAACATTCGTGGGTTGGCTCTCCTGCCAATCCACAACACACACAATATCATCCAGAAACAAGTGAGTCCAGCACGACGTTAAATGAAAGGAAATGAGGCTTCAAGAGCTCTGGGCTTAGTCACCATGATTCTCTATTTTTAAATAAAGACATTCCCTTAGCAACCCGGGCCGATATCATCCTCTAACTATAGATAAAAATTTATCTTCAATGAAACTGGCATGTTAATTTGCCTGTCATGTTCAACGTTTGTCCTTCTTATGAGTTCTGACAAACAACCGACATCAAAAAGGCAATTTCAGAATGAGAAATCCACTGCATTGCCTTTAGTTGCGTACAGAATACAAATAGCATTACTCCTACGTATTTTGTGCTAATGTGCTGAAATGCTGATCATTTGCACATTCAAGCATGTACTGCACGTCATGCCAATTTAACGTTTGATCCGCCAAAATGGTTAAAATGGCTCTGAGCACTATGGGACCTAACATCTGAGGTCATCAGTCCCCTAAAACTTAGAACTACTTAAACCTAACTGAACTAAGGACATCACACACATCCATGCCCGAGGCAGGATTCGAACCTGCGACCGTAGCGATCGCGTGGTTCCAGACTGAAGCGCCTAGAACCGCTCGGCCACTTGATGCGCCACCTTAATAATGTTCCAATTTTAATGACCGTCAGTAAATATACTGTGTAAAAATACTGCCGTAATAAATTTCGAATCCGTTAGAAAAAAGAACAAGAGTCAATCATGGGTATTAACTAACACTTGTGTTCTTTAACTGCGTCTTGAAAAAGACAATTCGGCATTACAAGAGGCTGGAACAAATTATGAAGCAAAACTAATATCCATACACAAAGTAGCCGAACTAATTGTCTTTCTTTCGCAGATGGCCTAGCGATCTTTGATGTTGACATAAATCTAGTTCATGATTCAGATAAATATCCTCCCAAAATTTGCTGAGGAAACAGCGCTGAAATGATCTACATCCGAAACGAAGTGTATAACATCTTAGATACTCCGAAATCAATTGAAAAACTTTGAAAGAGTCAACGAATTTTAAAAAATCAAGTATCTCGAAGAAATTATTCAAACCAAATGATCACATAAAGAAACTGGTGACTTCAGAGCGCGAACTGTATGCCAGCTTTGCTAGGAGGTCTAAAAAAAACTCCTCCCGAACAGACCATGAAGGCTCAACGGTACTGATCGGCCACCGTTTCATCCTCAGTTCATAGACGTCACTGGATGCGGATATGGAGGGGTATGTGGTCAGCACACCGCTCTCCCGGCCGTATGTCAGTTTCCGAGACCGGTGCTAGGAGGTCTACGCTAAGACAAAAACATCGGTCTCCTAAAACACAAAACTGAAGCATTATGTTCTGGATGCAGCGCAATGCATTGATTGATTCAAATTAGAGGAAATAAAGAGAAAAAAAACTTCAAAGCACTTTGGACCTAAGACATGAAATTGGAAAATATGTCCGAAGAAGAAACAAATAGTTTTATAGGAAACTCCAAAAACTTTCAGACACAATTCGGGAAAAATGAGCCATTGTCATTGGACATACAAAAAGAATAGAGAAAAGCAGACTAAACAATATCCCAATGCTTCAACAACTGGAAGAACAAAAATAGCTCGATCTATGAAACTAAAAAAGAGGTAGCAAAAGTCAGTAATTCTGGAGGAAAAAAACCAAAACAGAAAAACACTTTAGGAAACAAATCAACAACTTTGAGGGATTTCAAGAGAAAGGAAACAGGAAGCACATAAGAATGTTCATCGAAGAACAGAAGAAACAGTAGTCTGAACGAATGGAAAATTATAAGGAAGTAAGAAAAATGATACCTCACTACAAATCGAAATAACAAGTTGAATTAAAAATACTCTTGAACACAATAAAATATTTATTGGCAACGGCAACCTTTTTTGGTCAAAATATGGGCATTTGCAGACCATATTACAAGTTTACTACCGTTGATCCACGATACCTGTTCCTTTCACCGCTGACACTTGCCATCGTGAATGTAATGTCATTATTTTAAATTTGGTTACGTTTTATGTATTTTAAGTTTTGCTACTATTATCATCTATTTTATACTTATATTTCTGTGTAATATGGGATGTAGATGTTCACATTTTGGGCGAAACCGATTACTATTGGCAATAAATATTTCATCCTGGTCAAGGCTGTTTTCAGTTCAATTTTAACGTCAACTGGACGTCAAATGACCGATAATTATATATATTATATAATTATATATATTATATATATTTGTGGGTGGGCGTTAATATTTCCGCATAGCTTAGAAACGCCTGCAGCAATTTAAGCTAGATATTATTAATTAAGCGCAGAGATCTAGATTGGGCGAGAATCATAGCAAGGCAAAGAGCTAATTTATAAATAATAATCGAAAACAATTACACCTGTCCATATCGCTCAAAATTGACTAAAAACTCACATATAATATTCTACGGAATTGGTTTAAATAAGCAACCAGACTACATTACTTAATAGTAAGCTTCTTGTAAGGGTGTACAAGCAGAGTGTCACAGGCACCATCATTCGAAGCAAAAGAGCCTAGAAAACATGGGCTTTAAAATGTATAATTTAAGAGCTATGACCACTTCTTCGTCTCCGATACTGTAGAAACAAATCTCTTCTGCTGCAAGCTCTTTGCTTTCGATATTTTGGCAGGAGGTATTGTAAGTAGGCTGTTTAGGTTTTTTTATTGGTAACGCCACCTCTGTATGAAAATCACTGGCTGTGCTGTGTGCAGTCTGTGGCTGCTTTGCATTGTTGTAATACTCGTCATTGTAGTGTTAGGCAGCTGGCTGTGAACAGCGCGTAGCGTTGCGCAGTTGGAGGTGAGCCGCCAGCAGTGGTGGATGTGGGGAGAGAGATGGCGGAGTTTTGAAATTTGTCATGAACTGCTACAAGCAGTGGTGGATGTGGGGAGAGAGATGGCGGAGTTTTGAAATTGAAATAGTAAATATTGTGACAATAATGGCGTGTGAAAAACGTAATACTAGGCTCCAAAGTAAACTGAGAAATGACAGTGAAAACGAAAGCAGTGTGTTAGCGCCACCGAGTAATGAATTAACTAATGATCAAAGTAGTAATTTGGTAACTGTACATAGGGAAATGGAGCGGGATGCAAACAATGGCGTAGACAGTGAAACAATTAGTGAAGAGGGAAGCATTATCGATCGATCGGTCGGCAACAGCTCGCCTCAGGAATCGGGAATGACAGAGCACAATATTGCAAATACTGTAGACTCAGGTTTTGGGTTCTCACCGTTCTCTCAAATGAGTCAAGACACATTTTCCGCTTGTCAAAATGTGAACGTTGCCGGTGCAAATTCACTGCCGAAAAGCACTGAGGAACATGTTTCAGACACCAGTGCATTGTTATTACAGTTAATGCAACAAATGGGACAAAAGCTTGAAAAGTTAGACACAATGGAACAACACCAGAGACAAACACAGCAACAGTTAGACACAGTGGAACAAAATCTTAAAAAGTTAGACACAGTGGAACAAAATCTTAAAAAGTTAGACACAATGGAACAAAATCAGAGACAAACACAGCAACAGTTAGACACAATGGAACAAAATCAGAGACAAACACAGCAACAGTTAGACACAATGGAACAAAATCAGAGACAAACACAGCAAAAGCTTCAAAAGTTAGACACCACACTTGAACAAACACGTGAAGATTTAACTAGGGAGTTACATAACATTGAATCGAAATGTCAAAAAGTCTGTAATGACGTAAAAACACAAATTTGTGAGCATTTTCAACCCATTTTTTCGCGGCATGAAAATGCATTACAGAATCACGAAGCAGCCATAAAAGAACTGCAAACCATTGTTCATGAAAATCACGACACCTTGCAAGCTAAAATTGACTCAGTTGCATCTACCGATTCGGTTACGCAACTTGCAAAAACTCAAGAAAACTTAAAGGACACAGTAGATACTCTGAAACTTGGTTCAGAAAAACACACTGACGAAATAAGTACACTATCGGAGAAAGTAGCCGAACTTTCGGATCAGTTCACTAACTTATCTGCAAAGGTAGATGATGATCTGAATGACACAAGACCTGTAGCCATCACTGACACAGAAGAGTATGAACAAATTAAGAAATTCAAACAAAATCAGAATCAGATTAATACGCAATACAAAAGAGAAATCCGGGAAGTACAAGATCAGTTGGCGCAAGTAATACAAAAATTTCATATTTCAGAGGACACTCGCGTTCCAACACGGGAAGAGGGACTTAGAAATACGGAACACCCACAAAATAATAACACAGGACACTTCAGAAATTATGAAAGAAATTGACAAGGTACACCGAATTATGAGATGGAACCGCCGAAACGACGTAACAATGACCGACATGCGACTCGCCGACATGATGATTTTGACTATAAGCTGTTCATTACTACACGTAAATTCAAAACATTTAAGAATTCTGACAACGACATTCATCCACAAGCATGGCTCCATCAATTCTCTCATTGTTTTCCTCCCAACTGGTCATTAGAGCACAGATTAGAATTTATGTGTGGCTACTTAGAGAATGAACCATCTGTAAGAATGCGATCAGTCATTCACGATTGTCACAGTGAAGGAGAATTTTACCATGCCTTCCTCTCAGCATATTGGTCTCAAGCTACACAAGACCGAGTAAAACATAGCATTATGATGATGAAACACTTTGAACAATCTGAATTTTCCAGTCTTGTCAAATATTTTGAAGACATGTTGCACAAGAATCAGTATATTTCAAACCCATACAGCCCCTCAGAACTCATCCGCATTTGCTTAATCAAATTACCTGAACATTTACGACATATTATTTTGGCAGGACGTTGCAAAGACGACATTGAAGCTTTTCAGGGGCTCTTACAAGAACTGGAAATTGACACTGACAGTCGCGGAACGCGAAAACAGGAGCACAACAATTACAGGTCACATCCGTCACAATTCCGCAATGACAGAAATAATAACTGGACACGACAAGGCTATTCTTACAACGTAAATCGTGACCAAAACAGACACCACCCATATGACAAACACTGGCAGAGTAATACTTACAGGGAAAGATCGCATTTCCGAAATTATGAATATGACAGAGATAACCATAGAAACAGACAATATGGTAACCAGAACTATTATTATCAGGGGAGACAGAATAACTTCAGACGCAACAGTTCAGCGCACAGTTACGATTCAGGGAGAAATTCTCCACCACATGACCGACAAACAAGAAACTATGTAAACTACCAACAAAACGACAGACCTGAATTCCATCAGAACTGGCAAGCTTCAAACACGCCAGGGCCTTCTCGTCAAGGTGAATTTGTAGAAGTTCAGTCTCCTAATCCCAATAACGGCGCGCGCCAACAAAGAAACAGACAATGACTCGCACCGCAGGCAGCCACCTGCGCCGGCTGGCTCAGGGAAAAATAACATAGACGCTAACCTCGAGAAAAATTCCAGTATTCTTTACCGACGTATACCGCATGACAATTGCATTCAAGTTCAAACTCTGAGTACTACGAAGAGTAAAGGATTGCACCACACTTCACATGTAAAACCGTTTATTGAATGATAATCTGCTTTTTAACTTTGTCATTGCCATAAAACTTTTCACTTCACATTTCTAGTATGCATTGTCAGACTTAGAAACTGTTACCATGCAACAATGTTTGAAGTTAAATACCCAATCAAGAACCAAGAGAACTTATTTAAATAGAAATTACAAATGCATTGTTATTGTGAACAGACGACACAGTGTTATTGTGTGTGTGCATTCTTGCTTGTTAGTTGCACGATTACGTAACGACTATAAGGCTCACATACTTCGAGCATATACAGGTACTGCTAATGAGATTTTAATGCAACATTTTGGTTTGCTTGAAAATACATCCTTTATTTCTAGTACTTTCTGTGGGATTAAAGATGACTTAGCATTTGGTTTCTTTGACAGCTACACGATTTTATCACGACGCTACTAATGAGTGACAATTTACAATGTTGTTTTTGTGGTGTATCTGATTTATATCTGCACAGTTTTCTGTTTTATTCTGGAAAGTAAAACATGTTTTAGTAGTAACTTTTGTGGTATAGCTACAATGAGACAGCCTTTTCCGTAGCACAACAATACGTTACAGTACAGTACTTTCTTCATCACAACAAGAAGCGCAATAACTACGATATCTATACGCAAAGCATTTCACTTTTGTTTATCATGAGGTAAGTACATTGACTTCTGCAGAACTTAGCTTTCGGAGGACGATAACTACGAGACTTCCACAGAGATTATCTTACAACATGACGCACAGTTTAGCGCTACAGTACACGTATTTGAGTGATTAATTTCACACTTAAAACACTTATTTTTTTAAGATATTTGAAGTGCAATGATACAAGGGTTTTCCGTGATACATTTCATTCCATTGCTGTAATCTGTAACACCTGAGGGTATAATTACATTAATCCTCAGGGGGGTACACACTTACTTTGTGTACCATGTTTTTGGCAAGCACAAGGAGCCCTAGCTAATATGGTATTTGCTCATACAATTTTACACATCGGTACCATATTTCTCTAACACACAAATTACACAGCTATCTGATCATGTAAATGAGAGATAAACATTTTTTTTACTACATCAGTGACAGATGTTTACGTAATTACACAGTTGGATAACTTCACACTTATGAAATTGTATTTTGTCTGTACCTTGTGAACTGTGCATATTTTTTCGAAACCATTGTGATACTATGAGAGCTCTGATTGATGTATTTGGTATGGGATCATGATTTTTAAAGTACGTTCGAGGTAGATGACACTACTGAAATGAGCAGAGAATTTTCTTTAGGTTTTGAAATTATTGTAGAAAGCTACGACTTTTTTGAGATTTTACTGAGGTGTTATGATGTTATTATTACGACGACGATGTGTATTATGATGCTGAGGTATGTTTATGATTAATAAGCTGATGCTATATGAGTTATTTGATTATGCTACGTATCTGTTATGAGGAGCCATTAGTGTGTGCCAGAGGCGCAGGTGGAGAAAAAAAAAAAAAAGAAAAAGGGAGGCCACTATCGTCGCTATTGACATTCCTTTGTAGAAAGCATCGTAAATACGACATGCTCAAACTTGAATACATGATTACACTGTAGAGTTCTTAATTTATGATATTTACTAACATGCCTAATGAAACGATGAGAAACATTTTACAGCTATTGTCTTGCTAGTTGAGAAAAATGCCATATGGCTTGCTTTATGCATTTATTTACTCATTTTGTTTTAATATCTAGTTTCTAGCTGCACTGCAGCATTGGTTAAAATAAAATTTTATAGATGTACTACTATAAATATTTTCTGTCTACAGATCGAGTAAATAATAATTTTTTTCAAAAAAATGAGGGAGCACAAAAAGACATTTACCTTCACGGGAACTGCAATTATAGTTTTCTTTTCAAGTACTTGGTAATTTCTTTTGTATAATAAATCGTGATGCATCACTCTAGTGTTAAGATGTGACATAGGTATTAGACATGGCCATTTTCAGTGTAATATTTTTTCTGCTTGAGCTATGTCATGTTTAGATATGTTTTTGCATTGCTGCTGCTGTTTGCCAGGCATAGTGTTACTGAATTTGACTTTGTACTACGCTGTTAAGCCAGTTTTACTACGGATTTATTTTTCTTGTTTGCTGCATAGTGCCTTATATTAGTTGTAATATTGCAATTGATTTGCCAATGTCCATTTTTTTGTCATTGCTGTTTGTGTTAATTGTTTTATGCTGCTGCATTGCCTCGTCCCTTAGTTTAGCATCTGAGCTCGGTAGATTTAAAATAGCTTAAGAGGGGTAGACTATATAAGAAACTGACTATGAAGAATAGGGAAAGAATGCATTGAGAAGTAATATGAAAAAGATTTGGGCCAAAATGAGTATTGTACAATGAGAAATAATTATTTTGAAAGAAATATGAATAGAATACAGGAAGGAGGTATAGATAGGACTTTTTGGGAATAATGATGAATGAAGGGAAATCTCCAAGAAGTAAAGAAAGTTTTGTTTGCAAAATACTGCAGTAAAACAAACCCTGTCCTTTCCCCCTGTGTTATTCTGGTATGTGTTTGTGTACTCTTGTATATTTGTGTTTTTCCTGTCTTTATGTGTTTAGCTAATAAGAGTTATGTTGTAGAATTTTTCTGATAATATGTTATTTTGCGGAATGAGATTTTCACTCTGCAGCGGAGTGTGCGCTGATATGAAACTTCCTGGCAGATTAAAACTGTGTGCCCGACCGAGACTCGAACTCGGGACCTTTGCCTTTCGCGGGCAAGTGCTCATATACAGGGGGCTATGTAAGTAGGCTGTTTAGGTTTTTTTATTGGTAACGCCACCTCTGTATGAAAATCACTGGCTGTGCTGTGTGCAGTCTGTGGCTGCTTTGCATTGTTGTAATATTCGTCATTGTAGTGTTAGGCAGCTGGCTGTGAACAGCGCGTAGCGTTGCGCAGTTGGAGGTGAGCCGCCAGCAGTGGTGGATGTGGGGAGAGAGATGGCGGAGTTTTGAAATTTGTCATGAACTGCTACATATATTATGACTATTGAGGTAAATACATTGGTTGTTCTCTATCAAAATCTTTCATTTTCTAACTATGCCTATCAGTAGTTAGTGCCTTCAGTAGTTAGAATCATTTATTTAGCTGGCAGTAGTGGCGCTTGCTGTATTGCAGTAGCTTGAGTAGCGAAGATTTTTGTGAGGTAAGTGATTTGTGAAAGGTATAGTTTAATGTTAGTCAGGGCCCATTCTTTTGTAGGAATTTTTGATTGTCAGATTGCGTTGCGCTAACAAAATATTGTGTGTCAGTTTAAGGACAGTCGTGTATAATTGTTAAAAAGGGGACGTTTCAGTATTACGGACCAAATCAGGAAAAAATTGATCAGTAAATATGGCATCTGAAGTGCATACCTTAAGATCTATGATCACTTGTTCATCTTCGCTACTGTGAAACATCTCTTGTACCCAACAACTGCTCAAAACTCTTAGGTAGACCTTTTTGCTTCTTCCTTCTTTTTGCTTCTTCCTTCTTTTTGCTTCTTTTTCTTCCTACCATTATGCATGAATATTGACCTTGTATAATCTCGCCACATAACAGAATGTTGGAAGGCATGTAAGAGAAGAAGTGGACTCTCCAAGGTACGGACAGCCGACAACAGCCAGGAGAGCAGTGTGTTGATCCCATGCCACTGCACACGGCATCCTCGCGACGCCACATGGCGCAGGAGGACCGGCCGCCGGTCGGCACCACGCGCTCCTCGAGGTCTGGTCGTGGAGTTATGTATATACAGGGTGATCCACTGATCGTGACCGTGCCAAATATCTCACGAAATAAGCGTCAAACGAAAAAACTACAAAGAACGAAACTCGTCTAGATGGAAGGGGGAAACCAGATGGCGCTATGGTTGGCCCGCTAGATGGCGCTGCCATAGGTCAAACGGATATCAACTGCGTCTTTTTAAATAGGAACCCCCATTTTATTACATATTCGTGTAGTACGTAAAGAAATATGAATGTTTTAGTTGGACCACTTTTTTCGCTTTGTGATAGAGGGCGCTGCAATAGTCACAAACATATGGCTCACAATTTTAGACCAACAGTTGGTAACAGGTAGGTTTTTAAAATTAAAATATAGAGCGTAGGTACGTTTGAACATTTTATTTCGGTTGTTCCAATGTGATTCACTACCTTTTGGAACTTATCATTTCTGAGAACGCATGCTGTTACAGCGTGATTACCTGTAAATACCACATTAATGCAATAAAAGCTCAAAATGATGTCCGTCAGCCTCAATGCATTTGGCAATACGTGTAACGACATTCCTCTCAACAGCGAGTAGTTCGCCTTCCATCATGTTCGCACATGCATTGACAATGCGCTGACGCATGTTGTCAGGCGTTGTCGGCGGATCACGATAGCCTTGTGACGACCGACAGTGAATGCTGGCAGACCTGAAGGCGGCCATCACGGAAAAAACTGAGTTAAGGGTAAGGAGAGTGGTGACAAAACCTTTTACGGTCGACATTTGAATTCATTAAATATCTTAAAGCAGGGGAGAATCAATTGGTGACAGATACGGCGGAGAAGATTGATTTCATCGAAAAATAGTAATCCTATCCAAAAATCAGCCTCAAGTTCATGATATGGAACATTTCAATATTCGAAGGCAGATTTGTGGAGCAGACATGACTACGACGTTTCAGTACTTCGAACATTTCATCGTGAGTTCGAGGTCTCTGTACGAGTAAAGACAGAATTCGATTTGTTTGTCAGATAGCTTTAGCTTTTGGCTGTTAATGTACCTCCTTACTTTCAACTTGATCTGATAGACGCACAGTGTAGCACCATGCCCAACGACCAGTTTCTCCGCTCCAGGAATTTACAAGACTTTTATAAAATGTTACCTCAAGAGCAATATCCTCGATTCCACAGACAAGTTGCTATAGTAATTTTTTCTCTTTTTTGTTGTTATGAAACTGACGAAGTCCCGCCAACTTTCCGGTTTAAGGGGGAATGTAATGGACTTTGGTCCAAAAAATTGATTTTTCAAAAGTGTTATTTTCTTGATGTACACAGTTTAATGTATGTTACGTGTGAATTTTATCGTGATAGCAGCTCTAGAAATGCCTTTAAATTGTTAAACTGATTAACTCTGCACTGGCGGCCACCCCCACCTTTTCCGACATTTGGGAAACTGCTTGCTTCAGAGGATTTTTTGTCAGTGTGAAGGCTATTTTCTTTCGATGTCTTTTGCTGATATCTATATCTCTTCTTGACACCTATATCTTTTCCTGAAAGCTTCTTGCATGTCGTTTATTTACGTTTTGACTATACTAACTCATATTAGTAGGTGGAAGGTTGAATTCGTAAACCTTTACGTGGAAGTCAAGATTAATCCATAATGGGTGGTGGAAAAACTGTGTTTAGGAAACGGAAGTTTCATGGAATTACAAATAAAAAAGAGGAAGTAACTCGAAGTGAAGAACATAAGCTCTCAGATTCAGCATCGAAACTTGGGACAGGAGAATTGTAAAGGTGCGTGAATGATGTTGATATGGATTCCACTGGATTCACACATTGATTTAGAGCTTCTCTGCCAGGATATAAAGTTTTCATGGCCATGTGTTAGCTGTTGAAATACGGAATGCGCGGTTGTTGTTGAAGAAAGAAGAGTGGGAATAGCTTGTGATGTTACATTAATTTGTAATTCATGTGGCTACGAATTTTCATTTTCCTCCTCCAAAAAAACTTACACTGGTATCTATGAAAATTATTTTAGGTTAGCATATGGTTTGAGATGCCTTGGACAGAGCAGGGAAGGAAGTAATTTTTTGTGTGATTTTCTGAACATGCCTCCATCTTGTGCAACGTTATTAAAAATAAATAAAGAAATGTCTGATGCTGTATGAGACAGTGCCAAAGTTTCTATGAAGAAAGCAGTGGAGGAACTGGTGGAAATAAACCAAAAAGAAATAGATCCTGGGGTAGATATTCATGACTGTGAATCTCCTACAAATGTTACTGACCTGTACATGGGACGTGAATGAAAACGGGTCACACATCTCTGTATCGAGTTGCATCTGTTATTGGTATTAACTCAGGTAAAGTTTTAGATGTAGAAATTATGCCTAAATACTGCTACCGGTGTGAAACAAGGCAATATATTAATCCTGCATATTTTATTAAATTTTTCCGTTACAACACAGCTCTTTTGTTTTACACATGCAAAATTTTAGATTTGTACATTAATAAATATGGCTGTAATGATTTTTAAATAAATGTTTATATTTTCCCTTAACAAATTTGAATCTGGGTAGCTCTACGACGAAACATAGTTCCAGATATATTACATACTATCTGGTTGCCCAACGTTGACTAGGTGTGTACATTCCAGGACGCAGAACACGGAACGCGAAGGAATTATCGGGATGGGACGGAAAACGATGGATGTGATGTACATCTACAGACTAACAAATGATCACAATTTAAGAAAAATTGGATGATTATTTTAAGAAAAAGAGTTTAAAAAAGTGAGCAAGTCAATAACGCGTTGATCCATCTCTAATACTTATGTAAGCAGTTATTCGGCTTGACATTGATTGATAGAGTTGTTTGTTGTCCTCCTGAGGTATACCGTGCCAAACTCTGTCCAATTGGCGAGTCAGATGGTCAAAATCAGGAGCTGGTTGAGGGCCCTGTCCATAATGCTGCAAACGTTCTCAAGCTGGGTGAGATCCGGCCACCTTGCTGGCCAAAGTAGGGTTTGGCAAGCACAGTAGAAACTCTCGCCGTGTACGAGCGGGAATTATCTTGCTGAAATGTAAGCCCAGATTATCGTCGACGTACCGCTGTGCTGTAAGGGTGTCGGTCACGACAACCAAAGGGGTCCTGCTGTGAGCAGAAGTGGTACCCCAACTCCTGGCTGTCGGGCCGTATGGTGGACGACAGTCAGTTTGGTATTCTAACTGTCTGGGGCCTCTACAGACCGCTGGTTATCGGGACTCTAGTCAATGAGAGAGAGTACAGGCAGAATGTGGCAGACACCACTCCAAAGGGACCTGTTGGTGTACTGAAGTTAATGGGGCGGTGTGAGCGCAGTCCCCTTTCTGTGAGCGACCTATCAGTGGTCCTTAGGGTCGCTGGAAACGCCAGCTACACGTCGGATCGATGACAGTGATGAATCCGGGGTTGTGAGTAACTCTCTGACGATTGCTCGGTCCTCACTTCTGTCCTCTGTCTAGGTCGACTGCTTCCTTCTTGACGCTGGCCCATTGCTGCCAACATCGTCGAATAGTGGCATTGCTCCTATTCATTTGTCGACGGCTTCAACCGGCTTACATGTTCTCTCTCAAATGCGGACGTCTGCGCATAATGTTCACGCGCTTGTCTGGGAAGCATAGTTACTGTCCAACTGAGTATAAGGAATGAAATTCGCAAAGAATTTATGAGCTGTTATCGGCATGTCCCCTTGTTTGCTACCGTTGCCAGCTGCGTGGTGAAATTGTGCTGCAGCGTCACACGTTCATCCATCGGCCGCCGAAGTTTACAGTTCTGCGCAGTCCATCGATACCTGTTTAATATCAGTTTGTGACCAATTTTGCGATGCGCTGTTTTTTTTTTGTCTTAGAACGTATTTATTCTATTACTCCACATTCTCCTCTCCCCTCTAACTGTCCATTCTTCTCTCCCCATCTCCCTGCACATCTCCTCTTTCCCTCTCTCTGTCTGGCCACTTCCTTCCTTCCCCTTCTCTCTCTACGTTATCACCGCCACCCCAATAGGAGGCTGTTGTTTGTTGCCCCACAGTATTTCTTTCTGCATCGCAACTAATATGTGTACCATAGTAGATTGAAATAATTCTAGGTGCTTAGGATGACCTTTTTACCTGTGGTTTTACCCATGTACGCACATGTCAAATATATTTTACATATATTTAACGTATTTCAAGCGTTTTTGTACGTATACAGGGTTATTACAAATGATTGAAGCGATTTCACAGCTCTACAATAACTTTATTATTTGAGATATTTTCACAATACTTTGCACACACATACAAAAACTCAAAAAGTTTTTTTAGACATTCACAAATGTTCGATATGTGCCCCTTTAGCGATTCGGCAGACATCAAGCCGATAATCAAGTTCCTCCCACGCTCGGCGCAGCATGTCCCCATCAATGAGTTCGAAAGCATCGTTGATGCGAGCTCGCAGTTCTGGCACGTTTCTTGGTAGAGGAGGTTTAAACACTGAATCTTTCACATAACCCCACAGAAAGAAATCGCATGGGGTTAAGTCCTGAGAGCGTGGAGGCCATGACATGAATTGCTGATCATGATCTCCACCACGACCGATCCATCGGTTTTCCAATCTCCTGTTTAAGAAATGCCGAACATCATGATGGAAGTGCGGTGGAGCACCATCCTGTTGAAAGATGAAGTCGGCGCTGTCGGTCTCCAGTTGTGACATGAGCCAATTTTCCAGCATGTCCAGATACACGTCTCCTGTAACGTTTTTTTCGCAGAAGAAAAAGGGGCTGTAAACTTTAAACCGTGAGATTGCACAAAACACGTTAACTTTTGGTGAATTGCGAATTTTCTGCACGAATGCGTGAGCATTCTCTACCGCCCAGATTCGCACATTGTGTCTGTTCACTTCACCAATAAGAAAAAATGTTGCTTGATCACTCAAAACAAGTTTCGCACTGAACGCATCCTCTTCCATGAGCTGTTGCAACCGCGCCGAAAATTCAAAGCGTTTGACTGTCATCGGGTGTCAGGGCTTGTAGCAATTGTAAACGGTAAGGCTTCTGCTTTAGCCTTGTCCGTAAGATTTTCCAAACCGTCGGCTGTGGTACGTTTAGCTCCCTGCTTGCTTTATTCGTCGACTTCCGCGGGCTACGCGTGAAACTTGCCCGCACGTGTTCAACCGTTTCTTCGCTCACTGCAGGCCGACCCGTTGATTTCCCCTTACAGAGGCATCCCGAAGCTTTAAACTGCGCATACCATCGCCGAATGAAGTTAGCAGTTGGTGGATCTTTGTTGAACTTCGTCCTGAAGTGTCGTTGCACTGTTATGACTGACTGATGTGAGTGCATTTCAAGCACGACATACGCTTTCTCGGCTCCTGTCGCCATTTTGTCTCACTGCGCTCTCGAGCGCTCTGGCGGCAGAAACCTGAAGTGCGGCTTCAGCCGAACAAAACTTTATGAGTTTTTCTACGTATCTGTAGTGTGTCGTGACCATATGTCAATGAATGGAGCTACAGTGAATTTATGAAATCGCTTCAATCGTTTGTAATAGCCCTGTATTTCAGCTCTTTTCGCCCTGCAGTTTCATTTTCACGCAGCTCAATGTTTTTAATACGTCGCATCTGTTGAACTATGTGTCGTAGAATGATCAAATTCTGTAGGTACGTTCAGTAATATATGTGAATACTGTCTGCAAAATGTTGGGCAATACGGTTAGTAATAAAGAAGTAATCTATTGAAACTTCATGCTTTATGAGGCAATTTTATTGCATGAACAAATTTGCAGTAAGTGCTAAAGCTTTTTCATCATTTTGCAAGGGTTGTTAGCGAGAAAAATGCTGTTAAAATTTTGAAACTATGCGTGAAGTTCATTGCAAATCATTAAGTGCTCTCATTCTCAAATGCTGGATGGATAAAGCATTCGCGCTTCGTGCGTTACATTGCTCTTTCATCCCCAACCCGACCGCTTTGATAGGTAGGTGGATCTTTCCAGACACTAACTGATATATGTACCAAGCTTTGTTGAAATCGGTCCAATGGTTTAAGGTGAGATGTGGAACATAAACAATACATATATGCGAACATCCGTTTTTAAAATATGTATGGATTCTAAAATCAAGTTTTATGTTTAAATGTGTAAATATCAGAATTTAGTGTTAAATGGCTGTATACAAAGCTTTTCATTCTTCGGCTCACCGCATTAGCACTATTTAATGCACTTATATAATCAAGAAATAAAAGTTACTGCATCGACAGAAAAATGAAAAAAAAAACAGACACATGGTAAAATCGTTCCCTAAAAGTGTGCTGCAATGCAATGAGGTGACAAAGGTCATGGGTTAGCGATATGTACTTATACAGATTGTCGGTGGCATCGCGTACATGTGGTACAAAAGGCCAGTGCATTGGCGAAGCTGTCATTTGTACCGCAGTGATTCATGAGATAGGGTGTCCGACATAACTATGGCATCAGGACGGCAATTAACAGCCTCAGAATGCGGAATAATAGTTGGAGTGAGACCTGTGGGGCATTACATTTTGGAAATCGTTTGGGAATTTGGCATTCTGAGGTCCACAGCCTCAAAAGTGTGCCGAAAATGCCAAAATAGGGCATTACCTCTCACCGCAGACAATACAGTGGCCAACGGCATTCACTTAACGACCGAGAGCAGCGACATTTGTGTAGAGTTGTCAGTGCTAACAGACAAGCAACACTGTGTGAAACAACCGCAGGAATCAACGTGGGATGTGCAACCAACGTATCCGTTAGTAGACTGCAGCGAAGTTTGGCGCTAATGGGCCATGGCATCACCTCTCCTGGGCTGGCGACCATATCGGTTGGACTCTAGACGAGTGGAAAACCGTGGCCTGTCAGATGAGTCCAAATTTCAGTTGGTAACAGCTGATGGTGTGGTTCGAGTGAGACGCAGACTCCATGGTGCCATGAACCTTAGTTGTCAAGAAGGCACTCTGGCGGTTGCTCCATAATGGAGTGGGCTGTTTTTAGAGGTAAGGGACTGGCTCCTCTGATCCCACTAAACCGACCATTGACTCGAAATTGTTCGGCTACTTCGAGACCATTTTCAGCCATTCGTGGACTTCATGTTGCCAAGCAACCATGGAATTTATGTGCCACGTCGCTGGGCCACAATTATTCTCGATTGGTTTGAAGAACATTCTGGACAATTTGAGTGAATGATTTCGACACCCAGGTCACCCGACATGGATCCTATTGAAAGTTGATGGGACATAACCTAGAGGTCAGTTCATGAACAAAACCCTCTACAGGCAGTTCTTTCGCAGTTATGGACGGCGACAGAGGCAGCATCGGTCAATATTTCTGCGGGGGACTTCCAACGAGCTGTTGAGTCCGTGCTGTGTCAAGCTGCTGCACTACCCTTAGCAAAAGGAGGTCCGACTCGACTTTAGGAGGCAGCACATGACTTTTGTCATCTCACTGAACAGTCACCTCACTCACAAACCTGCTCGGAATAGCGCAGTGGTGGGGGGAAGCCGGACTGCTCAGCACACTCGGCTAGGGTCGCGGAGCGCAACTATGGTCAGACCCGATCTAGGGTTTTGTTTTTTGGCGGTGTTAGTTGTGCTTTAACAGCGATACACAGCTGTACTGTGGGTATGTTTACTGATGAAACTGACTGACCGCAATGGAAGAGCATCAAAACGGCGCCATGCTGTGCTGTTCCCGCACCGACGGAAACTACGTTACACTTGTTTTGCATCTGAGGATTGTTGCATTACACCGTGCTGTGTGTCGCACGTTTTGGTTATTCCACATACAGAGTTCTTTCTGGTGACAAGGCAGGTTCACAGAAACCAGGGTGACTTCGTAACAAACGGAATAAATCATAATTACTTCTGTGACGGCTCCCTAACCCAAGGTCCTCGGCGGTACTTTTGGGGCAGCCACCACAAATTGTATAAAGCGTGGATACTGACCAGGATGTAGCTATGTCTGTTGGCCGAAAAATAATTAATTGACAAGAATTGCGCAGCTAGAATGAAGAGATAACTTACCTTTATTTCTGACGAAACGTGCACCAGCAATACAAGTCCAAGTAATATCCAGGAGTAATCCGTGTATTGAGCCTAGTCGAATACAATAGCAAATATCACACTGCAATGACTCCGCTATAAACTCCACGTCTCGGGGCCAGCGCTCCTCCTTATATGCAAAAGGCAGAGGGCGCTGCGGACCCGAGCTCAGCCATGGCGCGACCTCTTCCGTCGGCGGTAACGCCCTGAGACGCCGACGGCCGCGACAGGAACTGTGGCCAGCGATGTCACGGTCAGGGCGCGCGTGCGCCAGTTGGTTGGGTCCGTGGATACAACAATTACATTATTACTCTGTAACGAGGCGTCGGAGACTGTGGGTCCCTGAAACCAAGTTACTCACAAGGGAACCTCCCCATCGCACCCCCCTCAGATTTAGTTATAAGTTGGCACAGTGGATAGGACTTGAAAAACTGAACACACATCAATTGAGAAAACAGGAAGAAGTTGTGTGGGACTATGAAAAAATAAGCAAAATATACAAAGTAGTTCATGGGAAGATAAGCAACTTTAAGGAGAATGGAAACGTAGGAACGCTGTGGTCTCGTGGTAGCGTGAGCAGCTGCGGAACGAAAGGTCCTGGCTTCAAATCTTGCATCGAGTGAAAAGTTTAATTTTTTATTTTCAGTTTATGTGACAAACTCTTATGTTTTCATCACTTTTTCGGGAGTGATTATCACATCCACAAGAAAACCTAAATCGGGAAAGGTAGAAGAATCTTTTTACCCATTCGCCAAGTGTACAAGTTAGGTGGGTCGACAACTTACTCATGTCATGTGACGCACATGCCGTCACCAGTGTCGTATAGAATATATCAGATGTGTTTTCCTGTGGAGGAATCGGCTGACCTATGACCTTGCGATCAAATGTTTTCGGTTCCCATTGGAGAGGCACGTCCTTTCGTCTGCGAATCGCACGGTTTTGCGATGCGGTCGCAAAACACAGACACTAAACTTATTACAGTGAACAGAGACGTCAATGAACGAACGGACAGATAATAACTATGCAAAAATAAAGAAAGTAAAATTTTCACTCGAAAGAAGACTTGAACCAAGGACCTCTCCTTCTGCAGCTGCTCACGCTACCACGGGACCACGGCGCTCCTGAGCTTACATTTTCCATGATGTTGCCTATGTGGCCCATGGACTACTCAGTTTGTATATTTTGCTTATTTTCTCACAGTTCCACACAACTTCTTCCTGTTTTCTCAATTGATCTGTGTTCAGTTTATCAAGGCTTATCCACTGTGCTAACTTATAACTAAATCTGAGAGGGGTGCGATGGGGAGGTTCCCCTGTCAGAGCGCTTCGCTGAACAACCTCTGAAAATTTGCCAGTGCTAGTTCATCCTGTGTGCTACGTATGGACTCAGGATGTCAGTTGGGTGATGGCTGAGGGCTATTAAGTGGTCAACAAATGTGAGCTACTACTTTCTTTTAAGATTCTAAGACGTTCGGAAAACCACGTTTTAAAACTTTCGCGCGCACTTACTTCGTGTTTCGTACTTTGTGACGAGAGAGTGGTGTAATGATGTGTCTGTGGCGGTGTTGGGTCGGCTGCAGCGGCGCCCTAGGAGATGGGGAACGGCAGAAGGGCAGAGCGCCCCGGTCGTTAATCACGGGCTGGCGGCGGCGGCGGCGGCGGCACATTTCTGGGAGGCGGGAGGCGGCGCTCCTCGCAGCACACACCAGGCTGTGGGGGCGGGGGGCGCGTGTAATTAGCAGCTCATTAGCGCCCACACGTGGCTCCGCTTCCCGCTTCCTGCCCCCCCTCTATGTCCGCGGCCGCCCTCCTCTCCTCTGCTCTGCCAGTGAAGCTTCTTCTGCTCCTGCAGCTCACTTTACCGACATCCAGAAAGCAACCAAAAGTTAAAAGTTACCCACAGAAGCCCGCCGTGTGACTGATACCACACGCAACAGATTACTGTAAACTGTGTAAATATACTGCTGGCCACCGTAAATGCAACACCAAGAAAGACAAGACGTAGCACAACAAAATTTATTTTGTAGATAACATGTTGACCAAGTATCAAATGATTACGTTTACAGACGTCTGTGACATGTGGTTCCTGCCAGAATCAGTAGCCAGAGTAGCCGCCATTGTTGGAGATCACCGCTGCCACACGTCTCGGCATTGAGTCAAAGAGACGTTGGATGTGTTCCTGGGGTACAGCAGCCCAAGCAGCTTCCACACGTTGCCAAAGATCATCTGGTGTGGCAGCTGGGGATGTAATCTGGGTCACTCGTTGAGCAACCATGGACCACATGTTTTCTATCGGCGAAAGATCCGGAGAGCGAGCTGGCCAGGGAAGCAGTTCAATCTGGTTATTGACGAAGAACCTTTGGACAATGCGTGCCACGTGTGGTCGCGCATTATCCTGTTGAAATATGGCTGTGGCCGAGCCCTGAAGGTAAGGAAGGACAACTGGCTCCAGCACCTCGGATGTGTAGCGCCGGCTATTTAAAGTACCGGCAATGCGTACTAGAGGCGTGCGAGAGTAATATCCAATATCGCCCCATACCATAATACCCGGTGCAAGACCAGTGTGGCGGTGCGTAAGGCAGCTGTCCAGCATCCTCTCTCCACGGTGTCTCCACACTCGAATCCGACCATCGTGGTGCTGCAGACAGAAGCGTGCCTCGTCAGTAAAGACAACGTCATTCCATTCTGCCGTTCACATCCGTCTGTCATCACACCATTGGCGACGGAGACGTCTGTGGTTCTGCGCCAATGGTAGACGAAGCAATGGACGCCTTGCGGACAGACCACTCTGCTGTAAACGGCGTCGAATGGTACGCGCAGACACTGGATGATGCGTTACAGACGCAATGTGCTGTGCTATGGTTCGGGATGTCACTGAGCGATCCGTCACTGCCATGCGCACAATTTGCCTATCAGCACGTGCAGTGATGCACCGAGGTGAATGCGATCGACCACGTCGGTCCGTCGTACCCTCCTGCATCCAAAGGTCACATATCCGCATTACAGTTGTTTGGTTTCGTCCAACACGACTAGCGATTTCTCTGTATGATAATCCACAATCTCGGTAAGCCACTATCCTTCCTCTGTCGAACTCGGATACTTGATCAAAAGATGTTCGCTGTTGTCTACGAGGCATAACTGATCGTCGTGTGAAACAACCACAAGGTAAACACACGTGCCGAACGTACACTCGTCGAAATCGCCAAGCCTTAAATGGCGCTATGAGGTGGCGCCACAGGCGCGCTTGATGTGCATCTGCGCTGAAATTCTAATCAGTTGCATATCTCATGGCTGCAAACTCATGGTGTAAATTTCACTTGATTCGGATGCTTCATTCAGGGTGTTGCATTTACGGTGGCCAGCAGTGTACTTATGGTTGGAGGATAGAACATGTGCGGGTCCAGGGGTCGGTCCCTGTGAGGATCACAGTTTGTTCGTGATTGATGATGATTTTCAAAATATATTCCAACTTCCGCATCCCTGTTTCGCCGTGGGGGGGTAATTGTAGTGAAACCTCTTACACAGTATTTTGGTGTTCGTCACTGATGGTGATTTTCAGAATATGTTACAACTTGTAGATCTCTGCTGGAGGGAGGGGGTTTGACAGTGGTCACTAAACCCCTTCCACAGTTTGGATGCTGTCAGTATGCAGGGCTTTTCCACTATAGCTTAACCATGTTCACACAGGTACTCCCTCCCACCCTCCACCCTCCATCCCCCGGCCATCTTGCGCCATTACTCCAGGTTTCAACATGCCAGAAATTTTTACGTTATTTTTTGAAAAATGTGTAAAAATCTGCCAACCGGTTGCATAGGTTTTCTATATACCTTGACCAGGTTTCGTCTCCTCTAAGGGTGACTTCATCAGAATGCAAGGTGATTACCTAAAAATGAATATGTCAGCTAAAAAATCTTTTCTAATAAAAGTTTACATTAATGTAAACGAGTGTAAAACAAATAGTACTTACATGAAGAACATATCGTCAAAGATGAACAGTGACTTAAGAGCTGAGTTGCTCAAGTCATACATTACAATATAAGACATAATGTTCTTCAAAAAGTCAAACATTAAAACATACTCGTAAGTAACACCGGTGTGATGTGAGGAGATTGACTGTGGCAACCAGTCACGCTACCAAGTAAACGTAATGTAGGGCGCGCCACAAGCGGTGTTACTTATGTTTTATTGTTTGACTTTTTGAAGAACATTG
Organism: Schistocerca nitens; assembly: GCF_023898315.1. Lineage (NCBI taxonomy): Eukaryota > Metazoa > Arthropoda > Insecta > Orthoptera > Acrididae > Schistocerca > Schistocerca nitens. The sequence goes on from NC_064622.1 coordinate 488,731,207, forward strand.
TGTCTTATATTTTAATGTATGACTTGAGCAACTCAGCTCTTAAGTCACTGTACATCTTTGACGATATGTTCTTCATGTAAGTACTATTTGTTTACACTCGTTTACATTAATGTAAACTTTTATTAGATAAGATATTTAATCTGACATATTCATTTTAGGTAATTACCTTGCCTTCTGAAGAAGTCACCCTTAGAGGAGACGAAACCTGGTCAAGGTATATAGAAAATCTATGCAACCGGTTGGCAGATTTTTACATATTTTTCAAGTTTGTGTATACGGTTGCTGCAAACGTCAGCCATGTTCAAAGTTGTTTTACGTTTTTAGTTATAGTAACAATAAAGCATATACACTGATAGCACAAAACGTTATGACAACTGCACACCGCGACGTTGGATGCAGCTTGGTGGCGTTACAGGCACATGATGCGATAACAAAAGTATGTAAGCAGAGGATACACGGTCTGGGTATCACCATAGCCAAGATACGGGCTGCGAAAGGGGAAATCAACTGAGATAAGCAAACAAAGGGCAGATTATTACTATGCAGAGCCTGTGAGCAAGTCTCTCGAAAACGGCGAAGCTGATCGAATACTCACGTGCTACTGTCGTGAGCATCTATGGAAAGATATACACTCCTGGAAATTTAAGAACACCGTGAATTCATTGTCCCAGGAAGGGGAAACTTTATTGACACATTCCTGGGGTCAGATACATCACATGATCACACTGACAGAACCACAGGCACATAGACACAGGCAACAGAGCATGCACAATGTCGGCACTAGTACAGTGTATATCCACCTTTCGCAGCAATGCAGGCTGCTATTCTCCCATGGAGACGATCGTAGAGATGCTGGATGTAGTCCTGTGGAACGGCTTGCCATGCCATTTCCACCTGGCGCCTCAGTTGGACCAGCGTTCGTGCTGGACGTGCAGACCGCGTGAGACGACGCTTCATCCAGTCCCAAACATGCTCAATGGGGGACAGATCGGGAGATCTTGCTGGCCAGGGTAGTTGACTTACACTTTCTAGAGCACGTTGGGTGGCACGGGATACATGCGGACGTGCATTGTCCTGTTGGAACAGCAAGTTCCCTTGCCGGTCTAGGAATGGTAGAACGATGGGTTCGATGACGGTTTGGATGTACCGTGCACTATTCAGTGTCCCCTCGACGATCACCAGTGGTGTACGGCCAGTGTAGGAGATCGCTCCCCACACCATGATGCCGGGTGTTGTCCCTGTGTGCCTCGGTCGTATGCAGTCCTGATTGTGGCGCTCACCTGCACGGCGCCAAACACGCATACGACCATCATTGGCACCAAGGCAGAAGCGACTCTCATCGCTGAAGACGACACGTCTCCATTCGTCCCTCCATTCACGCCTGTCGCGACACCACTAGAGGCGGGCTGCACGATGTTGGGGCGTGAGCGGAAGACGGCCTAACGGTGTGCGGGACCGTAGCCCAGCTTCATGGAGACGGTTGCGAATGGTCCTCGCCGATACCCCAGGAGCAACAGTGTCCCTAATTTGCTGGGAAGTGGCGGTGCGGTCCCCTACGGCACTGCGTAGGATCCTACGGTCTTGGCGTGCATCCGTGCATCGCTGCGGTCCGGTCCCAGGTCGACGGGCACGTGCACCTTCCGCCGACCACTGGCGACAACATCGATGTACTTGTGGAGACCTCACGCCCCACGTGTTGAGCAATTCGGCGGTACGTCCACCCGGCCTCCCGCATGCCCACTATACGCCCTCGCTCAAAGTCCGTCAACTGCACATACGGTTCACGTCCACGCTGTCGCGGCATGCTACCAGTGTTAAAGACTGCGATGGAGCTCCGTATGCCACGGCAAACTGGCTGACACTGACGGCGGCGGTGCACAAATGCTGCGCAGCTAGCGCCATCCGACGGCCAACACCGCGGTTCCTGGTGTGTCCGCTGTGCCGTGCGTGTGATCATTGCTTGTACAGCCCTCTCGCAGTGTCCGGAGCAAGTATGGTGGGTCTGACACACCGGTGTCAATGTGTTCTTTTTTCCATTTCCAGGAGTGTAGAACGACAACGAAGCTACCACTAGGTGCTAAAACGTTGGACGTCCATAACTCCACGTAGAATGATCGGTTCAGACGCTTGTCTGCCCTGTAAAGCAGAATAGATGGTGACTTGTGGTATCTTTGCTGAAAGAGCACAATGCTGGAGCGCACCGATCATCGTACATCGTTCAACATGGAGCTCCGCAGCAGACCACCCTTACGTGTTCACATGCTGACCCAACGACAACGTCACGTACGACTTTAGTGGGCACGGGACTATCGGCATCCGTCCATAGATCAATGGAAACATGTCGGCTCTTTGAGTAAACAACATTTTTACTATACTACGAGGGCAGTTCAATAAGTAATGCAACACATTTTTTTTCTCGGCCAATTTTGGTTGAAAAAACCGGAAATTTCTTGTGGAATATTTTCAAACATTCCCGCTTCGTCTCGTATAGTTTCATTGACTTCCGACAGGTGGCAGCCCTGTACGGAGCTGTTAAAATGGCGTCTGTAACGGATGTGCGTTGCAAACAACGGGCAGTGATCGAGTTTCTTTTGGCGGAAAACCAGGGCATCTCAGATATTCATAGGCGCTTGCAGAATGTCTACGGTGATCTGGCAGTGGACAAAAGCACGGTGAGTCGTTGGGCAAAGCGTGTGTCATCATCGCCGCAAGGTCAAGCAAGACTGTCTGATCTCCCGCGTGCGGGCCGGCCGTGCACAGCTGTGACTCCTGCAATGGCGGAGCGTGCGAACACACTCGTTCGAGATGATCGACGGATCACCATCAAACAACTCAGTGCTCAACTTGACATCTCTGTTGGTAGTGCTGTCACAATTGTTCACCAGTTGGGATATTCAAAGGTTTGTTCCCGCTGGGTCCCTCGTTGTCTAACCGAACACCATAAAGAGCAAAGGAGAACCATCTGTGCGAAACTGCTTGCTCGTCATGTGGCTGAGGGTGACAATTTCTTGTCAAAGATTGTTACAAGCGATGAAACATGGGTTCATCACTTCGAACCTGAAACAAAACGGCAATCAATGGAGTGGCGCCACACCCACTCCCCTACCAAGAAAAAGTTTAAAGCCATACCCTCAGCCGGTAAAGTCATGGTTACAGTCTTCTGGGACGCTGAAGGGGTTATTCTGTTCGATGTCCTTCCCCATGGTCAAACGATCAACTCTGAAGTGTATTGTGCTACTCTTCAGAAATTGAAGAAACGACTTCAGCGTGTTCGTAGGCACAAAAATCAGAACGAACTTCTCCTTCTTCATGACAACGCAAGACCTCACACAAGTCTTCGCACTCGAGAGGAGCTCACAAAACTTCAGTGAACTGTTCTTCCTCATGCACCCTACAGCCCCGATCTCGCACCGTCGGATTTCCATATGTTTGGCCCAATGAAGGACGCAATCCGTGGGACGCACTACGCGGATGATGAAGAAGTTATTGATGCAGTACGACGTTGGCTCCGACATCGACCAGTGGAATGGTACCGTGCAGGCATACAGGCCCTCATTTCAAGGTGGCGTAAGGCCGTAGCATTGAATGGAGATTACGTTGAAAAATAGTGTTGTGTAGCTAAAAGATTGGGGAATAATCTGGTGTATTTCAATGCTGAATAAAACAACCCCTGTTTCAGAAAAAAAAATGTGTTGCATTACTTATTGAATTGCCCTTGTAGATTATTGGTCGTGTCCATACAAGCCTTCATCGAGGTGATCGGCGGCTCGAAACGTGCAGCTCGCCACGGACGCAGGCTGGTGGCAGCAGTATTGCTCTATGGGAGACAGTCTCCTGCGCTTACATGGGACCTGTGGTAGTAGTCGATGACACGCTGACAGCTTCGAACCACCCCTTCATGTCTTCCCTGACTACGATGTCATCTTTCAGCAGTATAATTGTTCGTGTCTCGGAGTCAGAACGATGCTACAGCGGTTTGAGGAGGAGGAGGAGGAGATTAGTGTTTAACATCCCGTCGACAACGAGGTCATTAGAGACGGAGCGCAAGCTCGGGTTAGGGAAGCATGGGGAAGGAAATCGGCCGTTCCCTTTCAAAGGAACCATCCCGGCATTTGCCTGAAGCGATTTAGGGAAATCACGGAAAACCTAAATCAGGATGGCCGGAGACGGAATTGAACCGTCGTCCTCCCGAATGCGAGTCCAGTGTGCTAACCACTGCGCCACCTCGGTCGGTACAGCGGTTTGAGGAGCATTATAGCCTGGTGTGTGCCCTGGTGTGTGCATTATAGTGAGGTTCGCCGATGACATCGTAATTCTGTCAGAGACAGCAAAGGACTTGGAAGAGCAGTTGAACGGAATGGATAGTGTCTTGAAAGGAGGATATAAGATGAACATCAACAAAAGCAAAACGAGGATAATGGAATGTAGTCGAATTAAGTCGGGTGATGCTGAGGGAATCAGATTAGGAAATGAGACACTTAAAGTAGTAGAGAAGAAATAAAATGTAGACTGGCAATGGCAAGGAAATCGTTTCTGAAGAAGAGAAATTTGTTAACATCGAGTATAGATTTAAGTGTCAGGAAGTCGTTTCAGAAAGTATTTGTATGGAGTGTAGCCATGTATGGAAGTGAAACGTGGACGATAAATAGTTTGGACAAGAAGAGAATAGAAGCTTTCGAAATGTGGTGCTACAGAAGAATGCTGAAGATAAGGTGGGTAGATCACGTAACTAATGAGGAGGTATTGAATAGGATTGGGGAGAAGAGAAGTTTGTGGCACAACTTGACTAGAAGAAGGGATCGGTTGGTAGGACATGTTTTGAGGCCTCAAGGAATCACAAATTTAGCATTGGAGGGCAGCGTGGAGGGTAAAAATCGTAGAGGGAGACCAAGAGATGAATACACTAAGCAGATTCAGAAGGATGTAGATTGGGAGATGAAGAAGCTTGCACAGGATAGAGTAGCATGGAGAGCTGCATCAAACCAGTCTCAGGACTGAAGACCACAACAACAACAACATAGTGAAGTCACGTTGATGTATCAGCGACCAAATACGCCTGATGTAAATCCTACGAAACCCAACTGAGTCTCTATCGGGCTGATGCCACATACCTCCTGAAACCTGCCAACAAACTGTCCAGTCCCTTGTATGCAGAATGAATGATATATTTAATTACAAAGACGGATAAACAAGGTTCAATGGTTCAAATGGCTCTGAGCACTATGCGACTTAACTTCTGAGGTCGTCAGTCGCCTATAACTTAGAACTAAAATGTAAGGAAATCACACATATCCATGTCCGAGGCAGGATTCGAACGTGCGACCGTACCAGTCGCGCGGTTTCGGACTGAAGCGCCTAGAACCGCTCGGCGATAAACAAGGAATTAAGTAGGTGGTCATAATGTTTAGACTAATTAGTGTAAAACGTTTTACTATAGCAAGTACACTTCTACGGTTTGCCGATGGATAGCACAGTGTAAATTCCACAATATTTCATCGAAACGCTCGCTCGACATCTTCAGACGGTGGTAGTGTCTGTCTTCACAGCCGCAACACACGACTTATAACGTTTTCGAAGTGGCGTGCAAATTTATCGGGGCCACGAGCAGGTCTTAAGCATGCGCGGACAAGCACTCACAGCGGGACGAAAGTAGCGTTCACGGTGCCCTCTGCTGGGAACTGTGGGGAGTCTTTTCACGCGTGCGCAGACGGTAACGATGGTGCCCCTGGACGTTTCTGAAAGATAAATTAAATGTCTGCTTTCTTTCTTCTGATTTACTCTGATGACAGTGAGCCGTACTCTCTCACAGCTATGCGTTTTCGTGAACTTCGCTGTCTATCTGTGTTTGGTTTCCCGCCCTTGTCGCGTTTACGACATGGTTCTTCTTCCTTTTACGTGTGGCAGCAGTGATGTGTATCGATCTTTGCGCCGTATACCATCTTTGGTTTGGCGCATATACAGGGTGAAAAGTATTTAAACCGACAAACTCTGGGAGGTTGTAGGGGACATCAAAACAAATATTTTTCCCTAATGTCATTTTTTCCTATGAGGATTATTTAAACCGGTGGAGGCCGTATTACGCTCTTCAGTTATTAGTGGTCGTATTACGATCTTCAGTTGTTAGAGGGCGTATTACGCGCTTCAGTTGTAAGCAACTACTGTCCACCAGTGTAGTAGTGCATTGTCTCTGTTTACGAGTGAAGCGATACACCTGGAGTGAGTACACTGATTTGATTGGTGCGTACTACGTAGCGCACCACAACGGACGAGCTGCGCAGCGGGTTTATCAGCAACAATATCCTAATCGCCGTATCCCGCATCATACGACCTTTGCTCCTGTGTACCAACGTCTGCGTCAGGCCGGGTCATTTAGCAGATTACCTGGACAGAGACGCCGTCGCACAGTAAGAACGGTGCAGTTTGAGGAAGCTGCCTTGCAACATGTGGAGCGGGTGCCTTCAATCAACATTCGTAAAATTGCACGTAACATGGGGACGAATCAGACGAATCTAAGAACAGTCCTTCGAGAGCAGTTGTTACGTCCATTTCACTTACAGCGTGCCCACAACCTGGAACCAGTTGATTATCCACTCAGAGCCCAGTTTTCGCAGTGGCACCTGGAACAGTGTGAAATGCGTCCTACATTTCCATGCTCTCTGTTGTTTACCGATGAAGCAACGTTCGGGCGTGATGAAGTCTTCAACATTCACAATTCGCATGTTTGGAGTTGGGATAACCCACATGCAACAGTTACTAGCGCTCATCAAGTGCGGTTCTTCGTTAATGTGTGGGTCGGTGTTGCTGGGGACTGTTTAATTGGGCCGTATCTGCTACCTCGGCCATTAAATGGCAGGCACTATTACAATTTTCTCTCCAGACCATTGCCAAAATTTCTGGAAGACGTCCCGCTCCCTACAAGACAGCGCATGTGGTTCCAACATGACGGGGCGCCGGCACATCCGGCACATTTCAGCCGTCTTATGCGTCGATTCCTGGATCGACGGTTCCCAGAAACGTGGATTGGCAAAGGTGGTCCTGTACCATGGCCTGCTCGATCCCCAGATACGTCCCCTCTGGACTTTTTTGTGTGGGAGAGAGATGTGCAACCTCGTTTCTACGACTCCTGTTGCATCAGAAGAGGATCTGGTTGCCCGGATAGGAGCAGCACCAGGTACAATTCAGGATACTCCTGGAGTTTTTACCCGTCTCAGACAGAACGTGGTCCGACAGCGTAACCTTTGTTTAGGTGTCAATGGAGCAATTTTTGAAAATCTACTGTAACTGAAACTGGGTTATGTTAATCTGTTATCTCTTGGTCATAAAAAAATGGAAAAGTGTTTGTTGGTTTAATTGATATGCCGCCAGAGAAATCTTCCTCTATGGTTTAAATACTCCTCATAGGAAAAAATGACATTAGGGAAAAATATTTGTTTTGATGTCCCCTACAACCTCCCAGAGTTTTTCGGTTTCAATACTTTTCACCCTGCAGTTTCCGGCAAGCGGGCCTGGAGTGAGTCGATCGGCTGTCGCGGACGAGGTAAGTTATCTCCGCGCGGTGCAGTCGGCTGGGGCCGCTGGCAGTCCCTGCGCAGTGTCGGAGCGTGGGTGGAGCTGTCCGATCGCTACGAGCTTCGTGGTTCACCGACCCAGCACGTCGAAGTTGAGTAGTGGTTTCAACTACCCAATCCACGTCTATTCATGGTGTGATGGTTCGCTTCGGTGGTTTTCTGTTAGGGAGGTTTTTCGGTGAGCAACACCGAGTGGTTCTACTGCTGAGATTTAGCCGCCTTGCAGCACAATTAACTACACTCCTGGAAATTGAAATAAGAACACCGTGAATTCATTGTCCCAGGAAGGGGAAACTTTATTGACACATTCCTGGGGTCAGATACATCACATGATCACACTGACAGAACCACAGGCACATAGACACAGGCAACAGAGCATGCACAATGTCGGCACTAGTACAGTGTATATCCACCTTTCGCAGCAATGCAGGCTGCTATTCTCCCATGGAGACGATCGTAGAGATGCTGGATGTAGTCCTGTGGAATGGCTTGCCATGCCATTTCCACCTGGCGCCTCAGTTGGACCAGCGTTCGTGCTGGACGTGCAGACCGCGTGAGACGACGCTTCATCCAGTCCCAAACATGCTCAATGGGGGACAGATCCGGAGATCTTGCTGGCCAGGGTAGTTGACTTACACCTTCTAGAGCACGTTGGGTGGCACGGGATACATGCGGACGTGCATTGTCCTGTTGGAACAGCACGTTCCCTTGCCGGTCTAGGAATGGTAGAACGATGGGTTCGATGACGGTTTGGATGTACCGTGCACTATTCAGTGTCCGCTCGACGATCACCAGTGGTGTACGGCCAGTGTAGGAGATCGCTCCCCACACCATGATGCCGGGTGTTGGCCCTGTGTGCCTCGGTCGTATGCAGTCCTGATTGTGGCGCTCACCTGCACGGCGCCAAACACGCATACGACCATCATTGGCACCAAGGCAGAAGCGACTCTCATCGCTGAAGACGACACGTCTCCATTCGTCCCTCCATTCACGCCTGTCGCGACACCACTGGAGGCGGGCTGCACGATGTTGGGGCGTGAGCGGAAGACGGCCTAACGGTGTGCGGGACCGTAGCCCAGCTTCATGGAGACGGTTGCGAATGGTCCTCGCCGATACCCCAGGAGCAACAGTGTCCCTAATTTGCTGGGAAGTGGCGGTGCGGTCCCCTACGGCACTGCGTAGGATCCTACGGTCTTGGCGTGCATCCGTGCGTCGCTGCGGTCCGGTCCCAGGTCGACGGGCACGTGCACCTTCCGCCGACCACTGGCGACAACATCGATGTACTGTGGCGACCTCACGCCCCACGTGTTGAGCAATTCGGCGGTACGTCCACCCGGTCTCCCGCATGCCCACTATACGCCCTCGCTCAAAGTCCGTCAACTGCACATACGGTTCACGTCCACGCTGTCGCGGCATGCTACCAGTGTTAAAGACTGCGATGGAGCTCCGTATGCCACGGCAAACTGGCTGACACTGACGGCGGCGGTGCACAAATGCTGCGCAGCTAGCGCCATTCGACGGCCAACACCGCGGTTCCTGGTGTGTCCGCTGTGCCGTGCGTGTGATCATTGCTTGTACAGCCCTCTCGCAGTGTCCGGAGCAAGTATGGTGGGTCTGACACACCGGTGTCAATGTGTTCTTTTTTCCATTTCCAGGAGTGTATTTTGGTCGACTACGATTTGAGTGCACCAGAGGAATTTTCTGCCTTGTGGCCGTTAGTGTTCCGGTTACCTGCCCTGGCCACTGACGTAATGTCAGGCAGTGTTCTTTCCTCACCTCTTGTCGCTGTCCAACATGGTGTGTAATTCTTACAGCTAATACGTACTCCATTGCGGATTATCACGTTTGTAACATTGCCGGTTGGGGTTCTCATGTACTGGTTCACGGGAAGCAAGTTATTGTGACGGTCGGTTCGTGGCTGCCCCCTGGTTGGGTTCCGACGGATCAAGTGTAGTTGGACTCACCAGCTGTCTCACCTAAGTGAACGAGGGCAGACCGACCTCCCTGGAGGCCTTCTGAGTGCCACCGGTGTTTAGTTATCTGTTGTCAGCCATTTTAAAATTTAGGCTTATGGTTTTGTTTCATTCTTAAAATTTGGCAAAATTTATCAAAAATGGCTCTGTGCACTATGGGACTTAACATCTGAGGTCATCAGTCCCCTAGAACTTAGAACTACTTAAACCTAAGGACATCACACACATCCATGCCCGAGGCAGGATTCGAACGTGCGACCGTAGCAGTCACGCGGTTCCGGACTGAAGCGCCTAGAACCGCTCGGTCACCGCGGCCGGCGGCAAAATTTATCGTTCAAGCTTAAACACTGCGGCCTTCTGCCTTTAAAGATTATGGTAACATATTTTGAAATTTTGAAGTTTAATTGTGGCCCTCAGCCATTGGTATTGCACCTTCCATATGTTGCTTCTTTAAATTATTTTATTGTTATCTTAATTGGATTTGTATCTTGTTGATTTTTAAGATTTCTTGTTGTTAAACATGCTGGCCCTCTGCCCTTAAAGGTCTCTGGTAACATATTCAGAAGTTTTGAAATTTAATTGTGGACTTCAGCCATTTCTGTTGTACTTTGCATATGTTACCTCTTGGGTTTTAAATTATTTTATTGCTATCTTAATTGAATTTTTATTTTTTTAAGGTTTCTTGTTGGCCTTCTGCCTTTAAAGGTCTATGGTAATGTATTCTAAAATTTTGGAGATTAATTGTGGCACTCAGTACTTCGTGTACGTTGTTTTTTGAATTATTTTATTGCTATTTTAATTGGATTTTTATCTTGTTAATATTTCTCGTTGGAGGATTTCAGCCGTGGAAGAGTTGCTAAATTACAATAAATGACAATTAGAATGAGAAACTGACCTCAAGCCTTGGCCCTTTCCACAATCCTATTACCTGCTCTGCCCAGCAGGTTTAGCGGGCGTCTCAGCCAGCCAGTGCTGAAGTCCAGCAGATGCTCAGTTGAAAATCCCACGACCCAGTTGATGCGTTAAAAACCATTCAAAAGCCAAGGTAGCACAAAATATTTTTTATTCAAGGCAACCAGTTTCTACAGTCTTAACTGTCATCTTCAGGTCCTACACATTTTTTGTAGTAAAACATGTTCATTTCACAATGAACCTCATGCACAAGATGACAAGTAAATAAAACTCAGCACATTATAATCGTTTGCCACCACAAAAAAATGTTTAAAAACATGCTGTATCTTGTCCAAAGAGGCATGTCCATATACATACTGTTCACAGATGCTTGTTACATGCTACAAATACGGTACACAATAGCACATCTGTTTATATATGCTTAGCACATACCAAATAGTACAAATCCACTTGAAATGGCGTATAAGGTACAGGTAAGGTCGCCCTTCAGTATAATGAGAAAATTCAACATGTTGTTAGGATTGTCTACCTTATGGATACATATGGCGTCCTTGACAATGCAGTCCCAGAACGATGATGCAGAGAATAAAACTTCAGCCTTCTCGCAAGACACGTGATACCCTATGTTTAGGCAGTACTCTGCTACCACTGATTTATCAGGTTGGTCCAGCCTTATATGTCAATGGTATACCACACAACGTTCTTAAATGGTACAACAAGTGTTCCCAATGTAAGGTGTCCCACACTGGCGTTGGATTATGTGAACGTCGCGTTTTTAAAGCCAAGATCGTCTTTGAGCGAGCACAACAAATTCCTCAGTTGTACTGTTGGATGAAAATCGCGCTTGATTTTGTGTTTCTTGGGAATTCCCACTCTTCTTGAAAACGTATCGTCAAAATATGATTCGGCTGTAGCCATGTGTGCTTCCAGATCTTCATTTACATCCTTTCCTTGAACACGGTTTGACCATAATCCATTACGTATCTGTTTATCACAATAACCGTTCTGTTGGAACACCGTTCTTAGGTAACGCAGTTCTCCTAGAAGGCTGTCAGTATCTGAGATCACATGTGCTCTACATTTTACCATAGTATAACTGCAAGGAAATTGAAACTCAGAGAAAAACATTGCCATGCAGTAGATTTAATAGCTGCAGTGGCGATGAAAAAGTTCCCGTTCGAGGCCCACACTAAACCCTTACGAGCACATGTGACCTCAGATACTGACAGCCTACTAGGAGAACCTGCTTCACCTAAGAACCTTGTCCTAGAGAAGATCGATAGAGAATTTTCTAAAACCAGTCCACAAGGGATCCAGCTACAGGATGTGAACATTACAAGACTTTCCCATGCAGATGATGTAGCACTAATAAGTAGTTCCAAAAGAGAATGCATCAGAACGATGCAAAATTAATACAAAATTGCTGAGAAAACAGGATTGCATGTTAATGAAGGAAAGACAGAATACCTGTCCATAAGTAAGAAAACCAGAAAAGATGCACCTCTGACTGTAGATGGATTCAATTTCAAGACTGTTGACCTCTTCAAGTACCTAGGAAGTCTTTTTAGTAATAACAACACAACAGACATAGAAATAGATGCCCGTTTATCAACAGCAAACAAGACACTTTTTAGTTTCATCAAAATTCTAAGAAAAAGATCACTTAGCAATAACTTCAAAATCCACTTACATCAATCGACCATTATACCTGTGATGTTATATGGAAACATTATAGTTTAGAAAGAAAGACGAAGAAAAACAATATTCGAAAGAAAAGTACTAAGGAAAATTTTTGGACCTGTGTACGACGAAAATAACATGAAATGGAGAATAAGAAGAAATGAAGAATTAAGAGGTGCGTAACATCGTCGAAGTGCTCAAGAGGAGAAGGTTGAATTGGGCAGGCCATATAGCAAGAATGACAAAGAATAGACTACCTAGAATGGCATTCAGCAGAACAATAGATGGAACGAGAGGAAGAGGGAGACCCAGAATCAGATGGCGGGATAACATTCGGGAGGACACAACTAGGATTAACAGTAACAGCAACTGGACAAACAGCGCATTGTACAGGCAGAAGTGGAAGAGGCTCATAGAGCAGGCGTATAGTCGATAAGGTCCTTACCACATGTAAAGTAAAAAGTAAAGGTCTTTTTTAGATATGATGTTGTACAGGTTTGCAGCTGCCCAACCAAAGTCATATGGTTGGTGAGGTAGAGGTGGTTTGGGAACATCGGGAGGGGTGAAGGGGTATCGATGGATGTACCATCTCGCAGCGACTCCGCTGGCATGTCCATACCAGCTTAGCCTCTCGCGGGTTGTCCGGCAGCGGCAGGCGGTCGTGTTTCCCACGTTTGGCAGCCTCCTCTCGGACCATAGCAGTGACAGCAGCGACTTCCGCTGCCTCTTCGTCGTCCTCTCCTTCCGGCAGCTGCTGTACCACCTCCTCCATTTCCTCGACAACCTCTCCAGCAATCTGCGTTTCCGCGCCGGCCAGAAAAGCGGTCGTCTGAGTGCATCTGCCCCCTTCCTAATGGGGTTCTCTGCGAGTGGCAAGGGTCAAGGCCTCCGTCAGCTGGCACACCTCACGACGCGCCTCTTCCAATTCCGCCCTCAGGGACGCCGTCTCCTCCGCCATGGCGGATTTAAGCGCGGCAACGGCTTCGTCCGTGGCTTTCTGTAAAGATTCGCGTAAACTATCGTAGTCGTATTCTTCGCGGCGGCGCGGCCCGATTCCCCTTCTTGGACAGGGGGGCGGTACGGCCGCCTTATGTTGTTGGGCCACTTCTTCAGGTTTGGCGGCCTCAGTCTTCTTATTCTGCTTCTGCTTGCTCCAATTCTTTATGTAGCTGGTTTGCAGCACGTGCGCCGCAACAGTTGACGCACTTCGGAGCAGCATCTCGCGGCCTATTGCAGTCGCCTGTACGATGTGCCTTTCCACACTTCATGCACACGACCGTGCCGCTGCAGGACTTTGCTACATGGCCAAGCTGTTGGCATTTGAGGCACTGCTGCGTCTTCGTCTTCTTCTCGCTCTTCTTTCCGCTTCGCACTTCATCTGCCAGGTGCTCCAGTAGAACGGCGAGGCGAGATCTTGAGTTCCTCTTAGCTTCGCCTCCCTTGCCATGTCCAGCCATGTCTGCGACGTACAACATGGACAGGCCATTTTGAGACAAGCTGGCCAACAACTGGGACGAAGACGACTTCCGAGCTTGTCCAACACACGTTCTATGGCGGACAGATGTGGTTACGTTACTGGGCAAGGGAATACCTCAGAGAGTACATGAGTTAATAGAGACAAGTTCCATGTGTAGACAACCGTTGTCCTGTTGAAAAATGGCAGCATAATACTGCCGCATGAACACGACGTTTCAGGGTGTCCACGCATGCCGTTATGGCGACAGAGTTTCCTCGACCACTTCCAGCCGTCACCTGAAGTCATACCGGATGACTTCACACGCTGTTCCTCTCCAAAACATTGTAAGAATGAGACCGAGACCTCTCCCCAGGTTGCCGCAGTACTCGCTGACGACGGTCATCCGGTGCAAAAAAAATGGCTCTGAGTATTATGGGACTTAACATCTGAGGTCATCAGTCCCCTAGAACTTAGAACTACTTTAACCTAACTAACCTAAGGACACCACACACATCCATGCCCGAGGCAGGATTCGAACCTGCGACCGTAGCAGTCGCGCGGTTCCGGACTGAAGCGCCTAGAACCGCTCGGCCACCACGGCCGGCTCATCCGGTGCAGCGAAGAGCCACAATTCATCACTCAACCCAATGCGACGCCATTCATGAGCCATTCCTGGTCACAACACCACTCCGAAGGCAGCCATTTGTCTTGTTCCGTTAACAACCTATGCATTGGACGATAATTCCCTAGTTCGGCTGTTGTTAGCGTACGAACAATGGTGCGTGATTTTGGGATGACAGAAAATGTTGCAGGGAGCCCATTATTTGTTTTCGGATGGAAAGCGTTGTGCCTGCTGCACAGTACGGCGATCCTCCCCTGCGGTGGTCAGACGTGGTCAACCGGAACCTTGACGGCGAGTCTGCCTGCCCCCACGATCACGTGCCGTCCAACATCGGGCTGCTTTCACATCAGAATGCCCCATAAGTCTGGATGTTGCACGATTCGATCAGTGCGCCAAACGGAGATCCACCACGTGGCCCTTTGAAACGGTCAGGAAGCCGGCCGCGGCGGCCGAGCGGTTCTATGCACTTCAGTGCGGAACTGTGCGACTGCTACTGTCGCAGGTTCGAATCTTGCCTCGGGCATGGAGGTGTGTGATGTCCTTAGTTAGGTTTAAGTAGTTCTAAGTGCTAGGGGACTGATGACCTCAGATGTTAAGTCCCATAGTGCTCAGAGCCATTTGAACCATTTTTGAAACGGTCATGTGCTGATAACGCTGTCTCAGACGAGTACGTGGCATTTCCGTGTCCTTCACTGTGGTCGCTCAACACCTGACGGTGTTCACGCTCCCTTATTTACCCTAGTAGGCTAAGTGACAACACTAAACAAAAGGAACACTAATGCTCCCAAGGGGCCGTTTTACCTGTTGTAACTCTTCACCAGTTACATACGCAGTGATGGTGAACACGTATAAGGAAGCTACATTGGACACCCAATGATGTCTTATAGGTGCATTTTTTTTTCAGACAGTGAACAATCGAAAGGTGCACCACCCTATATAAGTATTTCACTCAGCGCTACCACTGGGAATGTGGGTTTTCACGCTATGGCTGGGCGTTTGTGCAGACCTGTTTCTTTCAGTCTACGTTTGGCGAAGGTCAATCACGACATTATTTGCTTCGTGGTAGATCGTTCCCCATGTGTCCCGCCTTTTTCAACTTCCTTGCAGCAACGAACAGATGTGACTCGTTGTTCACAGAGGGTAATACCAGCCTACGTGTGGGTACCGGTCATTGGCTGGCTGTAATGTTTTCAGTGGCCGTTCGGGCCGCAAGCTGACCCATCTAGGCTGTCCCTAGCGCAAGAAATTTCAAAGTGGAATTTCTTGCTATCAACGATAGCTTTAGTTTCGGTACTGCATTATTCTGCAAAAGTTCGCTAAAAATTTTGTAAATTGATCTGTGCTGCACTATTCTGCGTAAGTTGGCTGTAACATTTGTAAATTGATATGTGTAGCAATTCAAAATGTTTTCAGTAGATTGTTGCTTGCAGGGCAAGGGGTTGGGGTCCTCAGGACACCTGTCATCCTCCTCTTGGATCCACGCCTAGTGTACAATAACGAAACTCCTAAAAGTCCCTTTGTCTCACTCCTAAATAATAATCTCTGCTGCCGATTAAACATTCGAAACGAATTTTATTAGAAAAAAATAAATTCCATAAATAAGTCTGCGATAATTGTGGATTTTTGCTAATAAATCCGTCTAGAACGCTTAATATATTTCTTTATGTATTACGTTTCGGTTACTATCATCATCAGATCAAATGTTGGCACACATAAAAGAAGTTCAGTATGAGTTGCAATGTAACCTAAGCCAAATTGGAACGTTAAACTTAAAAAAATTAGTAACTTCAACCTTCTTCTTTATTTCTGTCCCAAATATATCTTTTTATTCCTTTTTTATTTCTGTGTTTAGATTAGCTCTGAAATATTCTTGTGCCAAGAGTATATTTTTTTCGTCATACAGGATTACGATTGCACCACTTCTGTTGTCTTTGTGATAGCTGCTCCTTCGTGTCCGTTGAATTTTTTGATGCTTTCTACATCCTTCCCATTTATCTCATCTAAATGGTGCTCTATCGAACAGACTTTGTTGGGGACACTACGCTTAGTCATAAGTTTCATTGCAACGGTCACTGAACCTCGTTTTACGAATTCTGTTTTTTGATCTAACTTTAGTAGCCAAAACGTAATAATAAATAAATATATTAAGCAATCTAGAAGGCTTTCTGTGCAAAAACGTAAAACAATTGTCTCACTTTCACAAAACACTCATATCTAAAATAGCCAAGGGAATTGCTGATAATGACCTAAAGTAATCGAATGTCCACTTCGTGTAGAAAGACTGTCCTAACGCCCTAATGCACATCATCGTACAGAGGACCACCACACCAAACTCGTACACAAAAGAAAACAAAAGAACGTACTCAGGCCAGCAAGACATTTGCGAGTAGCTCCTCTTGCTACTGCGGTCAGCCAGCGACAACACGCGAACAACCCACGTGACTGGCCAACGACAGCGCCCTCAGTGTCGGTGGAAATAACACCATACATATTTGTATGTTGCAAACGTCACAGAAAGATACTAAATACAGATGAACAACGGCAGAAAATTAATCGAAACAATACAGCTGGAGAAAATGATAAATATTAAAAAGGAAACACAACCACTGTTATATCAATGACGCTCTCCCTGAGCCAGCAAACATGTGAGCATTTGTACTGACTTTCTTTGTAGACGTGCAGTATACTCTGTGAGTTCTACTTGCGATGGCGCCCCTCACACTTCAGCATTACACAAGGATGGATCGCAAGATTGTTTTGTAAGCAATCTCCTTTTTAGTCTGATTGCATTTTCCCAGTATCACAAAAATGGACTGAAGTCTATTATCAGCTTTATGCATGACTAAGCGTATGTGATCATTCCCTGCAAATTGTTACACCCAGGTATTTGCATAAGTTGACAATTTCCATTTGTGAGTCATAGTTATTGTAATCAAGTACAAATGTTTGTATTTCCGAACATATAAAGTAAAATACCAATGTCTGTCACCACTTTGAAAACTTATTCAGATCATGTTGAATATTCGTACAGCGTGTTTTCAGACGGGAATAATAATAATCTCTGCAGATTAAAGGAAATCTGAAAATTTTTGCTTCGAGTCATTAAGTAAAGATTTAAACTAGCAAACTTTCAGACTCTAGTTGACCTGTGACTCACAAGATCTGTGAAAGATAGAATACATTAAGTTATTCGTTGTGTAAATTTAGCACTCATAACTACGGATTTATTTTCATTCATGGCAGTTTATCCCCAAACGGTCCCGTAAACTATTTTATAATGTAATATGCAGCTACCTGTTCTCAGTCAAGTCAAATCATTACATGAAAACGGCATGCAATATTCATTGCTGCCAATGAATGCATTGTCAGTTACCTCTATTTCTCCTTCCCTCTTGGTACAGTGAGGGAAACTGTTATTTCGGCAGCCTCGGGGCTTTTAGCTGGCTCACAGAAGAGTAGTTAACTTCGGGGGACAGAGTTGTAAAGTAGTTTGGTGCTGAAAGCCAGTCTCGGGTACAGGTAAAGAGCAGAAGAAGAAAGATGATCATGTCCACCCAACGGGAACATCTAGGGGGTCGCGCGGCGCAACGTGAAATCTGCATCCTGTGGAAAGTGGAAAGGAATCCTTTATAGCTAAGATAAGAATCTGAAGACCAAGTGAAAACACAAGCCATCGTAGCCCGGGGGGAGGGGGGAGGGAGAGGGACAGCTGTTAAGTCCTGGCATGGCCTGTTGGATTGTTTGTTCAGCTTCTAGTAATGGCTGCTCAGCCACGAACCTACTATGTTGTCGTAGCAGGCCGACACGTGATATTCCGACGTGGCGCGGCCCAGGTGGTGGATAGAGGGGTCCTAAACAGCCTTGATGGCGGACTTGAGCGAAATAAAATAGCTCACGCGGACCGAAGACACTCCACAATATCATTCATCATCCCACCATATTTCATTTATCATTTTCTGGTTCATAATAGCTTATTAGACTCAGTGGATGACTTCTCGTCGAACTCCCCACGAACGGCAACCTTAACAACCAAAGTGCAGAACAAAATATACACACTGATTAATGTCCATGCCCCAACAAATGACTAAAACACAAAGGATAAGGAAGGAAATGAAATATTTTCGGAAGAACTGGACCAACTGATATCAAACATCCCTGACACCCATATTAAAATATTGCTTGGAGATTTTAATGGAAAAATTAGGAAAGAGAGAAAATATCGCACTGTTGTTGGTAAATGGCCAGCTCATAAACAAACAAGAATGGTCCAAGGCTAATTGAACTTTGCGTAAATCATGGACTTACTCTCGAACTACAAATTTAAGAGAAGACCGCACAAGTTAATGACCTGGAAATGCCCTTATGTTAAAATGGGGGAGCGTCAAATAAACCATGTTGCAATGGATAAAAAGTACCACAAGGAAATCTTTAACGTCAAAGTCCTTCGTGGGATGGACATCGATTCAGATCATTACATTTCAAAGATAAAAATTAAGTTAACCCAAAGAAAGAAAAACAAACCATCAAAATCCACTAGGAGGAGAAAATATGACCCCAGATATTTAATAAACAACGTGTTGTACTCGGAGAGATCCAAAACACTTCCAAGCGATGGACTGGAAACGATTATTGATAAACTGTAAAACATTGCCACAGCGATTGCCCCTGTCAGAACAAAGAAAGAAACATGCCTGTTCGAATGAAGAATGTCATAAAGCAATACAGAAAAGGCACAAAGCATGGCTGAATGGAAAGCTAAAGAAAACTGAAAAATCTCGAGAAGAGCTAACCTTTGCCAGAAGACAAACGGACAAGGAAATCAGAAGAATCAAAAGAGACCATCAAAACCAAACCCTAAACTTCATTGAGGAGTCATTCAAACAACATAAAACAAGGGACTATTAAAGGACATTCAAAAAATATCAATCAAAGTATACTCCATCCACACTAATGATGAAAAATAAAATTGGGAAACTAGCGCACAATAATCAAGACAATGCCAACATTCTAGCTGATCACTTCAAAGAATTACTAAATGCCGAGGAACCAAAACAATACCTGGATTTCGAACCACATCCAAAAAACAAAACACATCCAGAGAAGATTACACCACCAGATCTCAGTGAAATAATCGAAGCAACTAGGTGGCTCAAGAATTACAAAGCAACAGGGGAGAATCAAATGGTCGCAGAGCTGTGGAAGAACGCAAATAAACAAACACTTCAGAACCTACATGAGCACATAGTAGACATCTGGAATTCTGAAAAAATGCCAGAAGAATGGAATACAGCTATAATCCACCCAATACACAGAAAAGGTGATAGATCGGATCCAAACAACTATCGGGGGATTTCGCTGCTTGTCTAGAATTATCATTACAAGAATTCATAAACAACTTGACCAAGAACTTGGAGAATATCAAGGGGGATTCCATCCTGGAAGAAGCTGTCCAGATCAAATTAGCAGCCTTAAGTGGATCATTAAACATCAAAGAGTGAGAAACAAAAAGCTGGTCACCACTTTTGTTGACTTCAAGAAAGCATATGACAGTATCGTGTGTCATTACTTAAAATTTCGCGGAATTTGGATTGAACCTGAAACTTATTGGACTCATGGGTAAAAATATTAAAACAAAAGTTAAATTCAGAGGGGAACTATCTGAATCATTTGAAATCCGGACAGGACTTCGACAGGGAGATGGTCTCTCACCACTACTATTTAACTGTGCACTAGGAACAGTCGTGCAAGAGTGGAATAAAAAATGCCAACCAAACATCAAGATTCGCAGAAATATCACACTCAATTGCCAGGCCTTTGCTGATGATCTAGCGTTGCTCGCAGATAACGTGGAAGAGGTTAAACATCAAACTGAAGAACTCGAAAAAACATCAGCAAAAGTCGGACTACGGATCTCGTTTAAAACACAGAAATTATGTCATCCTTCAAGGTTGAAACACCAGCCATTAGACAGAATGATAAACAAATTAAAATTGTAAATAAATTCAAATATCTTGGGGAGGTTATAAGTTGGAATTCAAACGAAAAAATGTCAGTAGAAAGCAGAATAACGAAACTGAAACAAGCGCAACGCATCACCTGGCCAACATACTACAAGAAATGTCTCTTGATAAGTGCAAAACTCAGACACTATCACTCCGCTACTAAACCTGAAGCAACCTATACTAGTGAAACACTGTTCAAGATGAACACCAAATCAACCACAGACAAATTACAGAAGGCAGACAGAAAAATCCTTAAAACAATTATAAACAAAAATTACCAAGTAGAGGTGGAGTGCTTTGACATTTTGCTCCACCGACTAAATAAAGGGCATAAAATGGATTTGCTAGAAGAATAGGGGATATATCCACATAACAGAAAACATGAAGATAAAATATTAATCGAAAAACTTGAAAGTGAATCAGTGAATTTCTTCAGATGTTTCGATAGTATACTTAAATAAAAATAGTAACACATAGAAATAAGCACAATTGTAAATTAGACATAAGTAAATTATGATCCAAACTGTTAAGGTAAATAACCTCTGTACAAAAGTATATCATACTCTGTGGAAGACCTAGTATATGTCATCTCTGTTGACTACTTCTAAGAACATCTGTGTCACTGTTCTGTTTATGTAAAATGTTTTCGACGTTTAAACGTTGTGTGTGAGGTTTAGTGTGTGTGAGACTCTGCACAAATGGACCACAAGGAAACTTAAAGTCAACAAAATGATTCAGAATCTCACACATCGACATCATCACATAGGAATGACATAACAAACACAAAAAACGCACTTGAAAATGGGAATCATTTCCCGAAACGCGTCGTGCGAAAAATAAAATGAAGAAAATCGTGACTGGTAGCAGATACGTTTTTTATAAAGAAACCTATTGTTTTCACAGCCGCAGGCTTTTAGAATCATTTATGATGGATCAAATCAGATTATTATATTCTTGATTCATTTGGTGTTTTGATGTCTTAATGTCAATAAACCGGACTGCAATAGAGACCAGCTTTTTCGCTTCATAGTTCGATGGTTCCCTTCATTAATATGTTGGTTCGAGATGCAATACCTACATTTCCATGGTTAATTGCGCCAACCCTAATAATTATCACTGAATAAGAAGTCATGAATTGCGCAGCCTTCCTTCTTTCAAATCTTTATGATTTTATGGGGGGCTTCCCGTCTCTGTAGGTCGCGGCGGATCGTAACCGTAGAATAGGAATTTGTCGACCCTTGCTAAGGACTTTTTCTGGAATCCTCTGATTTATGTAGCCAATTTTAATGTCGAGAAATAGAAATCTGTCAGTCATTGAGCAGGACCTTTCCGATCTCTGTTTGTCATTGATATTCACAGTCGCTTTAGAAGCCACTAAATTAGGGATCTGGCGACCTCTATCCAGAATATATTCTTGAAATCCTACGATCCTCTGATTTTCCCAGTCATTTTATAAGTCAATATATAAGAATTTGTCGTCTACTTTTCCAAGTATTTGATCCTAGATCATTTTTAACCAAACAACATACACGAACAGTACAAAATTATAAACAACTTCAAGCATTTAAACTAGATACAAGCTGTATGAGCTATGCTACTTCGAGCTTCTTTTATAGGAAGAAGGTAGAGTCAGTCATCTTGAGTTTCGACAAGACACTGTCGGGGGATACATTTTAGGTGTTTACATTTTTTTAGTAGGTTTTTATTGCGCTTTGTGACTATTCTAGGTTAGGAATTTTGTAATTAGGGAGAAGTGTCTTATTTGTATTATTCAGGCAAATAGGGAAGTAGCTAGTCCATATGTAACTGTACACCGTGAACATACTATGGAATTCGGACAAGACAGTTTCCAGAGTACTGGAGTTAGAGAAAGTGACAATAGTAATTTCTATGGGTCAACTGGGACAGTTGTTGAATTAAATTGTATGCAGATTAACCAGAAACAACCCGCAGCTGAGTCGTTGTTGGAGAACAGTGTAATAATGCCACAGGCAGCGGAGAGCTCCACAGCTGCTGGACACGAGGAGGTGAGGCTGAGTGTGCAGACTGTGCGTGAACTCCTGTGTCACAGTCAGCTTTTGATCTTCAATCCTTGGAAAGTAAGAAGCAGCACGCCAGGACAAACAAAAGGTCAGAAGAACAGCAGAAAGGGGCAGATGAGTGCTACAAAAAGACAAAAGAGTTTTTCAGAAGGACATAATAAAATTTCTCCGCACATGCGTCAATCAATAAGGAACAAGAGGAGAAGAATAATGCACGTTTCAACAATATAGAAGAGCAATTCAAGGAAAATAAACATCATTTCGAGAAAATAAGAGCTGCAGCTAGTCGGTCACATACGAGGGTGTGAAGAAAGTTTGTAGAACTGGACCAAAAGAACAAGGAAGAGATCAGCAAATCTGGAAATAAGATGAAGCAAATAGCTGAGGAACGAGTGGGCGTTTGTGACAATAAATCAGGGAGCGTTATCTCAAGAAGTGAAGGGCGGAACAGGGGAATTGGGCAAAGATAGATATTGTTACAGAGTCGAAGAATGAAGTAACGGATGACGTAACACAAGTGAAGAAACAAGTAGAGCAATTGTCGCTTTGTAGTAATGAGGGTCGGATAGAACTGTTCCAGTGGGCTCGGAAGGTCGGGAGGGAATAAAAGTGTTATTCCGGAATAAAAGTGTTATTCAAATTTAAGGAAATACAGGCTGGTATCAACTGTCGTAATTGATAAGCGCTGGAAGTATTACTCGAGGAGATAAAATGTAACAGTGTTTGGGGGAGTAGAAAGAGAATCAGAGCTATGTTAATGAGCGAAGAAAATAGGCTAAAGGAAGAGAAGGAGTCGTGTCACTAAACCGACAGACTCTGCCGTATTCAGTACAACAATCTGCGAAAGTGCAACCAACAGTACCTGTAGGTGTAGCATCCCAAGAACTTGAAGAGGTTGAACTTTGCGAACTTTTTTTTCTGTACAGAAGCACGCGCTATTCGCAGACTGATAAAACAGTTTGTGTCCAAAGATTTGCACTGAACAGTTCCGAAAGATACTTCTGAGCTCATTGTCTGAAAAGTAAAAAATCAACTTCCTATGGTTGCATCTTTTGGAAGAAGCAGAAGCAACAATGCGAATCCAGGGCACAAGAGAAGCAGAAGTGCATGAAACTAGGAATTTTGATGATGGAGCCTCATCCTGAATCACGATGTTGTAGTCCAGTTCATCACTCCAAGCACAGGATGAAAAGAGACAAGTCCTTGGACATATCGTCTGAGCAAAATGAGTTAATAAAGATCTGCCAAACTAACGTGCATTCTTGCACCTAGCGGGTTGGAATGTTTTATAGTTTGCATTGGAAGGACTTCCTGTTAAGGTTAACACCGTCAAAACAGTATGCAAGGTGGACAAGGAGAATAACATCGGCCTTCACACTGGATAAGTTTACGCCATAGCGATGATTTGTGTGTTGCAGTTTTGTTATTAGAAAACAGACGCGGGAAGCGCTGAGCGATAATTGGCGACTGATGGAAAAAATCCTACTATTGAAAGGGTCCTGTAGCCACCTTTCATTGCCAACTCTCGTAGTGGTCAAGTCGGCAAAGAGGTTTCCGCTACTTGTGAGAAATCCACCTGCGTTAGGTTGGTGGCGGAAATGGCATCTTGGGGTTTTCCGGTCCACGCGGAGCGTGGAAGAGGCTGGAGAAGCGGGAGGCAGTCTGCCGCCGGTACGGGAAGCGTACACAGCTGTGCTCCAGTCGAAGAAGGGTGAGTTGGACTGACCGCGTGGCGCGTTGTCACATACAGAGGGGAGCTATAGCTTTTGGTCTCGAATTTCGTCTTATAAAGATTTATTTGCTGGATTGCAGCAGGGAATGCAAGGCTTTTGTAGACTTTCAGTTTGATTCCCAATGCAGTCTTGACTTTGATCCGTGAGAGGAACGCAGCACAAAGGATTTGCATATGTTGAAGTGCCCTCGGTTCAGTGTGAATGTTTATGTGCCTACAACTGTGTGTGTATGCTTCTAATCTTTTCCGGATCTTGGTAATTTTTGTGTATTTGTGAATTTTCTTTGTCTCATGTGATTAAAATTTGGCCACGGTCCATAGAAATTGTCTCCGCGGACCGAGTGGGCACGCGAGTCTGTTATGAAACGTATAGTATTTCACAAGCAATTGTACATAGTTAGCATGCAACAGCAGTCTATAGATGCACTACATCAATGTTTTAAGGAAGAAATAATTTTGCCTTCAATCTTATCTTGTGTACCGATGTTACGTCGCCGTTACCTTCGCCATTTACCTTGTAGTTTTCCTTGTTGGGCCATCTATAGCGTTTCCATGTGCACAGGTGTAGTGATTAGTGTCCCTTTTTTTTATCTGAAACAAATGCTCTGGAATAGATCGTGTTTTCACGAATCTTGCTGCAGGCTGCACTTATGCGTGGTGTTCACGCCCTCTTTACTTTACTCAATATTTGATTCACGGGAAGAATGCCTGGATCATATTAATAATTACGTCCCATTCTTTATCAATGACTTTACAATGAATGTTCTTTTGTGAGTTTTTTCTTATTAATAAATTAAGTAATTTTCCGACTCAGTGCTACCTCTTCTTTGTCGTGTGGCTAGAGTTGGTGGCGACCCTATCTTTTATATTGATTTCAGTGTCAAATAGCATTTTCTTATTCAAAGTGCGCGTGGCTCTTTTAGCTATCAGGATACATTCAAAGGGCGCTTCATGCTTCTTGCACATAGCGCCCTTTTATTCACGCTACTTACACTATTGAAGGCGCGATCGTATTCGAAGTGTGTTTGAGAGATAGGTCTGTCTGAACACTACCAAATGGAAGAATAACTACAGGAAAGAAAACTTAATTTTAGTTCTCTGAGGCGAATAATGAGGCATCTAATGTAAATAAACGCCAATAAAAAATGTTTGAATACGCTAAAAAGGACTATACAAGTCAAAGTACAGTTCGCGAATAGTTTCTTGATGCGTAAAAGTGTGCCCTGTGAATATCTACCCGAACGTACGGTAGAATAGCAAATTATTGCAGGAACAAAATTTTGTTAGAAGCCGCAGGGACGTCCTTTAGTCAGGCGCATCCGCCAACTACGCAGTGCTGTCGTAACCAAATGCAACATGTGGAGCCCAAAGTACAAAGTTGGAAGCTCGTTTCGTGAGACTACACGAGACAACCGATGTAGCACTTAGACAACAGTGCTGCAGGCAGAATGCTCTGCTGTCATAAGGCTACATATACACTCCTGGAAATTGAAATAAGAACACCGTGAATTCATTGTCCCAGGAAGGGGTAACTTTATTGACACATTCCTGGGGTCAGATACATCACATGATCACACTGACAAAACCACAGGCACATAGACACAGGCAACAGAGCATGCACAATGTCGGCACTAGTACAGTGTATATCCACCTTTCGCAGCAATGCAGGCTGCTATTCTCCCATGGAGACGATCGTAGAGATGCTGGATGTAGTCCTGTGGAACGGCTTGCCATGCCATTTCCACCTGGCGCCTCAGCTGGACCAGCGTTCGTGATGGACGTGCAGACCGCGTGAGACGACGCTTCATCCAGTCCCAAACATGCTCAATGGGGGACAGATCCGGAGATCTTGCTGGCCAGGGTAGTTGACTTACACCTTCTAGAGCACTTTGGGTGGCACGGGATACATGCGGACGTGCATTGTCCTGTTGGAACAGCAAGTTCCCTTGCCGGTCTAGGAATGGTAGAACGATGGGTTCGATGACGGTTTGGATGTACCGTGCACTATTCAGTGTCCCCTCGACGATCACCAGTGGTGTACGGCCAGTGTAGGAGATCGCTCCCCACACCATGATGCCGGGTGTTGGCCCTGTGTGCCTCGGTCGTATGCAGTCCTGATTGTGGCGCTCACCTGCACGGCGCCAAACACGCATACGACCATCATTGGCACCAAGGCAGAAGCGACTCTCATCGCTGAAGACGACACGTCTCCATTCGTCCCTCCATTCACGCCTGTCGCGACACCACTGGAGGCGGGCTGCACGATGTTGGGGCGTGAGCGGAAGACGGCCTAATGGTGTGCGGGACCGTAGCCCAGCTTCATGGAGACGGTTGCGAATGGTCCTCGCCGATACCCCAGGAGCAACAGTGTCCCTAATTTGCTGGGAAGTGGCGGTGCGGTCCCCTATGGCACTGCGTAGGATCCTACGGTCTTGGCGTGCATCCGTGCGTCGCTGCGGTCCGGTCCCAGGTCGACGGGCACGTGCACCTTCCGCCGACCACTGGCGACAACATCGATGTACTGTGGAGACCTCACGCCCCACGTGTTGAGCAATTCGGCGGTACGTCCACCCGGCCTCCCGCATGCCCACTATACGCCCTCGCTCAAAGTCCGTCAACTGCACATACGGTTCACGTCCACGCTGTCGCGGCATGCTACCAGTGTTAAAGACTGCGATGGAGCTCCGTATGCCACGGCAAACTGGCTGACACTGACGGCGGCGGTGCACAAATGCTGCGCAGCTAGCGCCATTCGACGGCCAACACCGCGGTTCCTGGTGTGTCCGCTGTGCCGTGCGTGTGATCATTGCTTGTACAGCCCTCTCGCAGTGTCCGGAGCAAGTATGGTGGGTCTGACACACCGGTGTCAATGTGTTCTTTTTTCCATTTCCAGGAGTGTAGTAACCTCTCCTAGAAATGTTATAAGGTGTTTGTTTGGAACTTATGGACGCTCTTACATATATTAAAAGAAACGAATGTGAATAAAATGACTAAAATTGTTGTCACGTGGTGAGGAGGTGACCTATAAACTGACACTCATTTTCTGACTACTATTTCGTATGGACCCAGAAAGTCACACAGGCCTTCGTACAACAGAGAAGAGTGAAAGGTGTTAGATATGGGATTAAAACAGAAGCAAAACCACAGAAGAGCTGAAAGAAAAGTACAAGGAAGTGTGACTGGTTGACCACTTACAAAAAACATGGATGAGCCCGTCACCCTGTTAACACATTATGAACATCTCCCTAAAATTCTGCGGAAACTCCAACCACATTCGTTTCAGTGTTACTTCAAATAGAGGGCAAATCTGCCGCTGCCCTTTGGTCCGAAAATAAAACGCAGTCCAGTAAAATGTGGCGCACAGTGATCTGTACGCCACAAGCGCCACTCACTGGAGGGTGCTCTCGCCGGAGTAGGAAGGACTGTGGCCTATGAGAAGACGAGTAAGGAGGACCTCATCCCTTCTTTGTGGCTGGAAGGAAGCAGGGCAGCGTGGAGGGCTTTAGCAGACACAGCTTATTATTATCTGTCACTTCCAGCCACTCCTCTTCCCATCGACACATGACTCTGTACATCAACAGCGAGGAGATAGTTTGCAGGGAGATGGCACACTGCACTAACTGAGAATCACTGCACGTATACTTGGCTGCTTCATCTGACCTCTTGTTCCCCGCAATACCCATGTGCCCTGGCACCCAGCGGAAAGACACCTCCTTCCCCAGCTGTTGTACTTGGAGGAGGCTGTCCTGGACATTCTGAACTACTTAATCCGCTGGATGCAAACATTGTAGAGAGTGAAGGTGTGGTGTCACCGCCAGACACCACACTTGCTAGGTGGTAGCCTTTAAATCGGCCGCGGTCCATTAGTATACGTCGGACCCGCGTGTCGCCACTATCAGTGATAGCAGACCGAGCGCCACCACACGGCAGGTCTAGAGAGACGTACCGGCACTCGCCCCAGTTGTACAGCCGACGTTCATAGCAATGGTTCACTTACAAATACGCTCTCATTTGCCGAGACGATAATTAGCATAGCCTTCAGCTACAAAAAAATGGCTCTGAGCACTATGGGACTCAACTTCTGAGGTCATTAGTCCCCTAGAACTTAGAACTAGTTAAACCTAACTAACCTAAGGACATCACAAACATCCATGCCCGAGGCAGGATTCGAACCTGCGACCGTAGCGGTCCTGCGGTTCCAGACTGCAGCGCCTTTAACCGCACGGCCACTTCGGCCGGCCTTCAGCTACATTTGCTACGACCTAGCAAGGCGCCGTATTCAATTGATATTGAGATTCTATTAATGTATCATCAAGAGCGATGTTCTACAAATGTGGATTAAAGTTAAGTATTCCAGAAGCTACGTACTTTTCTTTATAGCATTCATTACGTATCCTGTTTCGGACCTCACGCCAGCCTGCGTGAGTTTAAGCGCGTGCCTTTCGGCTTCCTCTCATTGTGTCTAGGCTGTCTTGTCTAGACACAACAGAAGGGTTCGCAGAGAATCAGAACAAACAAGGAATTCAGCACTTCAAGCGCATCTCATCTGCTCCAATGCCTACAAAATCGCATATATGAGTAATTCCGCATCGAAGATAGTAAAGTCACAAGGCAGTCGGACCTTCAGGATACTATAAGAGAAAACGACAGAGCAACCAATGGAGGCCCCACGTTTCTACCTATCTGTAAAGACAGCTGCAGAGCAGTGATACTCAGTTAAAATAAAACAGTGCGCGAGTGCACTCTCTCCTGTACTGCTCCCTCTGCTGTAACCGTGGTGGCAGGCAGTTAAAACCCCAGTTTTGGGGTCACACACGCTCCATGGCTAAGCAGGGATGGCTAGAGGACAAATGTAAGGATGTAGAGGCTTGTCTCACTAGGGGTAAGATAGATACTGCCTACAGGAAAATTAAAGAGACCTTTGGAGAGAAGAGAACCACTTGTATGAATATCAAGAGCTCAGATGGCAACCCAGTTCTAAGCAAAGAAGGGAAGGCAGAAAGGTGGAAGGAGTATATAGAGGGTTTATACAAGGGCGATGTACTTGAGGACAATATTATGGAAATGGAAGAGGATGTAGATGAAGACGAAAAGGGAGATAAGATACTGCGTAAAAAGTTTGACAGAGCACTGAAAGACCTGAGTCGAAACAAGGCCCCGGGAGTAGACAACATTCCATTAGAACTACTGATGGCCTCGGGAGAGCCAGTCATGACAAAACTCTACCATCTGGTGAGCACGATGTATGAGACAGGCGAAATACCCTCAGACTTCAAAAAGAATATAATAATTCCAATACCAAAGAAAGCAGGTGTTGACAGATGTGAAAATTACCGAACTATCAGTTTAATAAGTCACAGCTGCAAAATACTAACGCGAATTCTTTACAGACGAATGGAAAAACTGGTAGAAGCCGACCTCGGGGAAGATCAGTTTGGATTCCGTAGAAATGTTGGAACACGTGAGGCAATACTAACCTTACGACTTATCTTAGAAGAAAGATTAAGAAAAGGCAAACCTACGTTTCTAGCATTTGTAGACTTAGAGAAAGCTTTTGACAACGTTAACTGGAATACTCTCTTTCAAATTCTGAAGGTGGTAGGGGTAAAATACAGGGAGCGAAAGGCTATTTACAATTTGTACAGAAACCAGATGGCAGTTATAAGAGTCGAGGGGCATGAAAGGGAAGCAGTGGTTGGGAAAGGAGTGAGACAGGATTGTAGCCTCTCCCCGATGTTATTCAATCTGTATATTGAGCAAGCAGTAAAGGAAACAAAAGAAAAATTCGGAGTAGGTATTAAAATTCATGGAGAAGAAGTAAAAACTTTGAGGTTCGCCGATGACATTGTAATTCTGTCAGAGACAGCAAAGGACTTGGAAGAACAGTTGAACGGGATGGACAGTGTCTTGAAAGGAGGATGTAAGATGAACATCAACAAAAGCAAAACGAGGATAATGGAATGTAGTCAAATTAAGTCGGGTGATGCTGAGGGAATTAGATTAGGAAATGAGACACTTAAAGTAGTAAATGAGTTTTGCTATTTAGGGAGTAAAATAACTGACGATGGTCGAAGTAGAGAGGATATAAAATGTAGACTGGCAATGGCAAGGAAAGCGTTTCTGAAGAAGAGAAATTTGTTAACATCGAGTATAGATTTAAGTGTCAGGAAGTCGTTTCTGAAAGTATTTGTATGGAGTGTAGCCCTGTATGGAAGTGAAACGTGGACGATAAATAGTTTAGACAAGAAGAGAATAGAAGCTTTCGAAATGTGGTGCTACAGAAGAATGCTGAAGATTAGATGGGTAGATCACATAACTAATGAGAAGGTGTTGAATAGGATTGGGGAGAAGAGAAGTGTGTGGCACAACTTGACTAGAAGAAGGGATCGGTTGGTAGGACATGTTCTGAGGCATCAAGGGATCACCAATTTAGTATTGGAAGGCAGCGTGGAGGGTAAAAATCGTAGAGGGAGACCAAGAGATGAATACACCAAGCAGATTCAGAAGTATGTAGGTTGCAGTAGGTACTGGGAGATGAAGAAGCTTGCACAGGATAGAGTAGCATGGAGAGCTGCATCAAACCAGTCTCAGGACTGAAGACCACAACAACAAACAACGCTCCATACCAAGTGGCTCCCCCACAAACTGCACACGGATCGCAAATGGCATTGTTGCTCATAGACGATTACAGAAAAGACGTTAAATAGGTGGACGAGCAACAGTATGGTATGCGGGTGAAGTCAGAGGTGCGAGGAACTTCCATGCCTGATGCACCATGCGGAGTTGGAGCCAGATGGTGAGTGGCGGTTCCCCAGCCTCCACACAGAGACTGGGCATGGGTCTCGTCCTGTAAGCCTAATCGCCTCATGGTGGATAGCGTCAATAATCTTCATGTAGGAAGGCGAGACTGACTTGCCCACTGTGCAACCATAGTCCAGCCGTGAACGCACAAAACCCCTAAAATCTGGAGCAGCCGCGACCTGTCCGCTCCTCACGACCTACGGATAAGGTGTTCAGTGCCTTCTGGATTCTGGCATTCAGGTCTCCCAGGTGTGTTAGCCACGAAAGTGTGGAGTCAGACGTGAGACCCAGAAACCTCAGTCTTTAAAATGTAGAATGGTGTCCCTCATATGCAACTCAGGTAAATTAAAAATACGTACAACGACAATCGTTAAAATGAACATACACACACTCTTCTGCAGCAAACCTGTCTTTGCAGCACACTCTAACATCTGCACTGCAAGTTTCAACTGACAAGTAGATGTTGCAACACTGAATGAGGAACAGAAAACAGCAAAATCGTCCACAAATAAGCAGCACTGTATGGGACTCCTTAGGCTAGACGTGGTTCTGTTTATGGCTATGGCAAAGAGTGTAACACTTGAAAGCCGGCCGCTGCGGCCGAGCGGTTCTCGGTGCTTCAGTCTGGAACCGCACGACCGCTACGGCCGCAGGTTCGAATCCTGCCTAGGGCTTGGATGTTTGTGATGTCCTTAGGTTAGTTAGGTTTAAGTACTAAGTTCTAGGGGACTGATGACCTCAGATGTTAAGTCCCATAGTGCTCAGACCCATTTCAACCATTTGAACACTTGAAACACTGCACTGACGGACACCATTCTCCTATTCAAAACGAGCATACGGCGTGTTATCAACTCAGGACCTAAAAACGTGCTGAAACAGGAAAGACTGTATGAAGATGGGGATGTGGCCACGAAAGCCACATTGATGGAGTTGAGAGAAAAAAAAATGGCTCTGAGCACTATGGGACTCAACTGCTGAGGTTATTAGTCCCCTAGAACTTAGAACTAGGTAAACCGAACTAACCTAAGGACGTGACAAACATCCATGCCCGAGGCAGGATTCGAACCTGCGACCGTAGTGGTCTTGCGGTTCCAGACTGCAGCGCCTTTAACCGCACGGCCACTTCGGCCGGCGGAGTTGAGAGAGACCACTGTTTTTCCAATTAGTATCGTACACCTTACTCGTATAGAAGAATATGTGGAGACAGGAAAGCCATCTCTCGCAGGATCAGGTTGTCGACAGTTGACAGAAATCTCCATAATCCACACTGAGAGCAGCTAAGGAATTACCTGACCTCTAACAGACAGCCACATGACGGTTAACCATTTGCTCCAGGATCTTTTCTACATTGCTTTTTAAGGCGATACTCTGGTAACTACTTGGACACGTGTCGTCTTTCCCTGGTTTGAGGAGAGGTATCGAAATTACCTCTTTCCACGAGTTGGGGAAGTGACCTGTCTACCATATCAAATTAAAACATTCGAGGAGGCTTGTCTGATACTGCTGGAAAATGTCAAAGCATGCAGTAGTTCATTTGGTCATGACTGGGTGCAATATCACGAGTCTCAGCCAGTGCCAGTTCCAGCTCTCTCACAGAGAAAGGGTATTTGCAAGACTCAGAACTGTTGGATCTGAAGTCCAATTTGCCCCTCTCTAAACTCACGTGGCAGCAGCGAAACGCCGGATCCTAGCTGGCATTGGCAGTAGTTTTTGCAACATGCTCTGCCATCGTCTGAGTGATGTCTCTGGGCATTGTCTGGAAACACCCTGTCTCAGTACTGCTCCTATTGGTTAACAGCATTGTTCACCAGAAATCCTCCTGATACTTCTGTGGAACAGGTGGAACAGTTGATAGAGTCCACTGTTGCCACGATCTATTCATGTTCTCGTTAATTAAGTGTCGAGCCTTGACTCTCACGAGCCCAAATGTCGTGAGGTTCGCTGCTGTTTGGCTGTAGTTAATCCTCCAAAGAGCTGCACGCCTAGCCTGGATTGCTGAGTGGCACTCACCAGTCCTCCAAGGTACAGGTGGCCTTCTAAGATGACCTGAGGACTTTGGGATGGATAAGTCAGTGGCATGATGGATCACTCGTGTAATGTGGTCCCTCCATTCCTAGACACTATCAAGGTGTTCAAACGTAGCCAGCTGGCTGAACAGCATCCAGTCACCCCGCTGACCATCCATTTTGGTGACTTCTCTTCAGGTAATGCTCCATTGAATGTCGTCAGTGACGTAGTCTGCAGGGGCTGGAGAGTAGAAAGAGAGGTCGATGGCTGAGAATGACCCAGTAGAAGCACAAAAATCAATCTACCTGTATTGAAGATGCACAGTTAGTGAGATATCAGGAGGTTTTTTTAAGCCTAATCCCAAAGGCAATTAGAAATCGAGCCCCACAAGACATGATGGGCTTTGAAGTCTCCCAGTAGGAGAAATCGTCAGGGGAGTTGTTCCATCAGATCTGTGAGAGCCTCAGAGTCTAATATTCCTTGCAGAGATAGATAGAGAGGTAGATGCAGAAAGCAAATGCTGATCCTTCGACAGTATTTCAGCGTCAAGTGCTTGCAAGTCATTAGCCAGGGGGAGAGCAGAAGAGTGGTGCATGTTATTTACAAATACAGCGACTCCTTCCTTAGCCCTTTCCACAGTCAGGTCATGTTTGCAATATAACATACAGCCTTGCAGGACAGGGCATCAGACATTTTAAAATTGGTTTCCTGCAAACACAAACACAGTGGGCGTTCCCGTGCTAGAAGTTTCAGTTCCTTAACATGTGTCCTGAACTCATTAATGTTCCACAGTACGAAGGATATCATGGGGGTAGCATCTTCATCCCAACTGGCTACTGGGCAGGTGCCCACAATAGGTGGAGGCTCAGTTTTGGGTCCACATAATTGTACAACATCAAGGTCCACCGCCCCTCAAGAAGATTCGAAGGAGATGTCAGAGAGGATGACGTCGACATCGTAGGGCTGTGCACTTCCCATCTCCATCAGTGGGCGATTTTTTGCCTTCAACTCCGATTTTTTGTGTCTGAGGATGTCTCAGAGCCCAACTGCGCAAGTGATATTGACAGTACTGGTCGGTGGACAGGACTGGATATTTGGGAGGAGGGGGGGGCAAAGAGTTCCATAATGTCAGCAAACACAGCTTTTTCTAAAGTTATAGGGAGAGGAACATGCTTCGCAGTAAGTGCAGCACATTGACAAATGCAAGTACCAGTGCTGACACTAGCAGCCTCCATTTGTGTAGCACAATTGGTTTTCGGGACTTGCTGTTTCTGCACAGAAGCAAAGGAGGCAGTGAACCTGGGCAGCTTCATGGCCTTGTATATCTTTTTGGCTTCACGAAACGGGAGCGCCTGGTCGTTTTTATCTTCTGGATCTTACATTCTTCAAGGAAGACACAGCAGTCCCTACTCCAGGTAGGCTGATCACCAGAGCAATTGACACACTTTGGAGGAGAGGAGCAACCAACTCTGTCGTGAGCAGCTTTCCCACGTTTGCCACAAGAGCCTTCTCCCTTACAATCAAGACTGATGTACCCATAGACTGGCATTTAAAACAGCTCATTGGGTTTGGGTAATAAGGCCATACGCTTAAGCAAAGGAAACCTGGTGCTGTTAAATGTAGGTATAATGCAATATGATTTGACAAGGTAGCCATCTATCCTCTTCATAATGTTTTGCACTTCAATAATGCCTTCCTGAGACCACTCAGCTTTCAGTTATTCTTGTTGAACGTCGACCATACTCATGCAAGTCACAAACATTTGCTGTAGTTCAAGGTGTTGTGCAGTTCACTTGCTATCGCATAGTCCCTGAGGAACTGAGCTTCCTGGACGTTCTTCACCCGTTAGGAATTATACACTTCTACCAACAGGGTGGAATACTCTCAAATTCTGAAGGTGGCAGGGGTAAAACATAGGGAGCGAAAGGCTATTTACAATTTGCATAGAAACCAAATGGAAGTTAAAAGAGTTGAGGGGCATGAAAGGGAAGCAGTGGTTGGGAAGGGAGTGAGGCAGGGTTGTAGCCTCTCCCCAATGTTATTCAATCTGTATATTGAGCAAGCAGTGAAGGAAACAAAAGAAAAATTCGGAGTAGGTATTAAAATCCATGGAGAAGAAATAAAAACTTTGAGGTTCGCCGATGACATTGTAATTCTGTCAGAGATAGCAAAGGACTTGGAAGAGCAGTTGAATGGAATGGATAGTGTCTAGAAAGGAGTATATGTGATGAACATCAACAAAACCAAAACGAGGATAATGGAATGTAGTCGAATCCAGTCGGGTGATGCTGAGGGTATTAGATTAGGAAATGAGCCACTTAAAGTAGTAAAGGAGTTTTGCTATTTGGGGAGCAAAATAACTGATGATGGTCGAAGTAGAGAGGATATAAAATGTAGACTGGCAATGGCAAGGAAAGCGTTTCTGAAGAAGAGAAATTTGTTAACATCGAGTATAGATTTAAGTGTCAGGAAGTCGTTTCTGAAAGTGTATGGAGTGTAGCCATGTATGGAAGTGAAACGTGGACGATAAATAGTTTGGACAAGAAGAGAATAGAAGCTTTCGAAATGTGGTGCTACAGAAGAATGCTGAAGATTAGATGGGTAGATCACATAACTAATGAGAAGTTGTTGAATAGGATTGGGGAGAAGAGAAGTGTGTGGCACAACTTGACTAGAAGAAGGGATCGGTTGGTAGGACATGTTCTGAGGCATCAAGGGATCACCAATTTAGTATTGGAGGGCAGCGTGGAGGATAAAAATCGTAGAGGGAGACCAAGAGATGAATACACCAAGCAGATTCAGAAGGATGTAGGTTGCAGTAGGTACTGGGAGATGAAGAAGCTTGCACAGGATAGAGTAGCATGGAGAGCTGCATCAAATCAATCTCAGGACTGAAGACCACAACAAAAACAACAACCAACAGGGTCCAATTTCGCAAGCGATTGACACATTTTAACGATCCAGCGATGCCATCTACACCTTTTTGCTGCCCTCTTTCCATTTAACTATAAGAGACATGTTCTGGCAAACAGCATGCGTTCTGTTACTCGAGACTGAAAGACTCTGTGTAATCCCCAAGTATGGTGGACTGGCTACATAAGCCCTCTTATCTGATTGATTGTTAGTACCTATTAGCATCCCATCCTTTCCCACGGGCAACAAGGGAAATAAGAGTCCATCTACACAGAGACCCACATTTCTAGGTAAGCCTTATACAACTGAGATGCGGCAAGATCCCCAGAGGTTGCCTGCTAACGACTGCTTCATATCCACAACCATGTATCTCATTGGCGGGCAGCACACCTGGAGATTGAAGGGTTTTTACAGAGATTTTTAGCATCCTTGCGATCTAGGTGGTCTAGCCAAGAACCTCATTCCCTGTAACATGCAACGTTTCACCACTACACGGCACGGTGTTCGTTGAAGGATGCCCAGAGCTTATGATGACAGAGGACGGGCGGCGCTTGCCATTCCTCAGCTCAGGACCCCCAGGTTCATCAAGGCCGTACGCACCAAACGAATGCTGAGCACCTGAGGGCTAAGTATCATATTAAAGCCTTTAAGGATGCAAACGTTGCATAAAGAAACTTTTTGGAATCCTGAAGTTAAACACTAGAGCAGCAGGAGCATTGATAGACTCAGAAAACGACAGCACATTCAGTCACCAGTGTGCGGGGGATTACGTTATCGCCTGCTATAAGACCTACACCGCCAGTACAGCTCATTCTCAGAGAGAGGCCATTCCATCTGTATTAGAGATACCTATGGAAGACCAGTTCCATTAAGTTGCAGGATGCTCTGATGTCAACGTCTATAAGCTGCCACCAACTGGGAGTCCTTTCCTACAAGTCCACAGCCGTCCAGCCAAGTAGGTGACTTCTGGTCTGCAAGCTGCAGTCCAGACACTCACAATGGTGACTGAGGGTGGAGGCCAGGCGAGTCTTCCGTGGATGAAGAACTAATCTGCCCATCTGCAAGCTGTTCAACTTGGGCGCTGGGTGTCTGTGTCGCCAGTACTGGGGCAGGACAAGTTCTGTCCCGTACGATGTACGCTGGGATTACCACTCGGGCTGTCTTTCGTGTTGCTCTCGAGTCTTCCGCCTTCAAGCCATCTCGACAACCGACTACAATGGTATGCAGTATTCTGATAACAAGTCTAAGTTCTGCTTCACTCATCGAGAGCGCTGGAGACTCCGACAGAAACGTATGGCGGCTGCGCCCTCCCACGGGCCACAGCAGTGGCTACAGGCAACGCCAGAGCCTGCGCTCAGCTATTTCCTCGCTGGACACTGATGCGCCATCTCGCACTTTCAGGCAGCACGGTTGCTACTAGAGGCGCCGGGAAGAAAATGGAGTGATTGTACACTCTCGCCAGAAAAATATTGTTCACTGAATGGTGTTTTATGAGCGCCACAGCGCTGCACAGGATCACTCACCTCCCCTCTTCACTCCACCTCCTGATGAAGACACAGTCCCACCTCGGGTCGTAACAGCTGTAAGCATTCGCTGTCACGAGGTTCCAGAATAGACTTGAGGAGATGATGTATGTGCCGCCTGGCGGAACAATGGAGAAGTTCTGCCTTAGGGACCTGAAAACTTGATGTGTACTCTAGCCCTGTGTGTACTTTTAGTCACACCTACACTATACAGAATGAGAGGCACCCACATCCCTTGCTCATACTGTGGCATCAAGCAGTCAGGCCTGCAAGATGAGTGGTCTGCCAAGCGAGTGGATTCATTCTTATTTATCGAGTAACATGAACTCTCGTACTCACAATTAAGTTACAAATTATCCACCTGTATTAATAATACGCAAAGGAAACGCACATCTGACAATCAGTGATTTACAGAACTCTGACTGTTCACTACGCACTGGCAATACCACATTTTCTTTTTTGTCTTTTATTTAACGGCTTTTATCAACACGTGGCCATCGCACTGAATATGAATGGCGCACACATTATAAATTCGGGACATCATGACAACATGCAATTCGAAGGAAAAGTCCACCAATCTTTTTCTTTTCACTATCTTATTTATTCCGATAAATTCTATAACCTAAACACACAAATTCTATAACCTACAACAATAACACATGAGAAATTCCGCCCAGTGGGCATGGCTTTACATTGGTGAATCTCTATATTATGGTCTCGTAATTATTTAACGCTACAGTGCACTTTCTGGATAGGATGGTGGATCTTTTATTATACCTCACACTTCGACTCTCACAATCATCATCACGAAACTTTCCTCCAGACCGAGCGGTACCGAAGGAACAGGCATAACCAACTAATCTTTTGAAACTACCTTGCTACTCTCCCATGCAAACCACACATACCCAAATTACATGACATACATCACACAACAACATGGAATACGATACACTAAATAGTCACAACACTATCACTTTCAGCTTTCCCACTTCAATTAGTATTTATCCCAAGTCACACGACACTGCCCCACTTTGTAATTCTACTTTCCTACTATGAACTCTGGAGATATATGCACGTCTTCCTGTACAATGCAAGCCAAGTGGCGTTGCTGGATAGACGGCCGACTCACCTTGCTTCTCTCTCAGAGTCTGAATCTAGCGTCACACGGAATCATATCACGCAAAGTAATATTAAGAACATATTCATCACACACGGGAGTCCTCAACTGATACCATGGACGAGTACTTCTCTTTATACTTTGTCTCATACACAGATTGAGACTCACACAGTACTCACCACGTGGAAGTACTCGTCTCTAATTTCAAGTCCTGCACACGCCATTCCTTAAATATTTCAACTTATGGTACACACGCTATTTCTTAAATATTTCAACTTATTGTACACACGCTAGTAATTCAGCTTAACTTAAGCACACGGAAGTATTTCAACTTATTGCTACGCGTGGTTTTATTGTGACCGTTGGTCACTTCCGAAGATTACTAGAATCCCATTAATATTACCTGCCTGACAATTAATTCTCCCCACAAAAGTTCCTGAAATAGAGAAATTATTATTTCAAACTACTCTTAAATATTCCACATGCATACCATGTCTCCACTCTTTTGTCTTTACGGAGCACAACTAAAACAGGTCTTAACAGCACAAGATCCAGCGGCAGAGTGCTGAAACATGGCCGTTCTTTAGGTCATCTCGCACCTCTGTCGAGGTGGGGGAAGACCATGCTACCGTATTGGTCAGCCACATTTCAGGCGCTCAAAGCTCAGGTAAGTTTCATCTCTTTGGTCCCACCAAAGGTGGCCAAAGGATCGTCTCAAAGATGATCATATATTCACATTCACTATCTGCGGTTAGCAGACGACCATACATTCATTCATTTCACAGATCTCACCAAACTGGATGTAGGGATCTATTTTTGTGGGAGTGCACATGTGATCAATTAAATAAATAAATTGTCATTCTTTCCCACACTGGTATCCGGCTTCGCTGTATTAATTGAAATTGAGTTAGTTTTACAAAAAAAAAAAAAAAGTGTTGTTCTGACAAAAATACTGAAGTATGTTGTACCTATTTTCAATGTCGGGCGGTACTGTACCCTTTCAAGATAAACAACGAACGCGGCATGACCACTAACCAAAGATGACTGATGTCAGAAGTTAGTGTAGTGAATGTTAATTACCATCTGTTGAGCAAGTACCATTGCCTTTGTCCCTCTCTTGTTTCGTCAGGGAGAGAGCAGGTTCCCAAGCAGAATTCAAGCAAACGGCCCCGTATTTATACTAATTTAATCTTATCTTCTTGATTAATAGCAGTTCCCCAATAGTTGGAATTGCATGCCCGAATCCCGGTGTCGTTAAGTTCCTTATAATGACTGGTGACATGTCTGTGTTCAGCAGTAGCAGGTGCGCAAGGCTGTTGAAAGCGGGTGTGACGCTATGCCGAATACACTGGTCCTCTATGGTCCTGATGGTCCGATCAATCTATGACAAACTAGAAGTGTACAGCAGACACCCGCCTTACACAAACCAGACGCTAAAAGGGCCCTAATCTTAGATGATGGTCGAAAAACATACTTCACACTTAGTTCCCGTAGAATACGACCATTCTGTGGGGAATGCAACCTGTGTAAGGCAGAAAGGCCGTAGATTTGGCCGCCTCCTAGTTCTTTTCATCACTCACCTGTTCACAGTTGGTCTGTCTTTTACTACAACAATTCTGTCGAAAGGTGACCTTCACCATATATCAAGTCTCTCAATTTCTCCACACACCTGTTTCGACGATACACTATTTGATCAAAAGTATCCAGACACCTGTTAATATAGCGTGTGTCCACCTTTCGCCTTCATGGCGGCTTGAACTGTGCTGAGGACACTTTCAGTGAAGCGTCTGGACGTCTGTGCAGGAGCGGCAGGTCACTGCTCCTCAAGAGCGGAAAAAAGAGAAGGCAGTGATCTGAAGGCTGGGGTCTGGAGCGAAGTCGACGTTCTAACACATCCCAAAGATGTTCCATTGGCTTCAGGCTGGGACTCGTGGCATGACTGCCATTTGTGGAACGTTAGTGTCCACAAACCACTGCCTCACAGATATTGTTTTATGGCGGGTTACTTGTTATGCTGATGCAGATAATCATCGTTACCAAATTATTCCTCTTCTGTAAGCAGTGCAGAGTGCTGTAAAATGCATTTATACCATTCCGAATTTAGAGTTTTCTGAAGCGCAGTGAACAGACCGAGCTGTAACCACGACAAACACCCCCACAACGTGACAGTACCTCCTCCGTACTTCAAAGCTGGTACTGCATATGTTGGCCAAACTCAAGCCCTTACGTGGGGTTACGCCAGAGTACAGCGTGAGTCGTCACTCCAAATCACTCGCTTCCCTTCACCCACTGTCCAGTGCCGCCGCTGTTTACACCACTTCAAGTACCGCCTAGCACTGGATACTGAAATGTGTGCGTCAGGAGCAGCTGCTCGACCACTGTACTCGATTCTATCGAGGCCGCGCGTGATTAGCCGAGCGGTCTAGGGCGCTGCAGTCATATACTGTGCGGCTGGTCCCGGCGGAGGTTCGAGTCCTCCCTCGGGCATGGGTGTGTGTGTTTGTTCTTAGGATAATTTAGGTTAAGTAGTGTGTAAGCTTAGGGACTGATGACCTTAGCAGTTAAGTCCCATAAGCCTTCACACACATTTGAACATTTTTTGATTCTATTCAACTGCCTACGCACAGTCACTGTGCTAGCTGGGCTGCTGGTAGGACTTTGGAGCTCAGAGGTGATCCCTTCCGCTGATTTCGTGCGACTTTTTACAACCGCCCTCTGCATTGCCCGACGGACACTTTCAGTCAGTACCTGAGGTCTGCGTGATCTTGATTTAGCTGTGCTTGTTTCCTCGCGTTTGTACTTGGGAATCACGTCTCTAAAATTCAACGACGGGAGATTTGGAAGGTTTGAAATGTCCCTGATGGATTTGTTACTGAGGTGACACATAATGAGTAGTGGACGTTGGAGGTCACTGAACTCTCCCGACTGACCCATTACGGCTTCTCCTCTACTGACAATGCCTGCTGCTGCTGTTGCATGACAGGGACAGATGGGCCCCTGTTGTTCGATGGAGTCCAAGGGGGAGAGCTATTCCTCCAAGGTGGTGAGTGTTCGCACGTTGCCCTGACTTCATGATGATGTCCTTTCAGTCGGCTGGGACGGTGTCTTCTTGACGCACTTGCGACTTATTGGTCGCGAAGCAGGTGAGGCCATCGGGTGATGTTAAGTCGCTGTACCCAGTGATCCAGTGCTCGGAGGAGCGGGTTTGTGGACTGAGTGGACTTCTCATAGAGGATCCGTGCAGCCTGGCGGGACCTATCACGGGCAGTAGGTACGTTTGAGGCCCGGTTGAGGTCGGCCGACGGGAAGTTCCGACGCAGGTGAAGTGCCAGCCGCACGATCCGGTTCTGTAGCCGTTGTAGTCGTCCGACGTGGGTCGCTGCAGCGTTGCCCCAAACCACAGCGGCGTAGTCGAAGAGCGGGCGTATAAGTGTGATATAAAGCGCAACACCAAATTCAGGTGGAAGCGCAGTCGACGTATTTAGGAAAGGGTAAAGTTGTTTCATTCTACCCTGACCTTACTGACGACGTCGTCAACATGCTGTCGCCACGTTAGTCCTCCGTCCAGCGTCACACCCAGGTACTTGGCTGTAGTGCCCCAAGGTATGGCGGTTCCCCTGATGCTGATCTGCAGGAGGTCGGCTGCGATGTGCTTCTTTGTGATGAGTAGGGCTTGCGTCTTAGCCCCATTGCAGCTAAGGCTCCACATTCTCGCCCACTGACTAAGTGTGTCAACTGCTGCCTGCATGCGTCGTTGGAGCAGAGCTGCATTCGTGCTTCTGTTGTACAGCGCCCTATCATCAGCAGAGTACGTAGAGTGCGAGGTGCACCCTTTTCACTGCATGTCCGCAGTGTAGAGGATGTAGAGTATGAGGCCAAGGACGGAGCCTTGTGGAACTCCATACTGACAACGCAGTACTCCCGCCTCCTTTTATATCCACCTCT
Source organism: Schistocerca nitens (assembly GCF_023898315.1). Classification (NCBI taxonomy): domain Eukaryota; kingdom Metazoa; phylum Arthropoda; class Insecta; order Orthoptera; family Acrididae; genus Schistocerca; species Schistocerca nitens. Next base: position 488,773,500 of record NC_064622.1, read on the forward strand.
CGTGACATCTGGTGGTCAGTTCCACACAAAACATGGGTCTCCTGATACTTTTCTTCAGAGAGTGGATAGCTATTAATGAAACGACGACAGCCATCAGTTACTTTTTCCACACAATCTAACAACCAACAGACATCAGTATTTTGGTTGGTCTAAATAAAACGCTTTTATAAATTTTGCAAATCTTTGACAATTTGTTGTTTGCCTCTTCCGCGAAGTTCTGCTTTACGGATTGTTACACATGATCCATCATTAGATATCGCCTCGTGTTCTTGGACAGATTTTCAGCTTTCTATTCTCCGAGTACTGTTACATAAAATATACTCGTGATGTTATCTACATCTCCTATACTTTCTTAAACATCTGCAAGAAATATAAAAGGTTATACAATTTTTGCTTTATCTATTGTTTGTTAGTGAGAATTACACTCACTATAAAACATCGGAAGATTGTGTGAGTGTGTTCTAAATTCTTGGTAATGGTTTAGATTAGTCCAGTTGACCCTGTGATCCTTCTAGAAGGTTGTATGCACGTAAGTGTAATAATAAGAATAAGTAATATTGTTGGAGTTGTGGAACAATTTTCGAACAACGAAACGTAAATTTGAATTCCATTGTTGCTACAGTTTTGCTAAACGGAATCATGCAGGTGCCACAGTCGTCTGTATTGTGCTTTGAAAATCACTCTTTTGCAGAAGTGAATGAACTGACAGATATAGTTTTGCATGATGGAGTAAATTGTGTCAAAAATATTTATTATTTCTATTATTTCCAAGTTATCAACATCTTACATGTTTAATATTGCATATAGTTGCAAAAAATGTTATCTAATATAATTTATAATTCTTAGGCAGTATTTACGATCTTAGTTCTAAATAACCTCCCAGAAGAATAGAAGGCTTATGTGACATGTTTCCTATTTATTTGTAGGAAAAGGATTACACTAAAGGAAATATATTAAATGCTGTACAGCAATGATGATTTACCAAATAATAGTGTGGATGTGGGCGTAACTCCTCCTCTGATGACACAGGTGACATTACTGAAGAAGATTCAGGTGCTGAGGATAATCCTTGTATAGATAACTTACCCGCATGTTAGCTAACCTTCTTATTATTGACCCACACGTTCAGGCTTTGATTCTAGATTCACCAATGGAATCAAATTCTTAAAAAAAAAAAAAAAAAAAAAAACGAACCTAGTACATCTTCAGTGTGCAGTAACAACAAAAATGATATAGATAATAATGATCAGAGAGCTCAACCAGGACTCTCCTTCCTCAAAAAAATGTGAAACATGGTTCTATTTCAAAAGGCAATTTTAGGAGAGAAGAGAGTTATGATAGGACAAAAGACAATGTTCCTAAATCAACCGTAGAACGGCCTCTAACGAATACTGTACCTAAAAAAAACCTGGTATGAGTCCTTGAGAATACTCTAAAAAGAGAAGGAAGGAGGATTGGGTTTCTAACGAATACTGTACCTAAAAAAAACCTGGTCTGAGTAGAATACTCTAAGAAAAGAAGGAAGGAGGATTGGGTTTAACGTCCCGTCGACATCAAGGACATAAGAGACGGAGCACAAGCTCGGAATAGGGAAGGATGGGGAAGGAAAGTGGCTGTGTCCTTTTGAAGGAACCATCGCGGCATTTGCCTGGGGCGGCTTAGGGAAATCACGGAAAACCTAAATGTGGATGGCCGGACGCGGCTTTGAACCTTATTCCTCCCAAATGCGGGTCCAGTGTGCTAACCACCTCGCTCGTTTAGAATACTTTGAACAATTTTTTGATGAAGAGGTTATCAGCCTGATAGTTACCTATCCCAAAAAGTATGCAGCGAAAAGGAGCAGATTGGAAGACGACAGCCATAATGAACTTGTCTCCGATGCCATATCGAGGGACCAGTTCGATTTTACCACGAAGAATATTCATCACTGTAACAATGATAAACTGGATCCAAATGATAGATTTGCAAAATTCGGGAGATTGTTAATCCACGCTCACTGAGAGATTAATGAGACTTGCACCGCACGGGCGCCACCATTAAATTGATGAGTCAATAGCGCCGCAGACAGTTTATAAAAAGTAAATAATTCATTTTAAGAACTTAGATTATGTTCAAATAATTTCAGGTGTATTCATAATGGTACATATTTCAGGAAAACGAACTTGATATGGATATAAGTTCTGGTGTGGACGGAAACCAGCGATAGACGTATAATATGGTTGGAATTTTATCAGGGAGCTGGAACTTGCAGCGAGCAAGGGTCTGGGGTCTGGAATTATATGTACTTATCTCGATCAGCTGCTATAAAGTGTTCCATACAGATGTTTCTTTGACATCCTGTTTACCGTCATTCAGCTTCTACAAGACCTCAAGAAAAGAGGCATGAAGCTTCTGGGACAATCCGTCGGACCAGAATACCTCAAAGTTGCATGTTGTCTCCACCAGAAAAATTCAAGAAGGAGAAGAGAGGAAAGCATGAATCCCGCTCAGATAAAAATTCTGATAAAAGTCCAAACGTATATGTTACAATGGTATGCTTCGAAATAAGTCGACATGTTGATTAATTTTTTATTGTTTACCAATTATAGTCAGGCTCTGGCATGAGGACCAATATGCCGATTCTCCAGGAATAAGAAAGAAATAATGTCATTGCCATAATCATATGGGTGGAACAGTAGGCGGAGATCAAAACATGTCCTTCTACAGAACATCAATAAGAGGAAAAAACTAGTATTTCCTTCAATAGCACATCCAATCGATGTCGCTGAACGGAATGCTTGGAATCTGTATAGGAGGGCAAATGGATCATCTCGCATTTTAGGGGTCGTGTTGCTACAGTCATAAGTATTCTGGTGATAGTCATTGAAAAATAAAAGTATGTTCTCAAAAGTAACTAGACGAGGCTTCACCTCAATTCGTAAGAAATTTTCATGTTTCTAATAGAGAGCCAGTCCTGACAAAACTCTACCATCTGGTGAGCAAGATGTATGAAACAGGCGAAATACCCTCAGACTTCAAGAAGAATATAATAATTCCAATCCCAAAGAAAGCAGGTGTTGACAGATGTGAAAATTACCGAACAATCAGTTTAATAAGCCACAGCTGCAAAATACTAACACGAATTCTTTACAGACGAATGGAAAAACTAGTAGAAGCCGACCTCGGGGAAGATCAGTTTGGATTCCGTAGAAATACTGGGACACGTGAGGCAATACTGACCTTACGACTTATCTTAGAAGAAAGATTAAGGAAAGGCAAACCTACGTTTCTAGCATTTGTAGACTTGGAGAAAGCTTTTGACAATGTTGACTGGAATACTCTCTTTCAAATTCTAAAGGTGGCAGGGGTAAAATACAGGGAGCGAAAGGCTATTTACAATTTGTACAGAAACCAGATGGCAGTTATAAGAGTCGAGGGACATGAAAGGGAAGCAGTGGTTGGGAAGGGAGTAAGACAGGGTTGTAGCCTCTCCCCGATGTTATTCAATCTGTATATTGAGCAAGCAGTAAAGGAAACAAAAGAAAAATTCGGAGTAGGTATTAAAATCCATGGAGAAGAAATAAAAACTTTGAGGTTCGCCGATGACATTGTAATTCTGTCAGAGACAGCAAAGGACTTGGAAGAGCAGTTGAATGGAATGGATGGTGTCTTGAAGGGAGGATATAAGATGAACATCAACAAAAGCAAAACGAGGATAATGGAATGTAGTCGAATTAAGTCGGGTGATGTTGAGGGTATTAGATTAGGAAATGAGACACTTAAAGTAGTAAAGGAGTTTTGCTATTTGGGGAGCAAAATAACTGATGATGGTCGAAGTAGAGAGGATATAAAATGTAGACTGGCAATGGCAAGGAAAGCGTTTCTGAAGAAGAGAAATTTGTTAACATCGAGTATAGATTTAAGTGTCAGGAAGTCTTTTCTGAAAGTATTTGTATGGAGTGTAGCCATGTATGGAAGTGAAACATGGACGATAAATAGTTTGGACAAGAAGAGAATAGAAGCTTTCGAAATGTGGTACTACAGAAGAATGCTGAAGATTAGATGGGTAGATCACATAACTAATGAGGAGGTACTGATTGGGGAGAAGAGGAGTTTGTGGCACAACTTGACCAGAAGAAGGGATCGGTTGGTAGGACATGATCTGAGGCATCAAGGGATCACCAATTTAGTACTGGAGGGCAGCGTGGAGGGTAAAAATCGTAGGGGGAGACCAAGAGATGCATACACTAAGCAGATTCAGAAGGATGTAGGTTGCAGTAGGTACTGGGAGATGAAGAAGCTTGCACAGGATAGAGTAGCATGGAGAGCTGCATCAAACCAGTCTCAGGACTGAAGACCACAAAAACAACAACAACAATAGGCTTTTAGTCCATCTAATGCGCACTGAGCTCGTATTTTTTGTTTCCTGCGACTGCATCAATACGCACGCTCCTGTTTTCCAGCTTTGATTTCTGCATATCTATTTCTAACTCTCATTACGCCACATACAATTCGAAGATTAAACTATCTTAGTTTTGAAGAGTCAGAGTACCTGAGGCTAGTCGCTGTCGCTGAAGTACGTTACGGCTCGCACACAGCGACAGGTAAATCGAAAGAACTCTTAGTACCGCCACGGATTTCATAGAAACAGCTTGTTTGGTGGCGCTTTTACTTCGAAGAAGAGCGAGAAAACAACGCAAATATCATTATGGGGTGCACCCAACTGTATGTGAGAGACTGGTTAGAGGCTAGTGTTACAATTACAGGAAGAGTTACAAAATCACCCAAATAAATTCTTTCAATACTATCGAAAGGGTAAGAATAGTTTTGACGCACTACTTCAAGAAATAGGGCCGAAAACAATAAAGCAAGACACGGTTTGTAGGAAGACCGCACCACCTGGGGAGCGCTTATCAGTGACCTTGAGGTAAGAACACATCATTTCATTCAACAGGTTTTATTGCCCTTTTACATTATGGATCAGCCACATCAAGAAAATGAATACTACAAGTCGAAACTGACGAACTTGTTTCCTGTGAAAACTACAAAACCAAGTTGCGCTCACAAGCTTCTGTGTTCTTGTTGCGGTTATTGTGAGGACACAGGAACACAGTTTGTGGAGGTTCCTTTCCATGTAGGACATTTGAAGAATACCACTAGACGACTGAAGTTGCTGGAAAGTAAATTCCTTGAGTGGTGTTGCTATGACGCATGTTCGGATGCTGTGGAAAAATTGGTGGAAGCTGATGATATCTGTCATTCATCATTACGTTCAGAATTTCTACTTTCACGTAACACTTTTGTTCTTGGTTTAACTTCACCAGTGAGTGGGCTAACATTAAAGTAAAATTTTTGCCTTCGTTAATTGCTTTGGTTTGTTTCTCTTTTAGCATAGTTATGAGAGGTTCTTCGAATGAAATAACCTTCGTGGATTCTCTTTCAGTAACAGGTCTTATTTTGGGTTCTGTGCTGCATCGATGTTGTTTTGTGAAAGCAACCTGGGAACGAACATCCTTCCTTGCTTCGTCTGCTATCTGCAGGAATTTCAGGGTTGGTGATGGTCAGTCCATTTGAGTGAGCAGAAATAACATCGCATCGCAGTACTGATATTTTTCGCCGTTTTCTTGCAACCTCACCAGACTGCCCGTTCTCTCGCGAAACAATCCTTCAGTTCATCCACTTTAATTTCTTTACCTATCATGAGTCACGGCTGCAAAATACTAACGCGAATTCTTTACAGACGAATGGAAAAACTGGTAGAAGCCGGCCTCGGGGGAAGATCAGTTTGGATTCCGTAGAAATACTGGAACACGTGAGGCAATACTGTCCCTACGACTTATCTTAGAAGCTAGATTATGGAAAGGAAAACCTACGTTTCTAGCATTTGTAGACTTAGAGAAAGCTTTTGACAATGTTGACTGGAATACTCTCTTTCAAATTCTGAAGGTGGCAGGGGTAAAATACAGGGAGAGAAAGGCTATTTACAATTTGTATAGGAACCAGATGGCAGGTATAAGAGTTGAGGGGCATGAAAGGGAAACAGTGGTTGAGAAGGGAGTGAGACAGGGTTGTAGCCTCTCCCCGATGTTGTTAAATCTGTATATTGAGCAAGCAGTGAAGTAAACAAAAGAAAAATTCGGAGTAGGTATTAAAATCCATGGAGAAGAAATAAAAACTTTGAGGTTCGCCGATAAGATTGTAATTCTGTCAGAGATAGCAAAGGACTTGGAAGAGCAGTTGAACGGAATGGATAGTGTCTTGAAAGGAGGATATAAGATGAACATCAACAAAACCGAAACGAGGATAATGGAATGTAGTCGAATTAAGCCTGGTGATGCTGAGGGTATTAGATTAGGAAATGAGACACTTAAAGTAGTAAAGGAGTTTTGCTATTTGGGGAGCAAAATAACTGATGATGGTCGAAGTAGAGAGGATATAAAATGTAGACTGGCAAAGGCAAGGAAAGCGTTTCTGAAGAAGAGAAATTTGTTAACATCGAGTATAGATTTAAGTGTCAGGAAGTCGTTTCTGAAAGTGTATGGAGTGTAGCCATGTATGGAAGTGAAACATGGACGATAAATAGTTTAGACAAGAATAGAAGCTTTCGAAATGTGGTGCTACAGAAGAATGCTGAAGATTAGATGGGTAGATCACATAACTAATGAGAAGGTGTTGAATAGGATTGGGGAGAAGAGAAGTTTGTGGCACAACTTGACTAGAAGAAGGGATCGGTCGGTAGGACATGTTCTGAGGCATCAAGGGATCACCAATTTAGTATTGGAGGGCATCGTAGAGGGTAAAAATCGTAGAGGGAGACCAAGAGATGAATACACCAAGCATATTCAGAAGGATGTAGCTTGCATTAGGTACTGGGAGATGAAGAAGCTTGCATAGGATAGAGTAGCATGGAGAGCTGCATCAAACCAGTCTCAGCACTGAAGACCACAACAACAACATACCTATTATGAATGAAATTAGCACTGCGTATACTTTATTGTGAGTATGTAGCCTCATATTCCTGTGAATAAATATTAACCGTGTTACAGAATTTTATTTCTTCCAGATGCCTTGCAAAAGGAAGTAGCGTTGTGAAGGATACATGCGAGCAGATGTGGAAATGTCTACAGCCTCTTCAGATGTCAGAAGAAGCTCAAGATGACTGGATGATTAATGCCAAACCGTTGTTAGACAAAACTAACTTTCCAAATTGTATTGCTGCTGTGGATGGAAAACATGTAAGAAAGAAGAAACATGGTAACAGTTGAGCAGCGTTTTATAATTACAAGAATTTTTTTGGGTGAAGTGGACGCTGACTGTTGTTTCACTGTAATAGATTGCACTGTAATAATAACGTGCTAATGCATAGCCGGCACGGTAGCTCAGCGCGTTCGCTCGGAGGGCTGATTGCTCTCTGTAATAAAAGGAATCAACAATCAACTCGAACGGATGTCTTGTGACGTCCGCCCAGACCAAACGGAACGTACTATATCGAACAAAATGAAACAATAAAAAATATATATAGCTGAGTGGTCAGCGTGACGGCTTACCGTCCTACGGGCCCGTGTTCGATTCCCGGATGGATCGGAGATTTTCTCCGCTCAGGGACTGGCTGTTGTGTTGTCTTCACCATCATTTCATCCCCATCCGGCGCGCAGGTCGCCCAGTGTGGCGTCGCATGTAATAAGACCTGCACCAAGGCGGCCGGACCTGCCCCCCACAGGGCCTCCCGGCCAATGACGCCAAACGCTCATTTCCATTTTACCTCATGGCGATGAAGGAGAAGTTCAGCCTCTTAATTTTATAGGAGACGAAGCATTTAGACATACTCTGTAGCCTTATTCTAAGAGAAACCTGACAATGAAACAGCATGTTTTTAAATACAGACCTTGTCGTGTTCGAAAATGGAATGCGGACGGAATGTACTTTTGGAATTTTGCATAGCGAATGGAGAATATTTCATCGGCCTATCGATGTGGATCTCGATTTTTCAGATATAATCATGAATGCATGTAGTATTCTACATAATTTCCTATGAAGAAATGACAAGTACGAATAGAGGGTGAGTCATACGAATGTCTTCTCTAATGCTGTCACGGACTGTGCGGCTGGTCCCGGCGGAGGTTCGAGTCCTCCCTCGGGCATGGGTGTGTATGTTTGTCCTTAGGATAATTTAGGTTAAGTAGTGTGTAAGCTTAGGGACTGATGACCTTAGCAGTTAAGTCCCATAAGATTTCACACACATTTGAACATTTTTTTCTAATGCTGTGGGCCTAAAAGAACAACAGCTCATATATGCGGTACGCAGATAAGCGATTCAGAATGATATTTTCACTCTGCAGCGGAGTGTACCAAGATATGAAGCTTCCTCACAGATTAAAACTGTCTGCCGGACCGAGACTCGAACTCAGGACTTTATCGTTTCGCGAGTCAATGCTCCACCGGATGAGTTGCCCATGCACGACTCACGACCCGTCCTCACAGCTTTACTGCCACCAGTACTTGGTCTCCTACCTTCCAAACTTCACAGACGCTCTCCTGCGAACCTCCTAAGACTAGCATCCCTGGCACTTTGTCACGAAGAGCGAAGGTCCCGAGTTCGAGTCTCAGCGCACAACACAGTTTTAGTCAGTCAGGAAGTTTCAGATAACGGATTATTTTTCAAACTATTTTGGGACTCCACAAAGGGCAACACCTTGCCGGATTTAAATTGATAAAATGACTAAATTTAAATGAGGTAATGGCGATGTCTGTATGAACGAATACAACGAGTGAAATACGAAATAACTTTGTTATTCTTTTCTGGTCCAGGCAGGCGTCGCAGCACAACTGTCCGCATAGTTTCACTTTGAAATTACGGTGCCCCTATTCTTTTAACTTCCTCTTGTAGGCAGTTGGCCTGGATTATTTTTATGCAATAAATCTTTATGAACCGACAACACAAGTTACAGTGTCATCTGTAGCGCAACTCTTGTAGAGACATGTGTGTCTGCAACACAATGCGAGAGCTACTGAGTAACAGCGTCACCATTGCGCGCGGGCCCATGCCACTGCGTGTAATTCACTCAACAGCTGCGACTGTCGCGCCACTAGTGAACTAGGGCCGATCGCCACTGCTTTTTGATTGCTGGTACCGCGCGTTCGTCTTCCAGATACAGTGCTTCATTTTTGCTACAAACAAATCGCGCAACGGACAATCGCCAGGGCGCACCTAGCTCAAATGTCAGCGTGTTACTGCAGTTATGAGGTATGAATGGGAAAAACCGACCTCTTAAAACCGGTACCGGTCTTTTAGATCCAAATAACTGGTATTTTTCGGTATTTGTTTGGTCTAGGTCATAACCGGTGTTTATTAGTTCTTACTAATAATTGGGTAAAAAACCGAGGTATCAATTAGCCATACGAGCAGTGCTAAAATTTTTCGTTTTTAAACAAAAATTAAAAAAAAATAATTAAATGAGTTAATCTCCATTCGTGAAGTTTCCATTGCTTTGAAATACTGCGTCTTTACAGAAAATGGGAAAAGCAATTGAATACCATTTTAATAACAATGCCGACAGAAAGGAGCAACAAACTCATGCTATAAGAAGTGCTACAGCATGTCGGAGGCTAATGTAGTTGTTACCATGTGGTGTTTTCACCCGTTGGCAATGACCGAAAATGTTCAAATGTGCGTGAATTCCTAAGGGACCAAACTGCTGAGGTCATCGGTCCCTAGACTTACGCACTACTTATACTAACTTAAGCTAACTTATGCTAAGAACAACACACACACACCCTTGCCCGAGGCAGGACTAGAACCTCCGGCGGGAGGGGCCGCGGATTCCGTGACATGATGCCTCAAACCGCGCGGCCACTCCGCGTGGCAATGACTATTCGTAATGCCCAGATAGTGATATGATTCTCGATTGCAACCTGACTTTTGATCAAAGTTTCAAAAAATTAGAAATAATAAGAAAATGCTGGTGATTTTCTTGTAGTCTGTAACCACTTCCCACTTTTCGAGAAAAGGAGCGAACGGTGGACGGATTAAGTTTTCTTTTATTCGCCTGTTCTACGTACTGTATCTTGAGACTGAGATAGTACAATTTTCTCAATCTTTGTTCGATTGCTACGTTTGTCCTGCTTCTTCTTCTTCTGATTTTAAAGCCTCACTGTACCAATTCAGTCAATCATTTTCCGGTCGTCTTCATCAGTAAGTTTTCTTTACTAATTTCACAGTACATTTTAATTCGTTCTGATTTTTTTTGTCGTTCCCCATCTGTAAATATCCTTTTTATTGCACATATATTTTGGTTTAAATCTTATTTTTATGTTCTTCCGTTTCTCTAAATTTTCTGTTTTGTCATGAAAATTATGTAGGGTTAATTCTAATTGTTTCATATTCTCCCTGATTTCCGTTATCTATCTTCCCTGTTGCTTCACGTTCTAAAGCTGCTCTTTAATTTTTCTTGGTAATCTAGTTTTGGTGTCCTCACGATGTGCCCACAAAAAGAGATCCTTTTCTTCTGTATAGTATCTGTAATGTACTCCAGTTCCCTGCAGACCACTTCATTTGGCGCTAACAGCCATCTTTTTTATGTTTCTTAGTTACGCCATGTTCTAGCTATTCTTCTCTCTATATTTACGGTTGTGTTTATTCTGATTTTTCTAAGTTTGACAGAAGTTTAACTTCCATATGTCACCTCTCTATGAAACACCGTCTTGTAGTGTTTTAATTTAGTTCTGGTTGACAGACATTTTTCATTGCATGTTAATTTTTGAGGTTTTATTATTTTGTTAGTTTTTTCTTACCATGCAAGTTTCTCGTCCAAGTTGTAGGTCGTAATTTCTCCTAAGTACTTAAACAGTTTCACTAGCCTTACTTTCCTGTTATTTACTGCTATGTGGCTGATTTCTGGTCGCCCTGCAACCATTACCTCACGCTTTTTACTGGTATCTCGAGGTATATTTTTTGTACTACATTTTGTAAGCTTTGTAGTTGATTTCTAGTTCTTGCAAGTTATTAGCTAGTAACACTAAGTCACCTGCGAATCTCAAGCACTTTAAGTTTATTTGATCTTTCTTGGTTCCAGTTCTTATGATTTTGGGATTCTCCTCGTACCTGTCCCTTATAACCGCACTCCAGACCACAGATGAAAAGCAATGGCGATAAACCATCCCTCTGTCTTAATGGCGTTTTAATCGTGAACGGCTCAGATATTTCTCCTCTGAACTTTATTTGGCGTGTGTTAGAGTTAATTTTATTATTTTTATTAATTTGGCGTGGAGTCCGAAATTCCTTAGTTGTGTTGTTTTTGGAAGAGGCGTCCAGACAGCGATGTCATCGGTCTCATCGGACTAGGGGAGGACCAGGAAGGAAGTCGACAGTGCCCTTTCAAAGAAACCATCCCGGCATTTGACCGGATGATTTAGGGAAATCACGGAAAACCTAAATCAGAATAGCCGGACTCGGGATTGAACCGTCGTCCTCTCAAATGCGAGTCCAGTGTGCTAACCACTGCGCCACCTCGCTCGATAAATTCCTTACTATCTTCATTATAGAAGATCTGTGGATACAATCATAAGCTTTCTTGAAGTCTACAAAGATCATGATTTGTCGTTTTTGTCTTCTTTTATAGTAGTCCGTTAGCAGTTTCGAACTGATTATATGTTCTGGGCAGCTTCTTCGGGGCTTGAATTCACGTTGGTGTTCTCCTAGTTCCAGTTCAAGCTGATCCTTACAACGATTATATATAATTCCTGACATGACGTTAAATGTTATATCCAAAAGGGAAAAATACCTCTGTAGTTGTCTGGATTTGACCTATTTCCCTTATAGTGGACTGATGGATCATAGCTGTAGCCCAGTGTTATGGTAGTTCTCTTCAGATTCGGATTTCCAGTACGCATTGGTGTAATGTTACATCACTGGTTCTGCTGTGTATTTCCAAAGTGCCGCAAATGATTAAGCTTCTCCACCTCCTTTGTAGTTTTTGAGCTGTTTCATAGCTTCGTAGACTTAATGGATTGTGGGTGGGTTTATATTTTCAGCTCGTGTTTTGAAAGGGGTATCTATGCTTATCTGTTTCTGCTAAAATTTCTGTATTTTTTTATATTGCTATGGGCCAAATTATTACTTTCATCTTCTGATATTAATGTCGGAGGGTAATATCTTTGTAATTGTTTGCTAACTACTTTGTAGCAATCCCTTTGTTTGTTTTCTCGCTGTATCATTAGAAGTATCTATACGTTTTTGGTACTGGCGTTTAACCCCCCTTTTTTTTGGTTATCCGTCTTGTTTTGTGAGTTCCAACTGTGCGTCTTCTGTTTTATGAGTTTGATACCTTAACCCAGCTTTGTGTCTAACACTTCTTTACGACGCTCTGCGTTCTGCCATTGGTGATTTTTCCTTGACTTTCTTGTTCAGATAATTGTTTCAGTTGGGAACTATTTTCTATATAACAACTGTTATTTTTTATGTTCTATGTTTGTTCTTTGTATTCCTTGGTATTTATCAATTTATGAGGGTCGTACTTTTCAGGGTAGGAGTTTTTCTTTGACAATGGGATGAATTTCATTTTTATCGTACAAGGATATGCTAAAGTATGCTTCCCTCTCAGAACTTTCACATTGTAGATTTCCTTGTGGTAATTTTTATCCATACAGACATGATACAGTTGCCATTCTCCTTTTTTTCAGTTTGGATGTTTCCAAGTTTGGAGCTTCTTAGGACTTATCTTGAAGTAAGCAGACTTTGAGCTCATGCCATAGTTTCCGCGGAATTTCATCAGTCTCATGCCATTCCTTTTGTCCTTCCCTGCGCTGGCCATTTCCCTATTGTGTCTCTACATCACTTTTTCCTTTGTGACTGGACATTAAAATCTCCAATCAAAATTATGGTGTTATTTTTATTCATGTTTGTTGTAGTCTGATCTAAAAGCTCCCAAAATCCACCCACATCTTCCTCGTGTCCTTTCTTACTATTTTAGTCATTAGTTGTGGCGTGGGTATTTACCGTTGTGTATATTTCATTCGCAGCTTAATAGCGAGGGAGAGAGTGATTTAAATTCTCTTATGGATTAAATTCTTTTGAGGTTGACCACAAATCCCGTTCAGAGTAGTTATTTCTTGAAGTATTTATTTCTTGAAGTCTAGTTATTAGAAGCCCTTTTAATCCATTTCATCTGTCAAAATTTTGAGTTTTCCTGGTTGTACGATGGAATGTATGTTGTGTATTGCTATGTAGTTCATCCGTCTTGTCTCGAGTCTAAATTTTGATATTTTGTCAGTCTCGTGTATTTCCAGATTCTTCGACTCATCTAAGTTCTGTTTCAAGTGACTGCTCACCATTTCCGAGTGCGGTCTTCCTTGGCTACTGTTAGGCGCTGGATTGTTATTAAAAGATTCGCTGCCATGTTTGTCTTTCAAAGCTAGTCGACCTTGTACGGAGCAAGGTCCGAGTTACAACAACGATTGTTAACCGTAGATCTTGTTGTATCTACATTTATTACAGGAAATAATAGAAAAGAAAACCGAAAATCGGTTATTTCTGAAACCAGTTATTTTGAGCCGTTTTAACAATCAAGTTAAACTGGCGTTGAAGACACTGATATAACCGAAAACCAGTTGTTTCAGCGATAACCGCCATTCCTGTTATGAAGACCGTCAGACGCTAAGTGAAACGTAACTCTTAAGAATGTAAATGGTCAGGCACAAATGCAGTGGCAAAGCTGGTACGAAGCGCTATCTGCTCTCCGCTCCTCGAACTCTCAACATGCAAGACTCAACACAACGCCGCTAGATGTCAGGGCAACCCCTTTCCTCCGGGTCTGCGGCTGAATGAGAGGCTACTTGGCATTTTTTCTTTTTAGTCAAAAGTCGTTCACCAATGCTATCCCAATTCAAACAGCGATTCATGTATGTTGCTTCCAGCTTTTTTTTAATATTTGACAATCATTTATTTCCCTAACATGCTATGTTATACTCCCAGTTCAGAATATCCACCTTGACTATATTAGATTACATTAGACTCACTTTCATTCCAATTGATCCGTAGTGAGGAGGTCCTCCAGGATGTAGAACATGTCAGAAAAACAATAATACATGACAAATATTTACAACTGAAACAAATAAGCTAATGTACCTTCCACAGGTCCCAAGTGGAATGATAGTAATTTTTTTAATGAACACTATATAAAAGAATCATTTTGCAAACACTAATGCACTGAATTTAAAATAAAACAGTTTTTTATTTATAAGGTAATAAACATGTAATAGAACTACTATAATACTTCTTAACAATGAACGTATTACTGCACTGAAATGGTGCGGAAGTTAGATTGTAGTTACACACACAGACACACACACTTATTTACAATGAACACATTACTGCACTGAAATTGTGCAGAAGTTATATATATATATATATATATATATATATATATATATATATATCAGTTGGTTCTACTGTCAGTAATCTTCCCTCATATAGATAATGGAGCTATTACATAGTATTAATAATTGTTGGACTGGGTTTCTTCCATCATTTTACATATGGTTGTACGCTGCAACGAACCGTTTCTTATTATTTCTTTCCATGCAGCTCGATTTTGTCGCTCTTTGGAATGCTCACAACTCTTGTTCATATGTAATGTCTTCTTTCCTAAATAGTAAGAAACGATGTTTGATATTAGTAAATTCTCGAAAAAGTATTTAGACACCGTTCTGCAGCCTAGATAGATCATAGCAATAATATATCAAAAAGAATACGAGAATATTTGACATCATGTCAGACATGTATGTTAATAATGTCCATGTCACAATAAATTGTATGATGGAAGGTTGTAAATATTACGAATTGTTTTCATGACATAAGGTATTAACAATTAAATTCATAACATATGGCGCTATGTAATCCATTACTAAAATATGTAAACACACTCCAGTGTACAACCTAATTAAAATACGCGTTGTATTGTCGCAAGTTCTGATCGTAGCGTGATAACGAAACCTGAATCCATCGTTGATAATTGTTGGTAACAACCTGTATCTGGGCTTATTCTGTAAAGCTCAGAATGTTATGGCCCACGGCGAAAGCCACACGCGTTAACAATTTCAGGATGTTAAAGTGCCTAGGTACATGTGAGACACGGCAGTTAGAAAGAGGTCTGGGTTATAATCGCAGTATATGTGGATGTTACAAGTACAAAGAGTAAGCATCTGAAATGTCTAAGTTAAATCTTAAGTCATAAAATTAGAGAATTAAGTCCATACATGGGCTATCATTAACAGTTAACAACGATGACTTCAGGTTTCATTATTACGCTATGGTAAGAACTCGTGACAATACAATGCATATTTTAATTAGGGTGTATATTGGAATATATCTCTGGGATTGGCTGTACTTATATAAGAAACGACAGCCTTTACAAATATTCCTAAAGACTACTGCAACGGGTTTCATAATGGATTATTTAGACCATATTTTATGAAAGTAATAATTAATACCTTATGTTATGAAAACAATTCCTTAAGTTCACAAGCTTTCATCATACTATGTATTATAAAGTAGAAAACATGATCATCATTAACATACATGTCTGACATGGTGTCAAATATTCTCATTCACTTTTAGATGTATTAATCCTATAATCTACCAGATTTTAGGACAATGTCTACATACTTGTCTATAGGACAATACTGTAATCTGACGCTATTGTTTATTAACGATTATGGTTTACGAAAATGTGGTCTACCAAATATTACAATTCCGCTATCTTGTGCTTTGAATGTGGAACACTCTTACATAATTACTTTACATTTTATAGTTTTCTATGTGAAGTATTACACCGTATTTAATTTTGTAAAACTTACATAACAGACTGCATGGTATACAGATGCTTGTTTGCTTATTAATTTACATAAGAAATTTTTTAATGTAAAATACACCTCCATCAGGTGGCAGACTCAAACATCCTGTGATATGTTTAGAAGCTGTGTGCCAGCTACTTCAGTTATGGACGTCCTGTATTATTTTATTCATAACTCTGCTATTTTTCTATGTGTTCACCTATTTTTTATCTTACAGTCATATTGTTATTGTTATGACAAAGTGCAAATTATATTTGCCAAAACTAGTCATCATTATACAAAGTATAGTGATATTGGCAAATAAAGTTTTCGTGGAAGATGAATTCATCATTGAAATATATTACGATTACTACTATTGCTTTCATTATTATTATTATTATTATTATTATTACTAGGCGTGAGGGGACCCTATGAGAACATGCAGAGTTATTACGCTTCAATTCTCAGAGTATCTACGCAATTATAATTTTTTCTTCGTCGATTCTTTTTCTTTCTTCACTCCACTTCGTCCCTGGTTTGGTGATGACTTCATTCTCTGGTAGCACTTCAGAAGAGCTAATTTTTTGTCTATATTGGTTTCTTTTGGAAATGTCTGATGGAGTTACACGAGTCCTTTTTAAACTATTCTTGACCTTCTGGACTCAAGGTACGGTTTTTAGTTCTAGGTACGTCTCAATTTTGTGAGTGAGTCTCGTTATTGGGAGTGTATAGATCGATCCATAACATTTCAGTCTTCGTTTATTGATGTCTGCTATGAGATTCGACAGTTTTTCGAAACAGTAGTCCGAATCAATTTGCTGTTCTTTCGAGGCCGAGTTTTAGAATTTTGCGTTCTTGTTTTAGGATATCTTCGAGATCAGCCTTCCGTCGAAAATCAAGCATTCTGCTACTTGTGTAGAAGACTTCAGGCCTGATAACTGTGCTATAGCGCCAGATTTTCATGTGTATGGACGTAAACATTTTGCTGTAGATATTGTAGATTTCACGGATAATTCTTCTAAGTTTTTGCATCGGAATTTTCTGTGCCATTTTGTTTGCTCCTGTAGGTTTACGGATTCCGCCAAATTACTTGACATTCGGAACTCTCTCTATTTGTTCATATTTTGTGATCTTTTTTTGACTAGTATGTTTTGTGCAGATGTACTTGGTTTTTTGGGAGGATATTTGGAGGTCTACTTTTTGGGCGCACTCCTTGGAAGTCTCTACCCACTGTTGCTGTCGTCTGCTGGTATTTCCAGTTCATCTGTGAAGGTCAAAAATGGTTCAAATGGCTCTGAGCACTATGGGACTTAACTTCTGAGGTCATCAGTCCCCTAGAACTTAGAACCACTTAAACCTAACTAACCTAAGGACATCACACACATCCATACCCGAGGCAGGATTCGAACCTGCGACCGTAGCGGTCGCTCGGTTCCAGACTGTAGCACCTAGAACCGCACGGCCACTCCGGTCGGCTGTGAAGGTCTTGCAAGAAATTTTGACGCCATTCCTAGGTCTTCCAAGTCGAACGGTTTTCCTGTAGTTTTGGTTTTTAAGTTCTTTTTTTCACTGGCATGACTTTGCCCAAAACCGTCGCCATGCCGAACACCGATTTTGACCGGGAATAGTTCTGACACCCCACCCACGAATTTTACTTTGGAAGTTGTGTTGGCGAGTGTTTGTTGAAATTTAGGGTTTTTGGGTCGAGTCGCTGTTCCTCGAGGATGATAAAAAGGGATTACCGATCGACAGAACCGAACGCCTTCTTGAAGTCCACAAAGGAACATATGATCGTGTTGTTCTTGAGCGCTTTGTATTTTAATAGTTTTTTTAAATTGAGTGTTTGTTCTGTACAACCCCGATCAGTTCGGAAACTGGATTTTTTTATTCGTTAGTTTTGTTATCGAGTTACTCCCGAACTCTGTGGAGCAGGCCTGCTAACAGAATCTTGGATGTAAAACTTGAAGAAGGGAGATTCCTCGATGTTTTAAATTCGTTTTGTCGCCATTTTTGTACAGTGGTGAATTAGGGCACATTTTCAGTCTTCGGGAAGTCTTTGTGTCTGCCAAATCTCTGTCACGATTTGTATGAGGTCTCTGAGGAAACTTGGTCCAAGATTTCTCAGCAGTTCTGCCATGACAACGTTTTCTAAGGATGCTCTATTATTTTTGAGTCTGAGGATATGCGTATGAATCTCTTCTTGTGGTGATGGTAGGGGTATACCGCCTGGAGAAAAACGTGCCACGCCTGGACGAGCGTTGTACTGTTGGAAAATGGCACCACGCATGCGAGTAGCACATGACGACGCAAAACGTCCGCGGTGTATCGTTGAGCCGTCAGAGTTCCCTCAGTCACTACCAGTCGTGACCTCAGGTCATGTCCGATGGCTCCCCACACCATGAAACCAGGGGTAACACCACCGTGCCTCTCTAAAACACTGCAAGAATTGGACGTCTCACGAGGTCCCCGCCATACTCGCCGACTACATGCGTCCCGTTCATGGCACCACACCAAACCCAGCCGTTTGTCTCGTGTCGTTAGTGGCAACCTAGGCAGGGGACGGCAGTTCCCTAATCCTGCTGCTTCTACCCCTGTGACCAGCTGTGCGGGATGACACAGAACGTTGCATGGAGTCCACGACACGTTCTAGTGTGGAAGGCGCTGGGATGAAGTCCTTACGATGTGCTCGGTGCACTTTACAAGACTCCTCCGTTGTGGTGATCAGACGTGGTCTATTGCAACCTAGGCGACGAATATGCCTTCACTCACGTCCCCATGCAGTGGAACTTTCGGACACTGTCACATCCGAATAGCCAGCAGATCTGTATATTGCACGATACGGCCGGCCGGCTAAATGAGGACCTCCTTTCACAATCTCTCAGGGTCTGATAATGCCTCTACGTGCTTCCCGGTGATCAGTCAACATATGACACTGTTCACGCCCATTATATGCCACGTTTAACCCATCTCTTGCGAAAGCACATTCTCAAGAACATCTAGAATGGATTCCTCTTTTTAAATTTTCTTTATTTCTAGACAATTCTAATACACATACTCTCGCAATTAATATTGTTACCAATGCATAATATTTTTCTATTGCTTGATGATTGTTACTGTTAACATTTCTAGTACTGTTAGTTAATATTATGCTGAAACACAATCTTGTAACCAATGACAACGTGTAACACGATTAAAAAACGCTAAGAACACGAAATTTTATACAAAAATACACACAGTAAGTCTAAAGGCAGAAACAAATTAATAAATTAACAAATAAAAAAAGTGAATAGGCATTTTCAGTAGGCCTAAGGTTGCGTCAAGATATTCTGGCCCTCGACATATTTCGTTGCAGCCTTAAGCCAAGAACTACTACTTAAAATCACTGATAAATCACTCAACCAGTGTTTTGCGAGTATTTGACTTTATCCTTTCTAAACCGTTGACACAGAAAGCCTCCACCGACAGTCTGCCTTTATATTCAGGGACATGGTCAGCAGTGCCCCTTGTAAGTGCTACACAACCGCTCGTATTCCCGCTTCCCACGCCCGGGTTCCCGGGTTCGATTCCCGGCGGGGTCAGGGATTTTCTCTGCCTCGTGATGACTGGGTGTTGTGTGCTGTCCTTAGGTTTAAGTAGTTCTAAGTTCTAGGGGACTGATGACCATAGATGTTAAGTCCCATAGTGCTCAGAGCCATTTGAACCATTTCAACCACAAACAACCTGTCGGACACGGTCGGCAGCAATCGGTGGCTGTTTGCTGATGATGATGTAGTGTACCATAACATGAAGTCGTCTAGTGACTGTAGGACGATGCAAGAAGATTTTGATAAAATTTCTAGTTGAGGTGATGAATGGCAACTTGCTCTAAATGTAGAAAAATGCAAGTTAATGCCGATGACACGGACTCATTTCAGACTTTGTGTCTTTAATTGATTATGCCGGTGAGTAGTAATGACAGACCTGTAACGTTCATGTGCAGTCACGTCCATTAAATATCTAATAATCTCGTATCTAATAATACACTACTGGCCATTAAAATTGCTACACCAAGAAGAAATGCAGATGATAAACGGATATTCATTGGACATATTACACTAGAAGTGACATATGATTACATTTTCACGCAATTTGGGTGCATAGATCCTGAAAAATCAGTACCCAGAACAACCACCTCTGGCCGTAATAACGGCCTCGATACGCCTGGGCATTGAGTCAAACAGAGCTTGGATGGCGTGTACAGGTACAGCTGCCCATGCAGCTTCAACACGATACGACAGTTCATCAAGAGCAGTGAGTGGCGTATTGCGACGAGCCAGTTGCTCGGCCACCAATGACCAGACTTTTCAGTTGGTGAGAGATCTGGAGAATGTGCTGGCCAAGGCAGCAGTCGAACATTTTCTGTATCCAGAAAGGCCGGTATAAGACCTACAACATGCGGTCGTGCATTATCCTGCTGAAATGTAGGGTTTCGCAGGGATCGAATGAAGGGTAGAGCCACGGGTCGTAACACATCTGAAATGTAACGTCCACTGTTCAAAGTGCCGTCAATGCGAACAATAGGTGACCGAGACGTGTAACCAGTGACACCCCATACCATCACGCCGGATGATACGCCAGTATGGCGATGACGAATACACGCTTCCAATGTGCGTTCACCGCGATGTTGCCAAACACGGATGCGACCATCATGATGCTGTAAACAGAACGTAGATTCATCCGAAAAAATGACTTTTGCCATTCGTGCACCCAGGTTCATCGTTGAGTACACCATCGCAGGCGCTCCTGTCTGTGATGCAGCGTCAAGGGTAACCGCAGCCATGGTATCCGAGCTGATGGTCCATGCTACTGCAAACGTCGTCGAACTGTTCGTGCAGATGGTTGTTGTCTTGCAAACGTCCCCATCTTTTGACTCAGGGATCGAGACGTGGCTGTAGGATCCGTTACAGCCATGCCGATAAGATGCCTGTCATTTCGACTGCTAGTGAAACGAGGCCGTTGGGATCCAGCACTGGGTTCCTTATTACCCTCCTGAACCCACCGATTCCATATTCTGCTAACAGTCATTGAATCTCGACCAACGCGAGCAGCAATGTCGCGATACGATAAACCGCAATCGCGATAGGCTACAATCCGACCTTTATCAAAGTCGGAAACGTGATGGTACGCATTTCTCCTCCTTACACGTGGTATCACAGCAACGTTTCACCAGACAACGCCGTTCAACTGCTGTTTGTGTATGAGAAATCGGTTGGAAACTTTCCTCATGTCAGCACATTGTAGGTGTCGCCACCGGCGCCAACCCTGTGTGAATGCTCTGAAAAGCTAATCATTTGCATATCAGAGCATCTTCTTCCTGTCGGTTAAATTTCGCGTCTGTAGCAGGTCATCTTCGTGGTGTAGCAATTTTAATGGCCAGTAGTGTAAATATCTAATAATTAAACGTTTAAGCGTAAAGTTGCAAAGCGATATGAAATGGAACTAGCACATAAGAAAAGTTATAGGGTAAGCGAATGGTCGACTTCGGCTTATGGGAGTATTTTGAGGAAGTGTGGTTCACCTGTAAGGGCGACCGCGAATAGAAGACTAGCGTGAGCCATTCTTGAGTACTGCTCGAGTGGTCTGGATCCGTATCAGGTCTGATTGACGGAAGACATTGAACTAATTCAGAGGGGGGCTGTTATCGGTATATGCAATCAGCACATGAGTATTTTTCATATCAGGTGCATTGTTATAACATCTAAAGCCAGGCACTCCACATCAGCGACCTCAGTAGGCATTAGACATCGTGAAGGAGAAGAATGGGGCGCTCCACGGAACTCAAGGACTTCGAACGTCGTCAGATGGTTGGCTGTCACTTGTGTCATATGTCTGTGCGCGAGATTTCCACACTCCTAAACGTCCCTAGGTCCACTGTTTCCGATATGATAGTAAAGTTGAAACGTAAAGGGACACTTACAGAACAAAAACATACAGGCCGATCTCGTCTGTTGATTGACAGAGATCGCCGCCAGTTGAAGAGGATCGTAATGTGTAATAGGCAGAATCTATCCAGACCATCACACAGGAATTCCAAACTCCATCAGGATCCACTTCAAGTACTATGTCAGTTAGGTGGGAGGTGAGAAAACTTGGATTTCATGGTCTAGCGGCTATTCATAAGCCACACATCATGCCGGTAAATGCCAAACGACGCCTCGCTTGATATAATGAGTGTAAACATTGGACGATTTAACAATGGAAAAACGTTGTGTGGAGTGACGAATCACGGTACACGATCCGATGGCAAGGGGTGGATATGGGGAACGCCCGGTGAACGTCATCTTCAAGCGTGTGTAGTGCCAACAGTAAAATTCGGAGGCGGTGTGGCCCTATTTTTCATGGAGGGAGCTTGCATCCCCATGTTGTTTTGCGTGGCAATATCACAGCGTGGCACATTTTAGACACCTTCTTGCTTCCCACTGTTGAAGAGTAACTCGTGGATAGCGATTGCATCTTTCAACACTAACGAGCACCTCTTCATAATGCACGGTACGTGACGGAGTGGTTATACGACAATAGCGTCCCTGTGATGGACTGGCCTGCACAGAGTCCTGACCTGAATTCTACAGAACACCTTTGGTATGTTTTGGAATGCCGACTTCGTTCCAGGCCTCACCTACTGACATCGATACCTCTCCCCAGTGGAGCACTCCGTGAAGAATGGGCTGCCATTCTCCAAGAAATCTTCCAGCACGTGACTGAACGTATGCCTGCGAGAGTGGAAGCTGTCATCAGGCTAAGGGTGGGCCACCATATTGAATTCCAGCATTACCGATGGAGGCGCCATGAACTTGTAAGTCATTTTCAGCCAGGTGTCCGGATACTTTAGTCCACAAACTGTACATTCCTCGCAAGAACCACGAAAATAAGATTAGAGAAATTGGGTCTCTTACGGAGGCATATAGAGAGTCGTTTTTCACTCCCTCTATCTGCAAACTGAAGAAATGACTGGTAGTGGTAAGGGGTATGTAAAAAAATGGTTCAAATGGCTCTGAGCACTACTTAGAACTACTTAAACCTAACTAACCTAAGGACAGCACACAACACCCAGCCATCACGAGGCAGAGAAAATCCCTGACCCCGCCGGGAATCGAACCCGGGAACCCGGGCGTGGGAAGCGAGAACGCTACCGCACGACCACGAGATGCGGGCAAGGGGTATGTAGATGCAGAAGTAGATATCTAACATCTACTTGTCAAGACAAGGTACTTGGTCAGGCGGAGCGTGTCAACTGCGTGTCACAGCACACATCGTTTGCTGCCTCCCTGTTCCGTTGGCTGATAGTGACTTGGAGCAACCACTGTTCACATGTTCCTTATCCGAGATGAGTGTTTACGGAAGTAGTATGTTTTTGACACATCTCGGAATGTTCACTGTCGTAATAAGAGGAAAAACATTTAGGATGCACGACGTCTGTCTCGCAGGACGCTCACTGGTCATTGCTGACCGTGTCCCTGGCGCTGTCTATACAAATTCGTGATGAATCGCGTGACTCATTTATGTAACTTCTTTACCTTTTCTGTAAGTTCGCCTTCCGAACCGTTCCTCTCTGATCAAAAATAACGTAGAGCAAAAAAATGGTTCAAATGGCTCTGAGCACTATGGGACTCAACATCTTAGGTCATAAGTCCCCTAGAACTTAGAACTACTTAAACCTAACTAACCTAAGGACATCACACACACCCATGCCCGAGGCAGGATTCGAACCTGCGACCGTAGCAGTCCCGCGTTTCCGGACTGCAGCGCCAGAACCGCACGGCCACCGCGGCCGGCTAACGTAGAGCAGACCATGCGCTAAATTTATAAGCTTCCCTCCCCGTCCCGCCCTCCAGCTTTCCTGGGTGAATTACTCGTTAAAGATTCCTCTACTCAAGCTCACTGGTATTTGCCTTCCCCAGAATTACGTGGCCACTCAGTCTTAAATCTCTCCCGATGAATAAGCATTAGACGGTTATGAATGACTCAAACCATTGATGTTCAGTGTTGTAGTCAAACAGTATATGGTCTTTTGGTCTGTTTACGGCCATTGCGTTATATTTTATCATGCGTTCAGCTGGCCGTCTCTGTGCCATCGCTGACCTTACGTAAATCTACAGTCCGTAACAATTTGCTAATAGTGTGACCATCCTGTGCCATCTGTGGACGTCTCCACAGAGATAGCGTTTCCTACATCGTAGAATAATTCGAATAAAATATCGCATATAACATGTGTCCAGCTTTGATTGGTTACACACAAACGTATGACAGAATACAACCCAAACAAGCACTCACAGAAGTAGGCGAAGGCAAATGATTAAATTCGCAGTTGTTTTTCAACTTCAATGAACTTCGGTATTCTCTCGATAACGTGTTCATCTCTTATGAAGTCGTCTTATTATTTTTTTTATGAGAGTGCACTGCCCATAACCCGAACGATCAGTTCGTATCTTGGGTTTAC
Organism: Schistocerca nitens; assembly: GCF_023898315.1. Lineage (NCBI taxonomy): Eukaryota > Metazoa > Arthropoda > Insecta > Orthoptera > Acrididae > Schistocerca > Schistocerca nitens. The sequence goes on from NC_064622.1 coordinate 488,797,783, forward strand.
TTTTTCTTTGTGAACTTCGCCTTTCATCCATCCCCACAGACAAAAACCTAAAGGGGAAAGTTAAGTTGGCGATTCATCTTTCGGGGAATGTTTAACTGACGTATGATCCCCTGACGAACAGAACATGTATCTGCCTTATTATGCTGGAAGAACATACCCGTCCTTGTGGACAAAGGAAACCCTTCCAATAATCCTGAAAGTTACTTTTCAAGGAAGTCTAGATAATCGAACCATGTGGGACGATGCGGTAACAAAAGGTTCAAATGGCTCTGAACAATATGGGACTTAACTGCTGAGGTCATCAGTCCCCTAGAACTTAGAATTAAACCTAATTAACCTAAGGACATCACACACATCCATGCCCGAGGCAGGATTCGAACCTGCGACCATAGCGGTCGCGCGGTAACAGACTGAAGCGCCTACAACCGCTCGGCCACATCGGCCGGCGATGCGGTAACATGACAGGCCCAGACGACTGATTCTGTATCATATCACACTATAGATTTACAGAGAAACGTATCGTATAAGTCACATTACGGCTGTTGTACGGTTCACAATAAGTGTTCGAATATCCCACCGTAAATTTTGTACACTCTTGGGAGAACACGTTCTGTTGTTTGTCTGAGTGCCTCTGCGTGTTCCCCACGAGGACAGCAGCTTCCAGTTCACCTCGCTTGTTCGCTTTCGCATGTACACCACGGACTTCACCAACCCCTTGTTAGGTAAGGGTAAGTGTGAATGCGAAGTTTCTTCACATGTAAAACGCGCGGGGGCTCGTGGTGGTGGTGGTGGTGGTGGTTAGTGTTTAACGTCCCGTCGACAACGAGGTCATTAGAGACGGAGCGCAAGCTCGGGTTAGGGAAGGATTGGGAAGGAAATCGGCCGTGCCCTTTCAAAGGAACCATCCCGGCATTTGCCTGAAACGATTTAGGGAAATCACGGAAAACCTAAATCAGGATAGCCGGAGACGGGATTGAACCGTCGTCCTCCCGAATGCGAGTCCAGTGCGGGGGCTCGGTCATGCTAGCAGTACATTGGAGACCACGACGCCAAAGAAAGATGCTCAGAGTGTTCAACAAACGAATTCTCCAAAAAATGGAAACAATCTGCTCCGTATTTCGAATAGAAAGATCTTCCCGATGGGAATCGGAGTGGATTCCGAAAACGTCTATCATGCGAAATCGGTTAATTCAGTAAGCCCGGATTTGGACAGACGTCCACTAATGAAAGCAAGATTTTCTGGGGTGTGATTCATTTCAGGGCTGTCATTTTTCCAACAGCTTTGGTATATACATTTAAAAATAAAATCAGTCGTTAACTGTAAAACGGAGAATGTAGTAGAGATGACGACTGATTTTGTTCTCGAAAAATTTTATGGGGTTATCAAACAAAATTTGAGACTGCTCTGAGAAATTTTTGGTAGGAAGAAAAGAAGAACGCTATGTTGTCTGGAAAGTCATCGACAAAAGTAGGAGTATCTTTAAGCGCGGTGCTGCGGGCAAATGTGCTGTGACCGTTGCTGTTCTCTTTGTACACTCCTGGAAATGGAAAAAAGAACACATTGACACCGGTGTGTCAGACCCACCATACTTGCTCCGGACACTGCGAAAGGGCTCTACAAGCAATGATCACACGCACGGCACGGCGGACACACCAGGAACCGCGGTGTTGGCCGTCGAATGGCGCTAGCTGCGCAGCATTTGTGCACCGCCGCCGTCAGTGTCAGCCAGTTTGCCGTGGCATACGGAGCTCCATCGCAGTCTTTAACACTGGTAGCATGCCGCGACAGCGTGGACGTGAACCGTATGTGCAGTTGACGGACTTTGAGCGAGGGCGTATAGTGGGCATGCGGGAGGCCGGGTGGACGTACCGCCGAATTGCTCAACACGTGGGGCGTGAGGTCTCCACAGTACATCGATGTTGTCGCCAGTGGTCGGCGGAAGGTGCACGTGCCCGTCGACCTGGGACCGGACCGCAGCGACGCACGGATGCACGCCAAGACCGTAGGATCCTACGCAGTGCCGTAGGGGACCGCACTGCCACTTCCCAGCAAATTAGGGACACTGTTGCTCCTGAGGTATCGGCGAGGACCATTCGCAACCGTCTCCATAAAGCTGGGCTACGGTCCCGCACACCCGTTAGGCCGTCTTCCGCTCACGCCCCAACATCGTGCAGCCCGCCTCCAGTGGTGTCGCGACAGGCGTGAATGGAGGGACGAATGGAGACGTGTCGTCTTCAGCGATGAGAGTCGCTTCTGCCTTGGTGCCAATGATGGTCGTATGCGTGTTTGGCGCCGTGCAGGTGAGCGCCACAATCAGGACTGCATACGACCGAGGCACACAGGGCCAACACCCGGCATCATGGTGTGGGGAGCGATCTCCTACACTGGCCGTACACCACTGGTGATCGTCGAGGGGACACTGAATAGTGCACGGTACATCCAAACCGTCATCGAACCCATCGTTCTACCATTCCTAGACCGGCAAGGGAACTTGCTGTTCCAACAGGACAATGCACGTCCGCATGTATCCCGTGCCACCCAACGTGCTCTAGAAGGTGTAAGTCAACTACCCTGGCCAGCAAGATCTCCGGATCTGTCCCCCATTGAGCATGTTTGGGACTGGATGAAGCGTCGTCTCACGCGGTCTGCACGTCCAGCACGAACGCTGGTCCAACTGAGGAGCCAGGTGGAAATGGCATGGCAAGCCGTTCCATAGGACTACATCCAGCATCTCTACGATTGTCTCCATGGGAGAATAGCAGCCTGCATTGCTGCGAAAGGTGGATATACACTGTACTAGTGCCGACATTGTGCATGCTCTGTTGCCTGTGTCTATGTGCCTGTGGTTCTGTCAGTGTGATCATGTGATGTATCTGACCCCAGGAATGTGTCAATAAAGTTTCCCCTTCCTGGGACAATGAATTCACGGTGTTCTTATTTCAATTTCCAGGAGTGTATATTGACCTGGCAGGTAGTATTAATTGCAAACTCAGAACTTTCGTAAGTTATGAATATTCTGTGGAGAAAGGAATGAAAGGGAACGGGATGGGAGAGAGATAATAAGGAAGTAATGACTTCCAGCCGCCCAGGGCACTGCGGCAGTGCAACGGTCAGAGTTGAAAATTTGTGCCGGACAGGGATTGGAATCCGGGTGCAGAGCTTCGCTAGTTCGGTTGCTTTCACCGGATTTCGTTTTTATTTTCTTTTATATTATTTTGTTCCTCATTGTTCTCGTCATTTGGTCTGCGTGGATGTCACAGGACACCCCTTCAAGTTCATCGTTGAATGGTTCACTTAGTATTTTTATTGTAGAGGGACCTAACTGCTTGAGGTTCCGTGTCGGCTAGCTCGGCCGTCCGGACAGGCTTTTCGTCAGATCCAAATTCACAACTCCACGCTCGCCACACCGTAACGTCTCCCGTCCACTAACCCCCTACTCGCAGATTCCTGATTCCCAGAGGAGTTCGGACGTTGATTGTGCATCCGCTCTAAAACGTTTTCATCAAACAGCCGTCGCGGCCATAGAATTACAGACATGTGTGGTATGTCCGACAGAACAGAATGTTGCAGATCATGCATTTATCTATAATGAAGAAAGACTGCCAACTTGATTTGAATGTGCAGAAATGTAAAATTATGCGCTTCGCAAAACGAAAACACTTAATATTGTATGAACAGATGGTTCAAATGGCTCTGAGCACTGTGGGACTTAACTGCTGAGGTCATCAGTCCCCTAGAACTTAGAACTACTTAAACCTAACTAACCTAAGGACGTCACACACATCCATGCCCGAGGCAGGATTCGAACCTGCGACCATAGCGGTCGCGCGGTTCCAGACTGTAGCGCCTAGAACCGCTCGGCCACCCCGGCCGGCAATAGAATACCAATGGCTGCCAATTTTGATTGGTCAATTCATACAAATCCCTGGGTGTAACACTTTGTAGGGACATGAAATGGAATAGGATCAGGCGTAGATGAGGCAGGTGACAGACTTCGTCGATTCATGGCCAGTGTACGGGAAAAATGCACTCGGTCTAGAAAGGAGCTTACAAATCGCTTCTGGGTTCCATCGTAGACTAACGTTCCAGTGTGTGGGGCTAAAATCACATAGGACTAACAGGGGGAGTACGCGCTGTACACAATGAAGTGCGGTGCGGTTGATCACAGATTTGTATGACGACTTATGGGAGGTCGTCACGGAAATCCTTGACAACCTGAATTTGCAGATGCTTTGACAATGCGAGTATGTGCTGAGCACCTCGCGACAGGCTACAGTTTCAAGAACCAGTGCTATATGAAGAACGTGCAGATTTTCCTTAATCCTTTATACGGGGTGTAAATTTTAAGTTGACAAACCAGAATAACTCGAAAAATAAGCTTCACACGAAAAAATGTGTAGAATCCAAAGTTGATTATTTTCGAGGGGGACATCCGCTGGTGCTAAAATTAGCCCGCCAGCCCAGACCCTGGGGTTTGGTGCGGGAGGCATCCTTAAAATTTCAAATGGGAACCCCCATTTTTTGTTGCAGAATCAGATTCTACATAAGAACTACGTACGTTTTGTCTTAAACATTTATTTTGATTCTTGGTAGTTGTCGCTGTAATTCAAGAAAACCCATGTTCTAATTTTTCGTGGAAAATGGTTACGGATAAATAAAAAATACTTATTTACTTCGTAAATTTTGATTCGCTAAAACTATAACTCCCACTCTCTCTCCAAGGGGTGGGGTCTGATAGAGAGGTATTAGAGTTTTACAAATGTTGACTCAAATATTAATTTTTTTCCGCAGACTCGGATAAGTCAACATTTGTAAAATTCTAATTTCCCTCTCTCAAACCGATCCCTATGGGAGAGAGGGAGAGTTTTAGTTCTAGCGAATCAAAATTTACGAAGTAAATAAGTGGTTGTTATTTATCCGTAACCATTTTGCATCCAAAAATGTGAACATGGATTTTCTTGAATTACAACGCCATCTACCAAGAGTCAATACAAATATTTAAGACAAAATGTACGTAGTTTTTTATGTAGAATCTGACTCTGCAATAAAAAATGGGGGTTCCCATGTGAAATTTTGAAGTTGCATCCCGATCCACCCCCAGGGGGCTGGGGTGGTCGGCTAATTTTAGCACCCATTTTTTAAGTGAACCTTATTTTTCGAGTTATTCTCGTTCTTAAAATTTACACCCTGTATATCGCTCCGGTATAGACCTTGACTCCAAGATTAAAATAATTACGACACTGTTGCACAATAAATAAACCAATAAATAAATAAAACTGCGGCACATAGTTGAACCAACGACATAGAATTTGTCATTATTTTATATCATGTCCACGTTCGATAGTAATACAGATTGATGTGTTGGTTCGGTTCACAATGGCGGGTTTGGACTTACATTACTAGTGCCTCACGACTCGTCCTTACACAGCGAAATGGGAAAACATGGGCATATTTCTATAGTTGAAAACGCAGGAAATGTTAGTCTCCAAGGAGAAGGTAACTATGTAGCCTATTGCTGTCAACAGATGAGCTACGCTTGTGCCCAAGTAGGATGGTTCAGACCGACACTCGAGTCTGTGAAATTCAGTTATTGTTACGGGCGGTAGCCCTCTTTGGACGCGTGAAAAATGGGTGATTTTAGTGATTTTTTAAGTAAAATAAAAAGAAATGCTATATCTGAATATAAAGTTGTATTCCTTTCATTTTTCTCTTTCTGAAATCATTTTTCTGGCCACATCGGGTGGAAGCACCCCTTGCAGCCGGACCATTGGTCATCGGCAGAAATTCCCGAAGCCCTTCTACTGGACCTCTAAAATATTAATTTACGGTATATCTTCTGTCTCCATACATAGGATAGACGAAAAATATTGAGTTCTAACAAAATGGTGACTTGTTGAAACAAATGGCATTTTATTCGTCCAAATATCGAGACAAAGGCGTGCACTGAAAACAGACTTCAGAAGACATGCAAAACATTTCGTACTCTGACAGAGAACTGAATTTAGAATTCTGGCATTAAGTCCCGAATAAAATGATATGTACCATTCTCAGGTAATGTTTCCCGCCAATCTGAACAAATCGGTTTCAAGGAAAACGCGTTCAACGTTTTGGTTTATATTCTTTGAAGTTAAACATACCTCTGGTTAGCGAACCCTGGACCATACAGAAATCCTTCCAGATGTAAAGGAGGTCTTCCTCCACCTTCTTCGTGACCATAGTGGTACTGCGGGCCTCTTTGGCAGCTTCTGACAACCGCTGCTCTGCTCTCTCGATGCATTTTTTCATCCGCTCTCTGTGTAGCTGCTGTTAACAGGTAGGCAGTCGTCGAAATTACGTGCTGATGAATTCGCCGCAAAGGCGATTATTTTTTTGCCGCTGTGATTGGTTTGCGGAGACGTTTTTTCACAAATCGTGTAGAAAGTCGATAACGAAGATTTTGGCGAACTTAGGATGAACACTGCAATAAATCAGACACCCCACAGAACATTTTAAACAAAAAAATCGATTTTTGTAACAACCAATAAAAGTGCAATTACGGTGGTCAATCAGGTAGCATCACACAGCAGTAAGTCCAGGCAGCGTGGTGAGGACAACCATAGCCTGCAATGGCCGTAAACTGTCGATAGGTTTTAAGTGCATTTAAAACATCATTCTGGTCACTATGCCGTTCTTCATAAAACATAAATTGGATTTGAATGTTGGTTGCTTGTGGAAACGGTGTGCTATACTGTAGGGTGAGGTTCACACTCGTGCAATATGATATGCGATACGAAACACAGTGCGATTTGCCATACAACCCAGAAGCAACTGGCATCGACGGAACGCGTGGAAACATAGTGCAAGCGACATAAGTGGTTCACGCTGGGGCGAAAGCGATACAACAATGATTTGTTTCTCCGTCGTATTGCCCGGCACAACACGGAGTTCCGGTTGCGCCATGCGACCTGCTTTGTACAATCAACGGCGAGAGATATTTCAGGTCATCCGATGTGGCTAAAAAAATTGTTTATATAGATGCAGCAAATCTGCAGCCGCATCAAGTTTACTTTTCGCCGAAAAAACCACTGTTTTGGAATTCGCGCGTGTTCTCCGCTATGCAGTCTTCCTCGAAACTATTTAGCAAAAAAAAAAAAAAAAAAACGCGTATTGTAGTCGGAATTTACGGCTTGATATTGAACTGGTTTTCTTTTCGATATTGCCCATAGTAACATTTATCCTTCGAAGTAGAGTAAAACACCGTTATTACACACATCAAAAAAAGTTTTGCATCACCTCGGTTCCGAGAGTTCCGGAACATGTACAGAAAACTGGAATAGAGATCAACATAAAAACCATTTCCGCCCTTTTTATTGCTCATGAAAACCACACATTGCATGTTGTACCACCATACAGCGAGACCTTCAGAGGTGGTGGTCCAGATTGCTGTACAAACCGGTACCTCTAATACCCAGTAGCACGTCCTCTTGCATTGATCCATGCCTGTATTCGTCGTGGCATACTATCCACAAGTTCATCAAGGCACTGTTGGTCCAGATTGTTCCAATCCTCAACGGCGATTCGGCGTAGATCCCTCAGAGTGGTTGGTGGGTCGTCCATAAACAGCCCTTTTGAATCTGTACCAGACATGTTCGATAGGGTTCATGTCTGGTGAACATGCTGGCGACGCCAGCCGAGCGATGTCGTTATCCTGAAAGAAGATGTGCACGATGGGGGCGCGAATTGTCGTCCATGAAGATGAATCCCACGCCAATATGATGCTGATATGGTTGCACTATCGGTCGGAGGATGGCATTCACGTATCGTACAGCCGTTACGGCGCCTTCCATGACCACCAGCGGCGTACGTCGGCCCCACATAATGCCACCCCAAAACAGCAGGGAACCTCCACCTTGCTGCACTCGCTGGACAGTGTGTCTACGGCGTTCAGCTTGACCTGGTTGCCTCCAAACACGTCTCCGACGATTGTCTGTTTGAAGGCATAAGCGACACTCATCGGTGAAGAGAACGTGATGCCAAACCTGACCGGTCCATTCGGCATGTTTTTGGGCCCATCTATACCGCGCTGCATGGTGCCGTGGTTGCAAAGATGGACCTCGCCATGGACGTCGGGAGTCAAGCTGCGCATCATGCAGCCTATTGCGCACAGTTTGAGTCGTAACACGACGTCCTGTAGCTTCACGAAAAGCACTATTCAACATGGTGGCGTTGCTGTCTCGTTTCCTCCGAGCCATAATCCGTAGGTAGCGGTCATCCACTGCAGTAGCAGCACTTGGGCGGCCTGAGCGAGACATGTTATACACAGTTCCTGTATCGCTGTGTCTCCTCCATGACCGAACAACATCGCTTTGGTTCGCTCCGAGACGTCTGGACACTTGCTGAGTGCCCTTCCTGGCGCAAAGTAACAATGCGGACGCGATCATACATCGGTATTGACCGTCTAGGCATGGTTGAACTACAGTATACGAGCCGTGTACTTCCTTCATGGTGGAATGACTGGAACTCATCGGCTGTCGGACCCCCTCCGTCTAATAGGCGCTGCTCATGTATGGTTGTTTACATCTTTGGGCGGGTTTAGTGACATCTCTGAACAGTCAAAGGGACTGTGTCTGTGATACAATATCCACAGTCAACGTCTATCTTCAAGAAGTCTAGGAAGCGGGATGATACGCCACTTTTTTTTATGTGTGTATTTGGAAAAGTTTGCAGTGAAGAGTGTTTTCACTGGCCATTTTACTTTTTTCGCGCATAGGTCATGTACTGCTGCAAACGAAATACAGGTAACATATCGAAATTGTTTTTAATGGTGGAAAGTGAGCGATATCTTTCTATGCTCGAGAAAATACGTGAGATGTACTGGAGACGCTATTGCCGCGGCAGTTGCCTGACACGTGGAGTGCAGAGGTGCCTTTCTCGTTTTTTGCCGATGAAATGTTTCTTTGTGAGCCGTTATGCTGGCTCCGCTGGGCTACCTTCACCCTTTCTGTACCTTGTAGGGCCTCTAGTAGGTGCGTCTGTGCTTTCGATTCTGGACATAAGGATCACCAGTAGAGAGTTCGAGTAGATAGCCACTGTGGCGTTTGAATATTCAGATACTGTATCTTCTTAACTAATATTTTGCAGTTCACATATCAGTAGGCATGTTAAGTATATATCTGTTCCTATAACGATGTTTACTTTGTATCCATACTATATTTTTGTATCCCACACTATACTTCTTGGCTCCTGTTCCTCTTCCTTATCTCGTCTGCTACAGAGAATGTGCATATACTTCAGTTCATGGGCACGGTTTCTTTGAACGGAGTGGCCGGTTAGCTAACTTTTGTTCTCCTGGGCCAAACATTAGGGGACACTAGTCAGCAGCTATTGTATAGGTAGGTACAGGCAGTTGAAACGCATTTTCCCTGGCTATTTGCGCTACTACATGAAACCTCTGCCCAGGACTGTTCACTAGATCTTCGTCAGGTGAGTAATGTAAGTTACGTAGTTGCAGTGTACGAGGTACATTCAAGTTCTAAGGCCTCCGATTTTTTTTCTCCGGACTGGAAAGAGATAGAAACATGCGCATTGTTTTAAAATGAGGCCGCGTTCATTGTCAATACGTCCCAGAGATGGCAGCACCGTACGGCAGATGGAATTTTACCGCCAGCGGCGAGAATGAGAACTGTTTTAAATACTTAAAATGGCGACGTTTTCCTTACTTGAACAGCGTGCAATCATTCGTTTTCTGAATTTGCGTGGTGTGAAACCAACTGAAATTCATCGACAGTTGAAGGAGACATGTGGTGATGGAGTTATGGATGTGTCGAAAGTGCGTTCGTGGGTGCGACAGTTTAATGAAGGCAGAACATCGTGTGACAACAAACCGAAACAACCTCGGGCTCGCACAAGCCGGTCTGACGACATGATCGAGAAAGTGGAGAGAATTGTTTTGGGGGATCGCCGAATGACTGTTGAACATATCGCCTCCAGAGTTGGCATTTCTGTAGGTTCTGTGCACACAATCCTGCATGACGACCTGAAAATGCGAAAAGTGTCATCCAGGTGGGTGCCACGAATGCTGACGGACGACCACATGGCTGCCCGTGTGGCATGTTGACAAGCAATGTTGACGCGCAACAACAGCATGAATGGGACTTTCTTTTCGTCGGTTGTGACAATGGATGACACGTGGATGCCATTTTTCAATCCAGAAACAAAGCGCCAGTCAGCTCATTGGAATCACACAGATTCACCGTCACCAAAAAAATTTCGGGTAACCGCCAGTGCTGAAAAAATGATGGTGTCCATGTTCTGGGACAGCGAGGGCGTAATCCTTACCCATTCCGTTCCAAAGGGCACTACGGTAACAGGTGCATCCTACAAAAATGTTTTGAAGAACAAATTCCTTCCTGCACTGCAATAAAAACGTCCGGGAAGGGCTGTGCGTGTGGTGTTTCACCAAGACAACGCACCCGCACATCGAGCTAACGTTACGCAACAGTTTCTTCGTGATAACAACTTTGAAGTGATTCCTAATGCTCCCTACTCACCTAACCTGGCTCCTAGTGACTTTTGGCTTTTTCCAACTATGAAAGACACTCTCCATGGCCGCACATTCACCAGCCGTGATGCTATTGCCTCAGCGATTTTCCAGTGGTCAAAACAGACTCCTAAAGAAGCCTTCGCCGCTTCCATGGAATCATGGCGTCAGCGTTGTGAAAAATGTGTACGTCTGCACGGCGATTACGTCGAGAAGTAACGCCAGTTTCATCGATTTCGGGTGAGTAGTTAATTAGAAAAAAAATCGGAGGCCTTAGAACTTGAATGCACCTCGTACAAGGAATTGGATGATTTTAAGATGCTAACACGTTCCTTCGAAGTATAACCATGGTAAATCATGCAGCAGCATCTCTTTCAGTTAGGAAGTTCGACCTTCCTCATTAAAATTTCAGTTTTTAACGTCATTCTTTGTCCTGCCGACACTTAGCACCGGGAGGGTGCTTTGTCCAACGTATGTCTCGCTTTAGTTAGTGTGAGTCTTTTATCCTTGAATGTGTTCTTTGCTTTCCGTTTGTCGTGCTAGAATTCTTTTTCCATGTTTCAGTTTTAAATTCATTTTGCGAGCTTCAGGTTTCTTGTAGCATGTAAGTTGGTCGTAGTTACTACTGCTTCCCATACGGTACATTGAAGCCTTCACCTCTGCTAAAAGCATATTTTCTTTCTGTGTGTGTATAATTTTACTTTATTCAAGTAACTCGCGTGAGTTCGATGTTAATTGGTCTTGGTTATCTGCATGAGACTACGTGCCTCTCCAGCATATGGAGAGCCTTCCACTCGATGTTACTATTCATTAAAACCTGTTGTTCAACTTGAATTTCGAATCCTATGAAAATTTGATTTTATCGTATGTATTTCCGTAATGGAGAATTTCTGCACGATGCAGTTGATCAGTAACGCTAACGTTTCTCTGACCAATCGTGTTTTTAATGTCGTGTATAAATTTATGTTCTCTTCTTTCTGTGTGTGTAATGTGGGGGTGAATGTGCGTGTGCATGTAGATGGAACGAATCCTTCCTTTTACCAACCTGAGACTGTTCCCATATTCTAAGAAAAAGTTATCTGACATAGTTACTGTGTTACAGAAAGAGTATCAGGCATTCCTCTAGTTATCATTATTGTTCGTAATTGAACTCATTGTGTGATTTTATTTGTGAATAAATGTTTAATAATTTCTAAATTGTGTTCGTAAGATTACTTGCGCTACCCACGCAAATTTTTAGTTTTGCTCTCTCAGGACTATCTGATTTGGTTATTTAGTTTCTTAATATTTTATTTGGTCTTAATACGAATATTTTATTTTAAATTGATCAAATGCTAGTCAGGGAGATAATATCCCAGAGATTCAATGTAATCTTAATTGATTCAATTACTTATAAACTTAATTGACTGAGACCATTATGTTCCTTTTCAATCTTACCATCAAGTAGAATTTGTAGTGGAAAGTGTGTGTATCATTCACCGATACAAGACAAAGGTGGAAATGAAAAACTTACTGGAATGGGAAGACACTGGGAGTTAATACCTGATGATGCCAACTGAAAGTTTTTTCAATCTATGCTCCCCGACCTCAGAAACTTTGTGACAGGTGTAAAAGAGAAGTGAAAGGCAAATTCCTGTAACATTTGAACGCACAGCTTGCTGAAACCAGCGACTCAATAGGACTTTCTTAACATCATGAGTCTGTAACCACTGTTTATGTATGAACCACAGTGAACAAAATACTATACTACGTGGTTTTACAAAAAAATAAACTTTTCGTGGTGGTACTTTTAATGTCATTCGCTCACTTTCGCCAGACTATCGTATTGTAATAGGCAACTTCTCAGCACGAAAAACAGCAAGTAGAAAATTTGTGCCCTGCTTTGTCAGAGTAGCTGGCAGTAGCTGCTCCAAAATGTGGAAACCGTCTGCAGAAGCGAGAAACCACAGATCAACAGTATTTGACATAGCGTTGTACGGGTGCACCCAGAACTTCGTTCTCCTTTTCAGTTTTTTGAACTTTAAATAATGTTAAGCCAGGATAACGTCCTTTTCAGAGGAGGCCATGAATTGCAACAGAGACGCGATTCGTGCTGTGTCGTTGGTTGATGTATGGCTAGTAACATCTGCCACCGCATCGCTTATCTCATCAACACAGTGGGAGCCCGAGTGTCACAACGGCGAGTTTCGTGACGTATCGCATATCGTATCGTCTGATTGTGAACGGCACCTAAGTGGAGAAACGTCTGCCACGTGACTGTCAAGACAATATCCAAGGTGACCGGAAAGTGTCATTACCGCCTATGTATTACATAGATGTTAATGAACTGTGGTTTCTTATTGTTGCAGATGCTAATATACGGGTAGGCCTAAATCGTGGCTGATGAATCCACTTACGCCATGGAGGAACAGATGGTAGTGAGCACGTGGGCTCACGAACGATCCCACACAGGAAACCGAATGAGAGATATTCAGCATCATTTCACTGTGTTTCAGAAACCTTCCCAACCAAAACCAACAGTGTTACGGTGGGAGAAAAAGCTCTTCGCCGCTGGCTGATTAAAGATAAGCCCAACTGAGGCCGACCACAAACATGGCTGGAAAGGTGTGTGGTGGCTGCGGCGTTTGTCGCAATTCGCCAACTTTTATGTGTTCGTATAGTAGCATCGTAATGCTAATCCTCGACCAGTTCCACTTACTAGCAAGAGTGTACTTGTTGAACTGTGCTAATTTTTAAACATTAAAACCATAGGATATCATCTAGCACTCACTGCCTGGCAGACAACGTTACTAGGTTGCTGTGACTATTCAACGCTGGCAGCCCTGACCTAACCGACGGTGATGTGATATAGGTGGTATTCATGCAGACTGCATCTTTGATCATCTTTATAGGCTAAAAATGTGTATCTCTAAAGTAATGTAAATTATGCCGAATATCCAAGAAACCAGCTTATATTCTATGTCCTTCATGTCTGAAGCTTCAGGTAAACTAATAAGCAAACGCTGAACAGTCTTACTACTTGCTAATCTAAGCAATGAAGATGAATGCAGACACAATGTGTATAGTCATTACAACCCAGCTGGTTAGACGGATGGTAACCTACTTTTGTATGAGTTGATTTGAGCCTATGACTATCACTTGTGGTAATGTAATATATCTTTTGATTTATAACCTACCCCTTACCAACTGCGCTATAACGTCTGCACATCTTCATACCACTTATGGATGCGTTTTATCCTTCCGCAGTTTGGTAGCCTAAAAGGAAAGCAATTACAATGTGGTTATCATCATCACAGTTCTTTACTTACATGAATGAATGTGAAGGTTGCTGTGTGTGGACGGGTTACTCCTGTAACCGAAATTGCACATCTGAAGATGGTTCTAGAGGAACCGAAACCGGTCATGTGAATAAACATTTTTGCAATCAAGACGTATTATGAGAACATTGTATAACCAGTGATTGTGGTACCCCTTCACACATTATGTCTGTTTTTGAAAAGTTTGCAAAGTGTAACTGAGGAGGGACATGGGGACCAGCCCACTATTCACATGGTGGGATGTGGAAAACCGCCTAAAAATCACATCCAGGCTAGCTGGCGCACCGGCCTCGTCGTCAATCCGACAGGCGGATTCGATCCGGGCCGGCGAGACTACTCGAGTCCAGGAAGCAGCGGGTACCAGATGTTTCGTATTGTTTCTATGTTTTCCATAATTTGTTGTTTGTTGTTGTGATCTTCAGTCCTGAGACTGGTTTGATGCAGCTCTCCATGCTACTCTATCCTGTGCAAGCTTCTTCATCTCCCAGTACCTACTGCAACCTACATCCTTCTGAATCTGCTTAGTGTATTCATCTCTTGGTCTCCCCCTACGATTTTTACCCTCCACGCTGCCCTCCAATACTAAATTGGTGATCCCTTGATGCCTCAGAACATGTCCTACCAACCGATCCCTTCTTCTGGTTAAGTTGTGCCACAAACTCCTCTTCTCCCCAATCCTATTCAGTACCTCCTCATTAGTTATGTGATCTACCCATCTAATCTTCAGCATTCTTCTGTAGCACCACATTTCGAAAGCTTCTATTCTCTTCTTGTCCAAACTATTTACCGTCCATGTTTCACTTCCATACATGGCTACACTCCATACAAATACTTTCAGAAATGACTTCCTGACACTTAAATCTATACTCGATGTTAACAAATTTCTCTTCTTCAGAAACGCTTTCCTTGCCATTACTTCGACCATCATCAGTTATTTTGCTCCCCAAATAGCAAAACTCCTTTACTACTTTAAGTGTCTCATTTCCTAATCTAATACCCTCAACATCACCCGACTTAATTCGACTACATTCCATTATCCTCGTTTTGCTTTTGTTGATGTTCATCTTATATCCTCCCTTCAAGACACCATCCATTCCGTTCAACTGCTCTTCCAAGTCCTTTGCTGTCTCTGACAGAATTACAATGTCATCGGCGAACCTCAAAGTTTTTATTTCTTCTCCATGGATTTTAATAACTACTCCGAATTTTTCTTTTGTTTCCTTTACTGCTTGCTCAATATACAGATTGAATAACATCGGAGAGAGACTACAACCCTATCTCACTCCCTTCCCAACCACTGCTCCCCTTTCATGCCCCTCGACTCTTATAACTGCCATCTGTTTTCTGTACAAATTGTAAATAGCCTTTCGCTCCCTGTATTTTACCCCTGCCACCTTTAGAATTTGAAAGACAGTATTCCAGTCAACATTGTCAAAAGCTTTCTCTAAGTCTACAAATGCTAGAAACGTATTTTGCATATTTTTAAATGTTTTATATTTTTCCATGTTCTTCCTACATTCTGTGTGTAAATATAGTTTATCCTACAAAGTTTCTTTATCATCCAACAGTAATTTGGAACCCCTTTCCAATCTAGGGAGAATCTACAAAAGTGTCTGCAACAGCAGTTGCCCCTCCTCTTCTTCCAAAATACCATACTAGACAAAAACATTCCATCAACATACGACGCCAGGTGTGAAAGCCAATAATTATACACACTGAAACACACACATGAATTGTGAATAACATTACAGCTTCCCAGGTACTCTTCCTCTTACACACAGAAGTGATGCTATCATATTAGTTAAGGACAAAGCTCCATTTTGTTAAAAATCCCAGCTTGCATTATATCCACGAAACTGCTGCAATAGTCCAGGAAATTTACCCACTAGAACACTCATTTTAATGTTGGCTATAGGTTGTTTATATTTCTTCAAAATGGCTTTCAGCATTTTCCTGCTAAAATTTTGTTCCCATATAGCTATTGCTGATGCAATATGACCTGTGTGCATAGGAATAGGCAGTTTCATCTTGACACACGTCTCTAGAATGTCCTGTCCTTCCACTAATAAATCATGCATATGTGAGGTCATCCTTCTCCTGTCTCTAGAGCTTACATTGAAGTCCTACAGTTTATGCTGCAAATTTCGATTACTCCCTCCGTATAAAATAAAGATATCTTGTATTCCCATTTGGTATTCAGATCTTTTCCATATTTTTCATACGTTTTCAATATTTCCCATAGTGTTTCATATACTCCACGTTTTTTCCAAAATTCTGTGTGTAAATATACAAGTTATTGCTTTAGCTTCCAACAGTAATTTGGATTCCCCCCCTTAGTCAGAGAGAATTTACAAGCATGTCTCTTCTTTCTCCCAACGTCAGCCAGGGAAAAATCTTGCAACAACACACAATGCTAACTGTCAAAGCCAAGCATGGAAACGATGTACGTAATACTGATCAACTGCAACTATCAAAGCTTCAATACAAATGGAGATAATAATCTTCAAGGAACCGGTTGCATTCTACATATGTAGCCCCACTGCCCTATTTTTTATGTATGCATATGTCAGTTTATCATGGGGGCCTCCGGACTTTACACCACTGACTTTACGTTGTTGGATCCACCTCCATACACTACCCAGGGTGGAATGTGGGTGGATCCAGCTCTGGAAGACCTCTGGGCGCTACCCTGGATCTAAAGTGTGTGTATCCACTTCCAGAAGCCACCTCAGACAGAACGCAGGGTGGATCCACATATGGACGACACTCTGGACCTAACGTGGGCGGATCTACCCCTGAATCCTATCCTGGATTTAGGGATCCCAGCACGAAACCGACTCATGCATACACAAAGAAATACACTAAACATTTTACCGCTGCAGGAAAGCGAATTAGAAGAGAAAATCTTCACATGAAAGGACTATGGGCACCTACCAGACGGGCAGTAGAATGTTTTCCACCTTACAAGAGAATGAAAACATGGAAACAGAAAACATATAGGTAATATACTGCCTGTAGAAAGGGTAAGAATATACGTATTACTCGTCAGGAGATAAAGGTTCATTTCCAGAGGCTGTGAGGAGCAGAACCATCTGATGACAGTCAAACAGGTTGCAGATATACCTGACACACGAAAGCACTCTTACTTTGTCAGAACTAATATCCGAAGAAGAAATAACAAAAATCATGCCAGAATACAGGAACCCTGGAGCAGACAGTAGACCTCTGAATTTTATGGAACTTTGTGACCGATCATCAGGAAAGAGTTCACTGAGATAGCTAGGGAGGAATTACGTTGTGGACACTTCGAAAAAGATATCGGAACAACACTATTCGTTCGAAAAAGAAACAAAGGAAAAATGATTTTAGGCCGATAACGTTGCTGTACGCAGGATCGGAGGTCATGTCTCGTGTCATAGCAGCAAATTAAAACAAGCCTTTCCAGAGATCCTCGGGTCATAACAGGCATGTAGCGTGCCGAGCAAGAACGTAATAGACAGAATTTCTACCTTAAGAGATACATCGTTCTCATTGTATCATCAGACACAAACAACAGGTCCAATGAATATCGGTTTAGAGGAATGCCATTAGTACCTATGGAGTGTGTTACAGCGTTTCAGATTTGCACAACCAGCAACGGATGTTCTGCTACCAAAGATTGACTGCAACCAAATGAATGCCAAATGGTTCCCAAAACGCAAAAACACCGAGTAAATATACAGGGTGGTCCATTGGTAGTGACCGAGCCACATATCTCACGAAATTAGTACCAAACGAAAAAACTACAAAGAACGAAACTCGTCTAGCTTGAAGGGGGAAACCAGATGGCGCTATGGTTGGCCCGCTAGATGGCACTGCCATAGGTCAAACGGATATCACTGCGTTTTTTAAAATAGGAACCCCCATTTTTTATTACATATTCGTGTAGTACGTAAAGAAATATGAATGCTTTAGTTGGATCACTTTTTTCGCTTTGTGATAGATGGCGCTGATACAGTCACAAACGTATAATTACGTGGTATCACGTAACATTCCGCCAGTGCGGACGGTGTTTGCTTCGTGATACATTACCAGTGTTAAAATGGACCGTTTACCAATTGCGGAAAAGGTCGATATCTGGTTGATGCATGGCTATTGTGATCAAAATGCCCAACAGGAGTGTGCTTTGTATGCTGCTCGGTATCCAAGTGTCCGGACCGTTCGCCGGATAGTTACGTTATTTAAGGAAACAGGAGGTGTTCAACCACATGTGTAACGTCAACCACGACCTGCAACAAATGATGATGCCCAAGTAGGTGTTTGGGCTGCTGTCGCGGCTAATTCGCGTATCAGTAGCTAACAAATTGCACGAGAATCGGGAATCTCAAAAACGTCGGTATTGAGAATGCTACATCAACATCGATTGCACCCGTACCACATTTCCATGCACCAGGAATTGCGTGGCGATGACTTTGAACGTCGTGTACAGTTCTGCCACTGGGCACAAGAGAAATTACGGGATGATGACAGATTTTTTGCACGCGTTCTATTTAGCGACGAAGCGTCATTCACCAACAGCGGTAACGTAAACCGGCATAATATGCACCATTGGGCAACGGAAAATCCACGATGGCTGCGACAAGTGGTACATCAACGACGTTGGCGGGTTAACGTAAAGTGCGGCATTATGGGAGGAAGGCTAATTGGCCCCCATTTTATCGATGGCAATCTAAATGGTGCAATGTCTGCTGATTTCCTACGTAATGTTCTACCGATGTTACTACAAGAAGTTTCCCTGCATGACAGAATGGCGTGGTACTTTCAACATGATGGATGTCCGGCACATAGCTCGCGTGCGGTTGAAGCGGTATTGAATAGCATATTTCATGACAGGTGGATTGGTCGTCGAAGCACCATACCATGGCCCGCACGTTCACCAGATCTGACGTCGTCCGATTTCTTTCTGTGGGGAAAGTTGAAGGATATTTGCTATCGAGATCCACCGATAACGCCTGACAACATGCGTCAGCGCATTGTCACTGCATGTGCGAACGTTACGGAAGGCGAACTACTCGCTGTTGAGAGGAATGTCGTTACACGTATTGCCAAATGCATTGAGGTTGACGGACATCATTTTGAGCCTTCATTGCATTAGTGTGGTCTTTACAAGTAATCACACTGTAACAGCATGCGTTCTCAGAAATGATAAGTTCACAGAAGTACATGAATCACATTGGAACAACCTAAATAAAATGTTCAAACGCACCTATCGTTCTGCATTTTAATTTAAAAAAGCTACCTGTTACCACCTGTTCGTCTAAAATTGTGAGCCATATGTTTGTGACTATTACAGCGCCATCTATCACAAAGCGAAAAAAGTGGTCCAACTAAAACATTCGTATTTCTTTACGTACTACACGAATATGTAATAAAAAATGGGGGTTCCTATTTAAAAAACGCAGTTGATATCCGTTTGACCTATGGCAGCCCAATCTAGCGGGCCAACCATAGCGCCATCTGGTTTCCCCCTTCAAGCTAGACAAGTTTCGTTCTTTGTGGTTCTGTCGGTTGACGCTTATTTCGTGAGATATTTGGCCCGGTCACTATCGATGGACCTCCCTGTATAACTGACGTTAATGACGAAGAACATACAGAGGAACGAGGTGCTGCGATAGCGAGTCATACAAGGAAACTGAATATACTTCAAAGGACTGAGCACGTCAACACAATGGCCCTGTCTAAAAAGTTTTAAGTTGCACTAGTCTTACCCACCGCTTCTAATACATACGGTCAAAATACCGCAGCATGTTAATAAATGGTTTAATCTCGACAGCAAGGCACCGCCACGAAATAAAAGTCACAAGTTGTCAATATTCCCAACATTGTGGCATAGCTGAAAGCGACTGTACACCGAACACTAGGTGATCGCAAAATTACAGGTCTGTAGAGATGGAAATCAACGAGTGTTAACGAGATCAACACTAAGAAATTAATGCATGTGGACGTAAAAGCGACAAGAACACTTACATGGTTTATATATATTTCTTCCACGATGGAGGAGAAGGTATACTGTTTGTTTGATAAATTTGGAAATAATACGATCCACCAATTTCGTGGTAGTGCAACTAGTTATAGAAAAATAACTAAGGAATAATACACTGATGTACTGGTAGGTAAAACTTGCTTGACATGCAAAGATTTTAATAACGACTCATTACTGGAAATAATATTATGCAATAAAAATGTTTTAGAAACTTTTACAAGGCTGTCGGCATTTTGTGCTCGCTGGGTGCTTCACCAGCGACAGGACACTGCCTGTTTGTCTTATGGCAGCCGAATACGTTATCTTGACCACTGGATGTCTAAGGTGCTACGTAGACTCTGACTATTCTCTCTCTCTCTCTCTCTCTCTGCGCCTGTCTCCTGTAGTATTGTGCATCGGGTGTGAACGATCCTGCCGGCACGTGATGTCGGGTGCAAGTGCCGTTGGGGGCGGGATGTAGCTCCCTGGGCTAGACGGTGTCACGACGTATCCGCGAGGTACAGGGGTGTCGGCTGGCTCAGGCAGGCGGGTCTCCGGGGACAGCGCTTCCACAGGGCGGCGCCCTGCTTGGCGAGATCCGAATGAACTGCGGATATGATTAAATGTACGTCTCCGCCGCGCATTCTTTTTAGTTTGTTTTAAATACAGTGCTTGTCTGTCCTGTGTAAGTGGAGGTCAGGGTTTTACGGTGTAAATTTAGCAATGTGTTGTGAGTGGATTTTGTTCCCATCGTTATGTAAAAGTCTACGTTAATCTCGCAGTGTCCAGCTCCTCTTAGGCGTCCTCCAAGTGACGTCATTGTTTTTTAACACAGAAATAATTCCGGGAGTGAATTCTTTATAGACCTGGTATGTATCTGTTGCAGTGCGTTAACTGTTTAACAATGAGTAGGAGCATATTTGTTAAACATATCACACTCTCCTTATTGTTTAACGTACGACATCGGTATACGTTGTTGAAATAATGAGTTGTAGCAGTTGTTAAGCATGTAAGATCACGCGATTGGATAAAACTTAGAAAAGAAACATGAATAGTTGGAGAGTATCGGTAAAAAATGCAACAAATTTTAGGTAGCAATATTAGGTGGTCATATGATGGAGGGCTTACAAGGAGTGTGATGACATCATTAATTCTACATCTACATCCATACTCCGCAAGCCACCTGACGGTGTGTGGCGGAGGGTACTTTGAGTACCTCTATCGGTTCTCCTTTCTATTCCAGTCTCGTATTGTTCGTGAAAAGAAAGGTTGTCGGTATACCTCTGTGTGGGCTCTAATCTCTCTTCGCAAGATATACGTAGGAGGGAGCAATATACTGCTTGACTCCTCGATGAAGGTATGTTCTCGAAACTTCAACAAAAGCCCGTACCGAGCTGCTGAGCGTCTCTCCTGCAGAGTCTTCCACTGGAGTTTATCTGTCATCTCCGTAACGCTTTCGCGATTACTAAATGATCCTGTAACAAAGCGCGCTGCTCTCCGTTGGATCTTCCCTATCTCTTCCATCAACACTATCTGGTATGGATCACACACTGGTGAGCAATACTCAAGCAGTGGGCGAACAACTGTACTGTAACCTACTTCCTTTGTTTTCGGATTGCATTTCCTTAGGATTCTTCCAATGAATCTCAGTCTGGCATCTGCTTTACCGACGATCAACTTTATATGATCATTTCATTTTAAAACACTCCTAATGCCTACTCTCAGATAATTTATGGAATTAACTGCTTCCAGTTGCTGACCTGCTATATTGTAGCTAAATTATAAAGGATCTTTCTTTCTATGTATTCGCAGCGCATTACACTTGTCTACATTGAGATTCAATTGCCATTCCCTGCAGCATGCCTCAATTCGTGGAAGATCCTCCTGCATTTCAGTACAATTTTACATTGTTACAACCTCTCGATATACTACAGCATCATCCGCAAAAAGCCTCAGTGAACTTCCGATGTTGCCCACAAAGTCACTTATGCTTATTGTGAATAGCAACGGTCCTACGACACTCCCCTGCGGCACACCTGAAATCACTTCGGAAGACTTCTCTCCATTGAGAATGACATGCTGCGTTCTGTTATCTAGGAACTCTTCAATCGAATCACACAATTGGTCTGATAGTCCATATGCTCTTACTTTCTTCATTAAACGAATGTGGGGAACTGTATCGAACGCCTTGCGGTAGTCAAGAAACACGGCATCTACCTGGGAACCCGTGTCTATGGCCCTCTGAGTCTCGTGGACGAACAGCGCGAGCTGGGTTTCACACAATCGTCTTTTTCGAAACCCATGCTGATTCCTACAGAGTAGATTTCTAGTCTCCAGAAAAGTCATTATACTCGAACATAATTCAGGAGTACAGCAGCACACAGTGTGATGTTAAAGTGTCCTGCATCATAAATTATCGGAATATTTCCTGCCATTTTGCAGAATATACGAGGACGTCATTAAATTATACTGGTTCAGCCATCTCAGAGTTACATACTATAATGTCAAAATTTCTCATATGACAAATTATGATGATAATTACCGCTATTTTGTTGAATGTACCAGGACATCATTACCTCGTAGCAATTCTTGCCTCATACAACGTCACAAAATTTCTCTAGGGATAAAAGGGGGGAAGAGATGGATTTCCCGCCTTTGTATTGGGATGGGGAGAGGTCGTAGATAATCATTGTACCAGAATCGGCTTACGAATAGATGACCTCCGTTTCTTATTCATGCAATTCGCTCGAGATCTGTGGGTGACATTTGAGGCGTTTTCAGATTACGTCACGACCTTTAATATACCTTCCATGATTACCTGAGAGGCTTGGGTGCCGGAAGGCCGTTTCCCATGATCGTGAGGTAAGATCGCTATCAGCTATTGAACCTATCCTGCCCCTCTACTTATGGGCCGAGTTTGATTTGATAAAAGGCTGCACATTTATGCCTACTGCAAGAATGGATGCACTGGTTTAATGTCTCTCCAGTTGCATAGATGCATAGATTGTCAGCAAACTTCAAAATCTTAGTGGCAGCCCCCTTCCTTCCCTCAATCATGTTTATCTCGAGTACATACAGTGAAAAGCAAAAGGGAGAAAATATAGTATTGCAGGAAACCGACACTCGTCAAGTGTGGTTGATTACTTATAAGCCATATCTGACGTTGATTTGTCAATGTGATAATACCTGTTGCAAATTTTGAGCGTATCTTTTGGGCAGACCATAATTCATTGGCGTCTGTGTTAATATCGGCAGTGATACATTATGGTAGGCATTTATTGAAATCCGTGGAAGTTGTCAACAAGTATTTATTTTTGCTTTGGTATTTTGTGAATGTCGGTTGTTCAAAGCATAATAACTTCATTTGTGCCCGTTCCTCTTCCAAACCCAAACTGGTACGGCGAAAGAATGTCTGTCTTTTCCAGACGCCAGTGCAACTCATTTGTTCCAATCTTTTGTGTGCGCAGCTGAACAACAGGATCGGTCTGTAGGATTCATCCTTTTTTGTGTTTTCCACTGTTCTTGCTAGTTTCATGCAGTGATCCCGAACTGCTCAAGGTATTAATAGAAAGACAGTAGAGTCTGATAAACCTACACAACGAACAGGACTGCTCAACGCCTGTATGTCAGTTTCGACCCTCGAGCAGTTGGTTACTCCCCTGAG